>NC_050457.1:1562996-1921746 GCF_903995425.1 Onychomys torridus | reverse complement strand
AATGTTTTTGCTTTTGTACCGGGGCTCTGTCAGATAAACGTAGTACTCAGCTCTCATCAAAGAAACTTCTCTTTGCAACAGAAGAAAACTATTACAGAAAAACCACAAGTCAGAGGACAGAGAATAGTTGATTGTGGCCATCCAGCTCCAGTGTGTACATCTACAAGACAGCTTCGGCATTTAAGGCCCAGAGAACACTATGGAAGAGGGTGTGGAAAGTGTGTGAGAGTGAGGAACGGAAAGTTCGATGGACACTGGGTGTGTCCTAGAAACGGGAGGGCAGCTTCACCTCTGATAGATACCTGGAGAGTATAACTGGCTCAGCAAGACCGGAAGAAGCACAATGCTAGCAGACAGACTAACATGGAGGGGGATGTCACCCCACCCCCAAAGGACTGCAGGCAGCTAAGGAATACTGAGAACAGCAGAAACAGCTCTCCCCAGGGGTGGGGACTTTAACTGGCCATCCAATACCAAATGGCCAGCCCTGAAATCATATACAGAAAAGAAACACTAAACAGACTAAGCAAGTTGTATATTTATATATTTAGGCCTGATGAGTGTCTGTGTCTGTGTGTGTGTGTGTGTGTGTGTGTGTGTGTGTGTGTGTGTGTGTGACAACAACTAAGGAGGATGAGATTTTGAGAGGAAGCAGGGGAAATGGGGAATGGGAAGGGCCAGAGGGAAGAAAGGCGACATGCTAAATGATGCAATTTTAACTAAATATTTTTGTTAAAATATTTTATATGCTTACAAATACAAAGGTGTATTAAGAAAGACGTGTCAAAGTATCAGGCAAACATGTAACTCTGAAAAAAACATGCTGGTTGTTTTAAATGCCTTGACTGACACACACAATCAACTGTTCGTTGTATTGACCTGCTTTGGAGACCAGGAAAATGACTCTTTCGTAGCAGTTATGGCAATTACAAGGAGCTAGTGACCTACTCATCTATTTTTGAGATCCATCTTCCTGTTACCTCACAGGCTTCCTGAAGGCTGAGGCATGCTTGTTTTCCATACTACATTTCTAACAGGAGAGTTCTTGAGGAGGGGTGGCCAGCACCTATCCCTAAACTAATGACCTAAGCCCCAAAGAGCTTTCCTCCCCTCTTAATTTCTTCTTGAATTTTATTTTAAAAATTATAGCATAAATAAAATTAGGAAATTTTTTACATTTAATATCCATATCCCCACCCCTTGATTCTATAATTGGCAACAGTGCATTTCCATAAGAGCAAAACTTACCCATGAAAAAAGTAAGGTCCCTAGTAAAGACCCCACGTCCCTCTGCTGTAACACTGACAACACAACTTCAACATAAGTTCAGGTGAGGGAAAAGCACACCTGAGCCAGAGTCCTACTTCACTGGTTTGTCTATAACGAAAACGTTGCCTGATCCTTCTGCTAGCATACCCTCTTTTCTATGTGACTCTCAAAACTAGATTTCTGGGTTCCAGAGAATGCATCAGGTGACTAACAGGTTAGCCTCCAGTTACTACACATACCAGCTCTCCTCACATCAAAGCTTACTGCAGCTTAGAATAAAGCCTCAACTCTGGGCTTAAATGTGGGATTTTTGAATTTCCATTAGCCTAAGTCCAAAAAAGAAAAAAAAAAAAAGCATGTAAACACCCAATCCTAACCCATAGCAACACTTGCTTTTGTGTTGTTTTAACAAGGACAAGATCCAGTGTTCCTGGAATGCCTTTTGTGGGACTCCCACAATGCTGATTACTCACGCATGGTCTGACTGCTAATTGACTGTTCCCTGTAACTTCGCTTCATCTTCACTGGGAACTTCTCCACCTACACATCCAGTTTATACAAACCTGAGTCAGAGCAAAGACAGTTTAGTTCTCTTCTCCATCCTTACATGCCTGGCCACTCTCCTTCATAGTCACACCACGGTTACCAGGCTTGGCTGTGAAATACCATGATGGACAAACACTGTCATCAGAGCATGTCACCTTAGCTGCACAAGTTTCCCTTTCTGGATCTTCAGTTGCTAGTATTGAAAGGACACACAGCACAACTCAGAGGGGACAGACATTTCTGAGGGTGAGATAAAATATGTCGAAGTGCCTTGTAATGGAAAAATAATTACATCACGGCTGACTTGACTTCCTTCCTATTTTTTAGTTTTTACATTTTCCACAGATATATAACCCATATAAGATATAAGAATATAAAGAGTAGAAGTATGAAGCATTTAAGGTTATAATACCTTTCTTTATTGCTTCTTTGCTTAGATAATTTTGTTAAAGATAATATGGCATAAGGAATGGAGAGGTGATCAGTGGTTAGATGATTGCTGCTCTTTCAGAAGGCCTGGGGTTAGCTTCTTAACACCACATCAAGTGGATCATAATCACCTGAAACTCCAGTCCAGGGAATCCCACACTCTCTGCTGCCTCTTCTGGTACCTATACGTGCATGGTACACATAAACTCATATGGGAACAAACACATACATAAAAAGTAAAAATAAATCATTTTTTAAATTGAAATAAAAATAATTGTGTAATATAATTGCACAAACATGATTTGATTCAACAATCAAATCATGGGGTAGGTTTTCTCATGCTCAGTTTTGCAAATAGCATGCTATTACCCACAGAATAAACCTGAGTACAAACATGGACTTGTCCACGGAGCCTGGCACAGGTAACCCTTAGTGAACAGTGATTTTATTCACTTCCTTTGCAAATTCTCATAGGAGAAGCTATTTAAAAGTTTCCAAGCAACAAAATACACTGGATAGTACTGAATTATATTCCACAGTAAAAACTACTTATCCAAGATTCTACACTAGTAGATATTAACTGACTGATTAAATACATAAAATAGGGAGAAGAGACAAATCTATAGGGCAGAAGAATCCAAAGTAATACTTGAACTACTCCTTGAGGAAATAAGGCACAGTCCCAATTCCTATAGAGTGTGTTTTACTTAGCTACCTCCTTCAAAGAGTGCAGTACTAACAGGAAGGCAGGGACTGCAGGAAAGCAGAGCCCTGTACTAAACAAGGGCAGGAGGTCTCAGCATCAGGGACCATTCATGGAGAGAGCACACATTGTTGGTAAGATGTGATGAGAGGGCCCCTAACCTCTGTGGCCTTCCTTCCTAAACACAGGTGTTTTCCCACTTGACCACCTGGGAAAACATTGGCCAAGCCCAGATTGAAGGATACTCTATGAAATACCTCACCAGTGCTCCCTGAAACTGTGAGCATCATCAAACACAAGGAAACACTGAAAAGATAAACAAATAAGGTCTGGAAAGCTATTGCAACTATGAGGATCCTGAGGACACATAAAAACTAAATGAACTGTGGTATATCAGATGAAACCTTGGAGAAGAAAATGGACCATCAATGATAATCAAGAAAATCCAAACAAGTGAGAACTTTGTGGATGTGGTATGTGGTGTGACCTGGTATTTGGTATGTGGTATGTGGTATGTGGTGTCAGTGTGGTGTGGTGTGGTATGTGTGTGTGTGTGTGTGTGCACATGAGTTACATGCTTGCAATGCTTGTGGAGGGCAGAGGTCAGTGTTTGACGTCTTCTTTAATTGCTCCCTATTTCCTGAAGTTCATTGATGTGGTCAGGTTGGGGGCTGATGCACTCCAGTGATCTGTTTGTCTCTGTCCTGAGCATACTGGTGTTTCAGACACAGGCCTTCTGAGCATGCTGGTGTTACTGACACACTCCTCCTGAGCATATTGGTATTACAGATACATGCCTCAGCCTCAGATTTTCACATGAGTGCTGGGGATGTAAACCTAGGTCTTCATGCTTGTGTGGCAGGCACATCACCAAAGGAGCCATCTCCTCATCCTCTGTATACTTTTCAACATAAAAACAGCAAAAGTGGTATTAATATAAGGTACTAACAATAGAGAGAACTGAGCAGGGGGTATATGGAAATTCTGTGTTCAATCTTTAAAACTTTCCTATATGTTTAAGACTTTTAAAATTTCTAAGACAGCACACACATTTGTAAAAAAACGTTTCTGGGGAGCTAACTCCACTATGTCAACAACACACCCATTTATAACTCAGGCTTATACAGGTGCTTTCATCATGGGTTAGCCTACCATCTCTCACCCACCTACTTCCTTTCCCTAGTTGATTGGAAAAGCAAACAAACAACAAAAACACTCAAGTCATTATAAAAGATGTACATTTATAGAGTAATTGTATCTAGCCAAAACAAGTCTCCAGAGGGTAGTACAGCTAGTTTCTATCCCTTGACTCTGAGGGGGACACCAGCACCCACACATTAGGACAGTGGTCACAGATGTGGCTGTACCTCACCTTTCTTCTTTCAAATTAGCCCTGTTACTTCAAAGTCTTTACCTTTCAGAGCCTCAGATCTTTATCTGAAATTGAAGCCTGACCTATATGTCTCCTGAATTCTCTTCTTGTTTTCAAAATAAAAGAGAAGAGGCTGCAACTGTTTTCCTTAGACCCATAACATGGTAACCATATTCCCATCTTCTAAAACAGGGATAGAAATAGCTCATAATGAGTAGATGTTTTGTAAAGATTAAATAAGATATATGTGAAACATTTGTTATTCTATGGTAAGATGAAACATTTAGATCCTGTCTTTATCCTTTCAAAATAATAGTCTGATTCCATCTGATTGGAAAAAAGTGATGTCAAAGTTGAATTAATTTCATTTCTTTGTGTGGTTTTCTGTTCTGTTTTGTTTTTTACTTTAAGACACATGTAGAAAGGAAGTGCTTTGTGGGTGAAAGGGTGTGCAGATGTTCCAGTGCCTTGTGTACAGATGGCAGATGTAGAAGTCATTTTTCAGCAACAAATGCCAAAACTCTGGAAAACTCTCCATTTATGAATCAAATGCTCTCATCAAGGGCAATCTGTGTAAGAGAGTGTTAATTCTTAATTATTCTTACTTACCATGCCTCACAGAGTTTTGACTGAAAGATGAATTATTTCAAAAAGATGAAAAATTAAGAATGTATTTCACTATCTTTTGAAATATGCTTGTTTATGAGATTTCAAATTCTAAAATGTTTCTCCCACAAGAGGTGGAGTGTTAATTGTATTTATTTGACAAACTAAGTTATCAGTACACAAATAAAATCTAATTTTAATAGTTAATAAATATGCAAGAAAAAAAACAAACAAAGAGCAAGCACTCTGACCCTAAGCTGGCCAAACTTGCATACTATCATGTGACAAGGGGATGATGATAAGACCATCACTTCTGTATGTTTTTAGAACTTCCTCTTAACACAATGGTAAACTGACCCTTGAAGATGCTGCCAAAGGGCTCCATGCCACTCACCACAGAAACATACAGTTTAACTCACTCTATCAAGGATTCCCTTATGGGATTGTTTTGCTTTAAACAGCAATTTAAAAGGAGGTTTAGGGTCTGTGTATTCACAAGCTAACCCAGAAACCTACTGCCTGGGAAATGGAGAGTCCTCTCACTATGATTGTGCAAGCAAAGTGACCTTCATGTACTCTACCGCCCCACTGCTAGGATCCCTAGTCTTGATAACTGAGGTGGTTGTGGGGAAGCTGACTTCTCATTAGCTCAGAAGATAGAGCATGTTACAAAAATAAATCCAACTTAACCCCTTAACCACAGTCACAGTTTCAAGGCTGCATAAGAGGCCTAAGTCATTCCCATCAGGGTCTCTTCTAAGACTAGGGAGAAAAAGCTTGATCATCTCTGCTTGGTGACAATACAGAAGCATGCAGCTGGCTGTGGTGGAATTGGCAGCACATTGAACTCAAGAGGCAGACAATCGTGAGATGAAGGTCATAGTGAGATAATGAGCAAAGTTGGGTAATCAACAGTAACTTGCGCAAACCACTGAGCACCTTGTATTTCCTTAGTTAATTGAATCAGTAAATTTCCCTTACAGTTTAAGTCAGTTAAGCTGTAGTTTTGTTATTTGCAACCCAAAACATCACAATGATGGAATGTAAACAATACCTGGTTTCTTTTGCATATGAAGTCCAAGATGGGGCCAGGGAGACAGCTCAGCCTGTAAGAACACTTGCTGCCACACATACCTGAGAGCCTGAATTCAAATGCCCAGCTTCTGCATGGAAGCCAGGAATGGCTGTGGTACACATGCCTGTAACCAGCGCTGGTGGTACACATGCCTGACCTGTAACCAGTGCTGGCTGGCCCACGACAGGAGGACCACTGGTGCTGTGGAATGTCGTTCTCTTTGCTGTGAATGTGTGTTGCTCTGATAGGTTGATAAATAAAACACTGATTGGCCAGTAGCTGGCAGGAAGGCTAGGTGGGGTGAGCAGATGGGGAGAATGCTGGGAAGAGGAAAGCTGAGTCAGGAGTCACCAGCCAGAAACTGAAGAAGCAAGATGTCAAGGCAGAATTGAGAAAAGGTACCAAGGCACCTTTTTATTTATTTACTTTTCAAGAATTTTTGAACTATCTCAATATATTGCCCTCCTTAGCATTGAGCCAAATTGCTCACGTCTCCTATTGAATCTTCTCTGCATGGACCCATCCCAGATCCTCTCCTGGCTACCTCCCTAAGCAGTATTTTCACTAAGGGTTCTGTCCACACAAAGCAAGGCTTCCTTGTTCTTGAGGCCCACATCTCCCTCCTGACTTACACTCAGATGCTAACCCTTGACTTCATCTTCCCTCTTGGCTTTTATCTTTCTCTTTCTTGTAGATAAGAAGAAGAAAGAAACTGAGCACGAAAACGCTACAAATTTTAGGCAAGAAATTGTAAACTACACCTTCAATATTGTTGACCTATCACATGAAATTTAAGTTGGGTGGCCTTTTCTTTTAAGTGATCCATTTCTTGAGTTTACATGATTATTATGAGACTATTAACAATTAACACATTTCTTGGGAACTGCATATGCATATTGTTGACTCATTTTTACTTTAATTGGTTAGCACTTGCTTTGTGAATAAGTAAGGGATATTCTAAAGGATGTGGCTTATATGTCTGGAACCAGATATCAGAAGACCACCACCAAAGTGACTCTGATGTTTTCACTGCAAGTCATGTCACAGTCACACACACAATATCTCTCTTCTGCAGGAGTTCACTAGATTTTTCTAATATGCCACAACAGTCTACTGTTCTCAAGAAGAACATGGTGGAGTGTGATTTCCTTATTCTTTACACATGGATGAGAGGTTTATCTTGCACAGGAAGGAAGTGCCAATCAAAGTATTTTGTTCCTGTTGGTAAGGTGTTATGGAATGTCGTTCTCTATGCTGTGAATGTGTGTTGGTCTGATTGGTTGATAAATAAAACACTGATTGGCCAGTAGCCAGAGAAGAAGTATAGGTGGGATAAGCAGACAAGGAGAATTCTGGGAAAAGGAAGGATGAGTGAGGAGTCACCAGCCAGACACAGAGGAAGCAAGATGACAAGGCAGAACTGAGAAAAGGTACCAAGCCATGTGGCTAAACATAAATAAGAATTGTGGGTTAAATAAAGTGTAACAGCTAGTCAGTAATAATCCTGAACTAATGGCCAAGCAGTTATAATTAATATAAGCTTCTAAGAAATTAATTTATAAGCAAGCCATAGGACTGCAGGGGCCTGGTGGGACATGAGAACTTTCTGGCTATAGTAAGGGGTCAACATCTTCAAGATTCAAAGATAAGCTGCATTTTATTTTACTCAAATACAAAGTCACAGTGAGAGAAAATGATACTCTGGGAGAAAAGGATGAGGGAACAGAGGGAGATTAGTCCTGTGAGGTTAAAATGGTGACTTTTAAGTAGTCTTAAATTATACTCAAGGTTTTCATGGTGTTATTTATCAGATTAATTTCCTGCCATCTGTAGAATGCAGCTCATGTTCTGTTCTATGTGGCTTCTGGAACAAAAAGCACAACTATGTCCACCCTTCCTGCTGGTAGCAGAAAAAGAGCAGGTCTGTTGAGGGAGCACAAGGGACTCAGTATTGTCTATGTGGCGCTGTGGCAGTGTGAAGAGCATGATCTCACTGATCCTCAAACTGTGCCATGTCTCAGAGTATGAATACCCACAGCTTTGGGGGACACTCATTCCCTATGTCTAGAGGTGGCCTGACTTCCTTGCCATATGACCAGCTGCCTTTTGACCTCTCCACTCAGATGGCTTATGGGCAAATCAAATGTCCAGGTCATGGGAAGATCTGATGTCTCAGTGTTTGTTCCCAAAGTGCTTACTACTCAGAGCTTCTCTTTTAACTCAAGAAAAGAACATACCACCCAGAGCAACATAGCATCAGGTTTTTCTCTTCCTTTCCCACCAACTTATCATGAGACCCAACAACAAATCCATGAAGACTTACCCAAGGCATGAATTAACTCCATATAATAAACTTATCTGGGGTCAGAGAACAGACAGCCACTAGATACAGAGCCACAAATGGTGGCTAGAAAATGGGAAGAGTAAGCCATAGCAGAAGTTGGGTGGTGGTGGTACACGCCTTTAATCCCAGCACTTGGGAGGCAGAGCTAGCCGGATCTCTGAGTTCAAGGCCACTTTAGAAACTGCTAGACGTGGTGACACACAGCCTTTAATCCCAGAAATCCAACCTTTAATCCCAGGGAGTGGGGGCAGAAAGAGAAAGATTATATAAGGCATGAAGACCAGAAACTAGAAGCATTTTGGCTGGTTAAGCATTCAGGCTTTGGAGCAACACAGTTCAGCTGAGATCCATTCTGGATGAAGACTCAGAAGCATCCAGTCTGAGGAAACAGGATCAGCTGAGGAACTGGCAAGGTGAGGCAGCTGTGCCTTGTTCTGCTTCTCTGATCTTCCAGCATTCACCCCAATAACTGGCCTCGGGTTTGATTTTATTAATAAGACCTGTTAAGATTCCTGCTACACTCCATCCTTTGCACAAGCCTGTCATCATCTTCTCTAAGCTGCAGGTGACAGTGGTCTTCTGTCCTCCTTCCACTCAGTCTACTATATAACGCATCCTCTTAGCGTATAAAGCAATGGTGCCCCACAGGAGCTTTCACAGATGATACTTTCCTTCTTTTCCAGGCCGTTTTGATGGATGACTAGGTCTGTTCCGTTCTTCAGCTGTCATCTTATGCTGCTTCTCAGGGAGACCTTCCCTGATCACCTTTCAAAACTTAACACCAGCTAGTATCTGATACAGCGATTTACTGTTTTCTTTATGTAACTGATCAGGACTTGGAAATACCCTCCTTATGATTTGGCCTTGCTCTTACACTTTATGTGGGGTATCTTTGTAAGCCTTGCTGTCAGTGAAGTGCCTGGTAACTGACAAACACTTGCTGACTGGCCGAGTGAACAACATTAGGCTCTGACTCCGTGAACATTATTACAGAGTTGGCCCTTAAGGAGAGGCAAACATAACTCAAGAAAAGAACCAAAGTCTCAGCATTTAGTAGAGTGACTCAGGACATCAGGAGCCTGAGTTTGAGTCAGGTGCCTGCAGCAACATCGATAAAAGAGGTCTGGGGAAAACAGCCCCATAAACTCCAAGTAGAATCCAATGCTAGGGCAGGGCCTAAGGATTTATGCTTAATATTCAAACATATATGTAATTCCAAAAATATGATCACATGGGAATTTTTTACAAATAAAGTTCTCAAAACAAGTTAATGTTAGAGTACTCAGGATGTATTTCTGGAAAAATATGATGTTATGCCCTAGGATATGACTTGAGCCAGACTGTCTAATTTTCAATCCTATGTCTGGCATGGGAGCCTGAGAAAGTGACTCAAATTCTTTTTGTCTAATTCTTTCTTTTATTTTTTTTTGAGATATAATATAATTATATAACTTCCCCCTTCCCTTTTCTCCATCCCAATCTTCCTCAGTACTCCTCCTTTTTATCTTTTAAATTCATGGCCTTTTGCTCTTTAATTATTGTTACATGTATGTATATATATATGTATGTATCTATATGTGTATATGGATATATGTGTGTATATATACATATCTGTATATGCGTGTGGATAGTTATAACAGCTAATTTCACAGTTTGGCTAGTTCTCTGCATCTGCAGAGACAGGGCTTTTAGGAATAAGTGTTTCTGTTATATTAACTCTTGGTTGTTACTTCATTATGCTAGTCATCTCCCGATTGATCAATACTATTCTTCTTTTTTGTCAAGTCTTAAAAGAATGGCAAACTATCCAAGAACTAAAGGGTGCATGGATAAGAGCAGCAGCATAAATGCCAATAGTGAAGTTCCTTGTTTTACCATAGGCATTTTAAAGGATAATTAGGAGTTCTCAGAGCCATTTCTGAAGGGAAACTTTCCTCTCTACTGTTCTGTTTTCCAGATCCTTGCAGATAGTTACACTAAATGCTATGCTAAGTCAATACTTACTATTAGTATTGTCTCATTACATTTTAACAGCTGACTCTTTAGCTACTAGACTGGATACCTAGAGACCTGGGCTATGACTGATGCCTCTTTGCTTATACTCTGCTAAGGTTCACCAAATCAATTCAGAGTTCTGGAAGTCCAGATTGTTGTTGAATACTTAGGCTCAAATGTAGTATGTCAAAAGGCTTTTCTACTGAAAGATAGTACTTCTGATAGCAATTATTCTATTGTCCACTCTTGCATGTATCTAGAAAAGTGCATGCTGGGTGTTCTAGAAAATGAGTGAATAAAGAATATATCTGTAACCATAGATGGTCATGGTCCCTGACCCCAGAAGCCTGGGAGTAAATTAAAGAATACAGTTCTATAGATGACACCTCTGAGGACTGCTTGCTTTCCCATGAATATTAACCTCCATCTCCCTATGCATGCCATAACCAACACACGTACCTGCTGAAATGTGCCTACCTATGCCCAGCTTCTGAGCATTCAGAAGCAGAAGGCGCTTGGGCCTTCTTATGCTTTAGGTTTCACAGTACTTGACTGTTTTCAGTTCTCAAGCCTGAAGGACAGATCGATGCTAGCCTCCAACGAAGCTCGGGATGATGTTTTGCAGTTGTCAAGGAGGCACAGGAGGCATAACCTACTCCTCTCAGAGTATTCAAGAATCGCCTACTAAGAGTAGAGATTAACTCATGCATCATGGTCCTTTTGATGGTGGCCTCTTCAACGTTGTTATGTCCAAATGAATTGTATGAAGTAAACAGACCATTAAACATCAACCTTGATATGCATCAGCCACACAGGTATTTACATTCTGTGGGAAATATATCTAATGTGGCTACAAAATGATCCTTGGTCTTGTTCCATGGTAACTTCTGTGACATATGTTCTTCACAGTGCCCCACATCCCCCCCCCCCTCCCGGTGAAGGGATCCATGGGGCTCTACTCAGGCACATAGCACAGATTCCCACTCTTCCTTGGTTGGATATTTCTCCTTGGCATGATCTGTTTGTGCTGTGAATATTAAGTCACTTCCTTAAGCTCTTGCGGCAGATGGTGTGACATAACTATGTGATGACTATTAGAATGTTATATGACCACATCAATAAGGATGAGGGTCTTCATTGATATTGCATTTTGAACAAAATGTGGGAATTTTTATAACTCAATAATTTAATACAAGTTTTTATAAAGCATAAAGGAATTAAAATGGTACTACCATTATACCCTACTGTCCTCCTATGAATAACATCTGTAGATTAGCCCAGTGAGGTTAAAATGGTGACTTTTAAGTAATCTTAAATATACTCAAGGTTTTCATAGTGTTATTTATCAGGTAAATAAATTCTTCACATCTGCCTGCCTACCCATCCTCTATTTTTCTTTTCTCCAACTTCTAAGTCTGTTTTCCAGCCATCATTCAAGCCATCCTTTATGTATTCATAATCTCACTCACTAGAGTATGGATACACTGACATGGATACACTACTAGATATGTATGGATACACACTAGAGTATGGATACACTGACATGGATACACTACTAGATATGTATGGATACATACTAGAGTATGGATACACTGACATGTGTCTAAAGACACAAAGCAGAAAAGCTATTTAATCAGACAATAATTTGAAAGGAAGCATTCTTACAGTGATAGCATTTAAAATACCCAGAGTTCATCTACTTGGGCTTGAACAACGCAAACTGACTAATGTAACTGAGTCACAATTGCTTTTTCTCCCTAAAGAATCAGACAAAGGAATGAAATTGTCACTTTAAAAAATATATTATTCAGGAGTCATGATGTGAATAATTTACTGATATACTTTTAATCTTTATCTGCCATTAGTCATAATTGTTGTCATAAACTAAAGATGACAAAGAAATAACTTCATTTAGATAAAATTTTTACAAAAAAGTATTGTTTTGACTGATAATATTTACTAGAATTTGTACCCCAAGGAGAGAATAATGCAGAGGATTATATTGAAAATTTCATTGTTACTGAGATTAATTTCACAAAGAATTTATGCCTGCTATTATCATTGGGGAATACCAAAGAAACTCTGATAAATGTTACAGACTCTTATCAAAATGTCACATAACTCTCTTGAGGGTAAACAAGAAGCTACTCATCTGGATAGATCATTGTTAGAAGAGTTGGCCACTGCACAAACGCATACTGATTTTTCAGCTTATTAAGAAACATCAGGACACACACACACACACACACACACACACACACACACACACACACAAACCTGGGAGTATGAAGCACATATTTCGACCTGCTAGTTTGGAGACTTGAAGCCCATACTGAGTAAATGAATGGCTGATGGGGCAAATCTTGTTTTCTTAATTAAGAAGATTACTCAGTTGACAGGCATGTAACAAATGGGCTTCTGAGGTTTGCTTGCTGTTCTTTAAAGGAAGGGATTGTGTCCTGTGAGATCATCTTCCTCTTTACAGTAAGAACATGGAGCTATGCAAAAAATTCTTGCTGAGGACTTGACTTTACTTCCAAAGAATTCCACTACAGTCAGAAAAAGAAGAATATAGCCAAGAATTCACACTAATGGAAAGACTTTGTGTGCAATGGGATAGACTGAATTCTAAAGAACACCCAGGGCAAGGTTCCCAAGCTTTGGCATTGGCTATATTGCTCTAATGCTTCTAATTTATTTAATGGCTTCTTCTTTAACTAAGAATGACATATTTGAATTTCCAGTTTGACTTCCTTCATCAGCATCAAGCCAGAAAACCTCAAGGTGCTGCTCATATCTCTACAAAACAAAGTAAATGCCAGCAAGGCCCCTGGGTCCAGCACTTCCCAATGAGTCTCCCAGCATTTTCTTCCCAGGGAGCAGCTCTCTCAAGGAAAATAACCTCCAGTCTAGAGCCAAAATTCTCTCCAGGAGCTTTGAAATACAGCTCACCAATAAGGGTAAAGTTCACTGAAGCAGAGGCCTCAGATGAACAAATCAAAATTTGGAATATCAGAAAGGCTAAATATTATCCTAAAATTGAAATGAGTAATATCACACAGGAAAATGAAAAACAGGATAAAAAGTCACAAAAACTGAAAAGCTGATATGCAAAATAGCAGCTATGAAAGAACTATTCTGAGGAAAAGCCTTATCCATTTCCTAGTTAAATGTTTCTCCTTGATAAAAAGAAATTATAAGCCCACACAGCAGCCCATCATGTGGTTGTCACCATCTAATGGTGACATACTTTATCACCACTCATTGGGCCAACACTGTAGCTCAATGTGCAGTCAGCAGCAAAGCACAGAAGACAAGCAGCAAGGTCAGCACACCCTACCCTTCCTTATTTCTCTAGAAAATGCACAAGTGCTCCATGATGGCTCCCAGGATGGCACTGTTTTCTTTCTCAGGTAAAATGGTTCAAAGTTTAATTAAATATTGTATTAAAGAAAAGAATGCCCAAGACCAGAATAAACAGCACCAGAGTGATGGGACCCACTAGTAACACATATCTTTCACAGTGGAAGAAGATTATGTAATGTGATTTCAAGGCAGGGTGGGAATCAAAGAGCAAGAATTGGGAAACTCGATTATGTGACTATAAAACACACAGCAAAGAAAACAAATAATAGTGAAAAGAGAGTCTACAGGTGGAGGAAAACCTTCATTAGTTATACATCTGAAAGAGGGTTAATGAACTCAAAAAAGTAAACACCCAAAACAACAAGTCACTAAGCAATAAAGAGGCAAAAAAACAGAACAGGCTCTTCTCAAAAGAGGAAGCAAAAATGGCCATTAAATATATAAAAAAATGTTTAATATGGGAAATGAAAGTAAAAACTACATTTAGAATCCATTTCACCCAGTTAGATTTCCCTCGAGAAAACATCCAGCAAATGCTATGAGGATGTATGGGGAAAGGAACCTTTTCACCCTGATGTGAGATTGTAAAGGAGCATAACCCTACAGAAACTCATATGAAAAACTCAAAACGCAAAAATAGAACTACCCTATGATCCAGTATAGCATTTTCATATATGTACCTGGATGAATCTAATTCAGCATGCCATAGACATAACTGAACACTCATGTTTGTTATAGTACTATTCACAGTAGCTAAGATGTAAAAGCAGCTCAGACAGTAGATGGATAAAAACCATGTCACACCACCACCACCACCACCCCCCCCACACACACTGGGGATTTATTATGACATTTACAGGAAAATGGGTAGTACTAAAGATCATTCTGGCAAGAAAAATAAGCTAGACTCAGAAAGGCATATGTCAAGCTTCCCCTTGTGTGTGTGTGTGTGTGTGTGTGTGTGTGTGTGTGTGTGTGCAAGTGTGTGTGCATATATGTGTGTTTGTGTGATTATGGCAGGGTGCACATGTGCTATGGAATGTGAGTAGAGGTCAGAGTACAGTTTTCTCAAGTTGTCTCCCTTCTTCTATCTTCCTCTGGGTCTTGAAGACCAAATTCAGGTCATTGGGCTCCCAGAGCACAGCTTTGACCTGTTGAACCAACTCGCTGGCCTGTACAGTGTAGGTTTACCCTGGAACCACAGCTCTGTAATAATATTCTGACTCAGCCTATACTTCTTTGTCAGTAGGAAACAAGCAGGGGTAACAGGGTCTTCTTCTGAAGTTGTTAGTTCATGCTGGTTAATATTTGACTTTTGGGGTCTATCTTAGTAAAGGAGCTTTTCTGAGTTATGAACAAATGTCAAACACTGGAGTCTAGTCCGCAATACCCCAGATGTGGCCTCATTTGGAAGCAGAGTCATTGACCTAATTTGCTAAACTAAAGTCACATGGAGTAAGCCATCCCCAATCCTGGAAGACTTCTCTCTAGATAGGAATGGTGATTTTGAACACCAAGGCATGCTCAGGAGCAGGACACCATGTGGAGATGGGAGGTGTGCTGTCATGAGCCATGGAATTGCAGAAGCTGAGAGAGGCTTGGGGCAGGTCTAATCAAGCATCCTCAGGATAGCACCCCAACTACACTTGGGAATTGTACTTCTGTAGCATGAACCCTAATTGGTCTTAATAAAAACCCAAAGCCAGATATCAGGATAAATGCTGAAAGATCAGAGAGACAAAGGAACAAGCCACAGCCACCTCTCACCTCACCAACTCTGCCTGCCTTGTATACCTTTCTCTGCCCAGCCATATCACTTCCTGTCTCAATCTCTTTATTACTGAGATCAGAGGCATGTGTGCCTCCCAAGTACTGGGAGCAAAGGCATGAGATTCCAAGTGCTGGGATTAAAGGTGTGAGCCACCACTGTCTGGCCTCTACAGCTAACTAGTGGCTGTTTTTGTCCTTTGATGTTCAGACAAGCTTTATTTGTTAGAGCATACACAAAATATCAGCACATTTCTCCCTTTTTGTCTAAAATAAAAAAAGATAGTAACTATATAAGAAAAACTATATATAATAAGTACAATAACTATATATAATAAGTACAAGCAATAATTACATCAATACTGTCTAGTCCATTAACATTTGGCAAATTCAGAAAAAATACTCCATTATTTATCCTATTTTGGTGAAACCAAAGTGTTGTACCTAATTCACTTTCTATCTTAATTTGTATTACCAACCAAAAACTATATTTTGATGTCTTTCAAATTTATACACTTTACACCTCTTTAGTGAGTTTCTTTTCTTAATTTGTTGACAAGGAAAACTTTAACTATTTAATCTTTAACTCTAGAGACCCGAGAAAGAAATAATATTACTAGGTAAGCAGGAAGTACAAGCAAGTGACTTCCAAACATTGTGAGAAATGACAGAAACAGCTGACTGCCTGGACAGTCACCCAAGGTTCCTCTGCAACACGGGACATCCATCTTTGGCAGATTTCACATTTCTATTTTTTGAGGCCACTTTATCTCTGATACATTACTAAAACAGCTTCAGGAGAGTACTGTACTCATCAAGTTAGCATTATCTTGTCTTTATTTTTATGTAATTATTTAAACTTTAACTTCAGTTACTCTGGAATCAGGCTCTGGGGTAATTATTTTGGCAAAGGATATATATATATCCCCGTCTGTTTTACCCCTTTCCATCAAGACCAGGGGCCCTGTACCTTCTCACTATCCCATACACTTGAAGACAGGTCCTGTGAACACCCTAGTCATGAGGCTATATCCAAGGTGGATCACCTGCTGCAAATCTTCAGGCAGTGATTCTGTCAACTATCTTGGGACATCCATGTTAGCATTCTTCCAGGAGCATCTCACCAGGAAACAGAAGGCGGAACCCTCCAACTACACTATTAAAGATGGCCCTGCTTATCTATGAAGGATGGTGTATGAACTCTTAGTCTTAGCCATTTCTTGCCCTTGCCCAAATGGCTTACTATAGTTTGTAAATAAATTGGAAAAATGAAGAAATAAACTACAAGAAGGTAGTCTACAGCCAATGCATTTGCACATAATGTTGAGGTAAGTTTTGTCTGAAATTTGCAGAAAGTGAGAAGAAGATTTTCTCAATCCATCCTATGGTGTGTTGGAATGTAATTTAGCACTTTATGGGTGAGCTTCCCTGTAGAGTTAGATTACTTCTAAATAATTTAAATAAGAATTTCCAAAATGTGGCTTCCTGAAGTTAACATCCTTAGCTTGTTTCTAAAGCAATGTCTTGGGGTTTACCTTAGAGTTGTAAAGTAATTCAGATTTTAGCAGTGAATTCAAGCCTTCTCAGGGAGACTTGATTTTATATCTCAAAATCTAAAATTTTGTGTGACTTAAATACTTTGGTAGTTGACTAAATCTCCAAATATCCTCCACATTCATTTCATGGCTTTTCACAGATCCATTCTTGCTTTCTAGTCCCAATCTAAAGGCAAAGCTGTCCTTCTCTGATCATTTCAAGAGCTATCCATCTCCAGACTGCATGGAGCTCCTTACAAAGGTATGGTTCTGGTGAGCAGAAGGCATGGAGCTGTGTTCTGGTGAAGAGAAGGTATGAGGGCTGTGTTCTGGTGAATAGAAGGTATAAGGGCTGTGTTCTGGTGAAGAGAAGGTATGAGGGCTGTGTTCTGGTGAATAGAAGGCATGGAGCTGTGTTCTGGTGAGCAGAAGGCATGGAGCTGTGTTCTGGTGAACAGAAGGTATGAGGGCTGTGTTCTGGTGGACAGAAGGTATGAGGGCTGTGTTCTGGTGAAGAGAAGGTATGAGGGCTATGTTCTGGTGGACAGAAGGCATGGAGCTGTGTTCTGGTGAACAGAAGGTATGAGGGCTGTGTTCTGGTGAACAGAAGGTACGAAGCTATGTTCTGGTGAACAGAAGGTATGAGGGCTGTGTTCTGGTGAACAGAAGGTACGAAGCTATGTTCTGGTGAACAGAAGGTATGAGGGCTGTGTTCTGGTGAACAAAGGATACTATCAGCCAGTTTGCTCAAGAGTCCCATGTTAATTTATGTATGATTTCTAAACACAGAAAATTTCATCATGCTTGTTTAATAAAAGAATACAGGGGGAAGTGTTTAGTTAAACCTTAGTTATAGCAGTAAAAGAAAAATCCTAGTGTATTTGTGTGTGTGTACATGTGTGTACGTGTTTTCTTAGATTCTTCCACTCAACAGTTAATTTAAAAACTAATATTTCAACAAGAAAGCCTCTTATAGCTCTCTCTATAACTTTGAAATTTATCACAATGAAGTAAAATATGGAAAAGAAGAACTTTCAATACTAAATAAGTCTATTCATTATTTTAAAATGTAGTTATTTTCAAGCACAAAGCAGTATTGTGAGTGTTTTAAATGTATATCCATGAAGTAAAACAATGCTTTGTAGGAATGAGGACCAAAGCTACAAGCTGAAAGACTATTTTTAGATATTACTAAGAGTGTATGAAGCAAGAACTTGTCTTCATAGGCTGAAATAAGTAAATATCCAATCTCTTAAATTAAAAATGAAAAGCTGCTCAATCCCTATAAAGTCATGCACTCCAAAGCAGACATTCAATCAAAGAGTTAAGATACTAAAATGTCTGTGAATATGTGCTCACATAGGAATCAAGGCTGGTGGCTAGACATAGGTCATGAGCTTCAGTATTCTCTTGGGATCGTAGTGGGGTGTGAGCACCACCACCCAGGGCCTCTACCTCCTCCTCCCACCTAATATGCACAGGGACAGCTGGAGACCGAGCTTTGTGGTGTCAGGGAGGCTAGCTCTGGCCTATTCACACAGGCTAACCTATACTCTTTGTGCCAGAAAGAAGAGTAGAAATAAAGAAAGCACAGCATAGCTAAATGAGAACCTATCAGGTGCCAAACAGTAGAGGATGGACTTTAGTCTACAAATCCCAACACAAGCTTTCAGACTGATACAGCTCAGCTGTGCCTGCTCAACTCAAGGGACCGAAGAAAACAGTCCCAGGATCACAAAACATTTAAAACAAGATTGAATTGAAGACTGAAATGCTATGAGGCAGTGATTGAAAAGCAGCTGTCTTTTCTACCTGGACATTGTATGGAAGCAGACGCTCCACAACAAGCATCTCTCCCCAACATGAGATATGAGATTCAGATCATTCTCATTTACAAGGCCAGAGGATTTGGGGTTTATTTTGTTTTGCTTTGGGGAATTTTGGAAACTTAAAGCTTGATGTGATCTTCTTATTCTATAACATTCTTAAAAAAAAAAAAAAAAAAAAAACTACAACACAATAGGATAAAAATAGAGAACTGTGAAAGCCCACGAACCCAGGGGGCCTGGCTAGCTCAGTAAGTTTAACAGTGGAAGAAGAACTTGCTTCCATTTCTCCAGGGTCCAAACTCAATACATCAAAGTTACAAAACAATACAAAATCATCTTGAAGCAGAGACTAGAAACCAGGAACATTATCTTACTGGGCACTTTTAAAAGGACAGACTTTAGCATCCATTAGCATCAGCTCTGTGCAAGGCAGCACATTAGGCCTGAGGATGGCACCAAGAGTGACAGAAACAATGACCCTCCAGTTCTTACTTGGATCCCGGGGACCGGGCATCATTCACATGGGAGGATACAGTCAGGGTCCTGGTACCCACAGTGGGCCTGCTGATGTTTAACTCCTCTTATTATAACTTTAAAGATTCATTCCTGTTTCCATCAGTTGCAACAGATGCAGAGACCCACAGCTAAACGTTAGTCAGAGTTCAGAGAAATTTGCTGAAGAGAGGGAGGAAGAATTGTAGGCGCCAGAGGGGTCAAGGACACCACAAGAAAACCCACAAAATCAACTAATCTGGGCTTATAGGAGCTCACAGAAACTGAACCAATAACCAGGGAGGCTGCATGGGACTGACGTAGGCCTTCTGCATATATGTTGTAGTTGTGTAGTGTGGTCTACTTGTAGGACTCCTAACAGCTGGGGGCAGGGGGCTATCTCTCACTCTTTGCCAGCTTTTGGGACCCTTTTCTCATACCAGGTTGCCTTGTCCAGCCTTGATGTGAGGGATGTACCTAGTCTTACTGCAACTTGATACGTCATGTTTGGTTGTTACCCATGGGAGGCCTACCCTTTTCTGAAGAGAAATGGAGGAGCAGTGGATTGGGGTACAGAGGGGAGATGGGGTAGAGGGCCTGGAAGGAGAGGAGGGATGGAAAACTGCACTCAGGTTATTAAAAAAAATAATAGTAAGAAGAAGAATTAAGAAGTTAATTCTTGGTCCCGATTAATTTTTATCACACTTCACAAAGGGGATGGTTCCCACTTAGTCATTAACTATTGATCAAATCTCCACTCTATAAAGGACAATATACTGGGTATTAATAGAAACAATCAAGGAAAAGATACATAATGTGAGACACTCGACCATTAACCTGAGCTTAACGAATATCAAGGGGAAACCAAACTCTCAGTGTGTTTATTTTTGCCACTATTTCATACATACGTAAATCTTTTAGAACTAAAATAATTGTGCTGCTTAATGATGGGGTGTCCTCATAAGTTTCTTCACTGTGAAAACATCAGAGTGTACTTATACAAACTCAGTTGTCACTAGCTGACAGCAATATTTCATCTATGCTTTAGCTGTGTTATAATCTACTTTGGGGTATTTCCATCATTCCTATTTTAGTGGCTTTTTACAATCTCCAGCTTATTGCTCTAGTGTTCCCACTAGAAGGGAGACACACATTCACACACTCATACAAACCCTCACACTGGGGAGACACGCACTCACACACTCATACAAACCCTCACACTGGGGAAACACACACTCACACACTCATATAAACCCTCACACTGGGGAGACACACACTCACACACTCATACAAACCCTCACACTGGGGAGACACACACTCACACTCATACAAACCCTCACACTGGGGAGACACACACTCACACACTCATATAAACCCTCACACTGGGGAAACACACACTCACACACTCATACAAACCCTCACACTGGGGAGACACACACTCACACACTCATATAAACCCTCACACTGGGAAAACACACACTCACACACTCATACAAACCCTCACACTGGGGAGACACACACTCACACACTCATACAAACCCTCACACTGGGGAGACACACACTCACACACTCATACAATCCCTAACACTGGGGAGACACACACTCACACACTCATACAAACCCTCACACTGGGGAGACACACACTCACACACTCATACAAACCCTCACACTGGGGAGACACACACTCACACACTCATACAAACCCTCACACTGGGGAGACACACACTCACACACTAATATAAGCAAACACACTGGCAGCTGGTCTTAAAGAAATAACAACATGAAAAACAAATTCCAGAAATGGATCATACAGTTTCACTTAACATAAATAAAAATGCATAATATTGTATTTAAAGATATACATACACTTATTTAAGATATTACAAAGAGATTGAAACAATATTAGGTTTGTGGCCACAGAATCTCTAGTTTTATTTATAATATCTTATTTCTTAGAGGAATGAGTTGGAATCCAGGTTTTACAAACTATTCGCATTTGTTGATTATGCAGAAGGGCATGAGTTGTTCTTTATAATTTCTGTACTTTAAAATAGTCTTAAAATATAATAGCATAAACTATCATGTATGCTAAAATTATGTCTGTAATGGTAAAACATTGTAGATGAATTGCTAGATGGTCTTATTAATAAAAAGCTTAGAGCCAGAAATTGGGGTGAAAGCCTGAGAGAGATCAGAGGAATAGGAAAATCCACAGCTAACCTCACCTCACCTCACCAACTCTGCAGCTTCCAAAGCGAGCTACTTCCTGTCTACCCACACCTATATGCCTTTCTGTTCTGTTCTTTCATTTGCTCTCTCAGCCCAGCTACATCACTTCCTCTTCCTGCCCAGCTCTGTCGCTTCCTATCTGTCTGTACAGATGTCCAGACCTCTATGGTTAGTGCTAGGTAACCATAGCATGTATCACCATGCCTGGCTCTGTTTCCAGTGTGGCCTTGAACTCACAGAGATCCAGATAGATCCCTGCTTCCCAAGTGACAGGATTAAAGGCATGTGCTACCATTGCCTGACTTCTATGTTAATATAGTGGCTGGCTTTTCCCTCTGATCCTCAAGTAAATTTTATTGGGAGACACAGTATATTGGGGGACACAATACATCACCACAAAATATTAAACACAGGCATTTAAAAAACATTAAATCAGAAGTCTAAACTATTTGAGAAAAAGGTCATATTTTGAAAAATCTTCCTTAGACTGAATTGTGGTTCAATAAGAAAAGGAAGCATTTGAAACCAAAGCAGCCAGAGTTCTAGCTTCATTTCTGTTGCTGTGATAAATACTCTGATGAAAAGCAACTTGGGGTTTATTTGGCTTAAAATTCCAGATTATAGTCCATCACTGAGGGGAAGTCAAGGCAGGACTTCTTGATCCAGGAAGGGAGAAACAATGGAGAACAGAAGAAACAACCACATCGGTGCTGCCCAATTGCTTATGCTCAGTTAGCTTTCTTTACTGACTCAGCTCAGTAGGTCCAGCCCATGAAATGGTACCACCCACATTCAGGGTGGGTATCTCACCTTAATTAACAACCCCCCCACAGACATACCCACAGGCCAGTACAATCTGTATTGTGTGATTTTAGTGAGATTCCCTTCCTAGGTGAGTCTAGATTCTGTGGCAAATTGACACTTAAATTATATTTACCAACAGTAAATAGCCCTGGGCTATGATCATGTAAGCAACCTCATAATTCAGTGGGACACAATGAAGGTTTGAGGAAATTTCTTGGGAAGAAAGTGGTGTTCAATGGGAGGGAAGGGCATAGGAAAGAGTAATGGAAGGCTGTATATGATCAAAATGCATTATATTCCAAGTAGGAGATTGCCAAGAAATGAAAATGTTTAAGGTTACTTTACTATATTTTTGTTAACCCTTTGAGTCAATACTCAGAATTATGAGGAAATTCCTAGCCTAAAGTAAAAAAGGGGCAATGACTGGATTTCAGCCTTGTGCCAGACATTCTCTCCTGACCGTACCATCAGAAAGTAGAACTTAGTTATTATAAAAGAACATGGATCATTACTTCAGTACTAGATGTAATTTACTAAGAAAAGTACATCATGTCAGACCATATAAGAATTAAGAAGCACAATTAGTAGAAAATACATATTTAAATAGAGATCATAGATGTCTCTCTCAGACATCCACTGTTTGGCTCAGCAGACAGCTTCTAATTCTTGATAATTCAGGCTGCAATAGCTCCCACTGGTGAATAATCCCAAACTTCATCATGGTATACATCTCTAAATGGCTGTTGCTGTTTCTTGAGAGCAGTCAAATAAATGTCAGTGTCAAATAAATGTACATCTTTGAGTTCTATCGATTTTAAATATTCTCCCTTCCAACTCCTCATACTACACCAAAAAGGAACAAAACTTTGAAAGAGGAGAATGGGAAGCAAGACACTCAAATCTAGGCAGCCATTGCCTGAACAGCCACATCATTCTCCCTCTTCCTTTCATGGGTCTCATTTACAACAACTTGAGGCTTGTTTACATTGAAAACACAACTTTATTCCTCTCAATTGGGTCTATTTTAATTAAACCACAGAAAGGAAACCACCCAGGCTTTGTAAGATGAATCAGTTTTCTAACTGAAATAATTTTCAACCCAGCAATTTTTACACCTTAAGTTTGCTATTCAGTCTAAAAGAATAAATCATCTGAGACTTAAATTCTTTTTTTATTAAAACTCTTACAAATCATTCAAATGCATAAATTATTTAGGTTGATGCTTATAAAATAGAACTTATTGTAATGTTACAATGTTAAAAAAATCAAGTAAAATTCACCACTGCTTAGTATGTTAAATTGTCACTAGGGCATTACCCCCACTCCAGTAAATAGCCCTTGGGCTATGATCATGTAAGCAACCTCATAATTCAGTGGGACACTGTATATGATCAAAATACATTATATTTTATGTAGGAGATGGCCAAGGAAGGAAAATATTTAAGGTTACTCTACTATATTTTTGTTAACCCCTTGAGTCAAGACTCAGCACAATGAGGAAGGCCCTAGTATAAAGAAAAAAAGGGGGCAATGACTTGATTTTAGCCTGTGCCAGACACTCTTCCGACCTTTGGCAGTCATTCTGGACCATCATCTGCATCGATACTTTCCACAGCTGTTAGGAGGGAGGTCAAATAAACACTATTGAGGCTATTCACCCCTCTCCACATTTAAAACACACTACAGCATCACAGACAGAAGTAAATAAACACAAGGCCAAAGGAGAAGGAGAAGGATTTCCATGTGGGAAAGACTCTAGGCATTTTCTCCTACAGCTCTTGTCCTGCCACCCATGGGTTTCTCCCACCCCAAGGATAACTTCAAGCTAGGTTTCCAGGGGATGGAACAAACAACGTGCTCTATAGTTTGTAACATCTCTTCATTCACAGTTTTCTGCCCAGTGATATTCTACTCAACAATGCACTCATCTTAAATATGTGTGTCAGAATGTCACTGCTTCCAGGACCCAGGCGTTGAGAGGACAGAGTCCTCTGGTGACTGCATATGTCTCCAATACTTGAATAAACACTACACCTTGAAACATATGGGGAAATCTCCACTGTATCCATTGTGTACATAAATTATATCATAGGAACTTTAGTCTTCCCTAGATCAAAGCAAAAAGAGGCAGCAATGGGGAAAAGGTCGATGTATGACTAGTGATGACACTTGTGGGGGAGGGGGAGGGGGGGGACGGAAGCTAAGCATCATGAAGACACTTCGGCCTTCTAGGCAGCTTTTTCTCTTCACCTAGAGTAAAATTCCTCACACCTTCTCAGAAGGGAATATGCTTTCCAAGGCAAGGAAAATGAGGAAGTGAGACACTTTTCTAGTCTGTGAACCCCAGGTGGAAAGGAACCTTAGCTAGAAGTGACGAATTAGGGCAATGGAGAGGAGGAAGGTGAACTCCCACAGCCTTTGGTGGGATGAAAAAAGAGACACACAAAGAATCCTTTGAAGTGAGAAGTGCTTTTAGCAGATTACAGATCCTAAAGCCCTCGGACTTTCTTTTCATACTTTGAGCTGCTCTCCAGCCCTCTGATCTTAGTGTTGCAGTCTCTTGGGCATCAGCCGCACTTCTCTCAATCCCAAAATGAGATTACAGTCTTCTTGGAAGAGCTACTGCAGGTACTTGCCATCAACAGGGTGCCTAATCATCCTGCTATGGAGGGGAGGTGAAGAAAGTCTGCAGCCCTGTGTCCACAGGCTTGTCTGGCCCTCTGGGTGACTGGCTCCTGTACAGCTGTTGAAGGCATACCAGTACATTCGGTACTTGCTTGCTTAAACAAATTTGTGGATCCCATAGGACACTGGGCATGTTCTTTAAAATTATTTCTGATTAAAAATGCACACCAGTGTCTAGTAAGCAAGCTTGCAGAATATTATTCCTAAATGTAATAATAAAAAACATGTAAATAACTGGCTATTTCTGTCAGCGCACTAAAGCTTGGAGATTAAACCAAAGGACCCAGGCCCCTTCTCTTTCTTTGTTCTAACTAAAACAGCCCCACCCTATTTAGTAGATGCTGGTCCTTCCTAGCAACTATTAAAGCAGAGTTTAAAGAGGAGTCATCCTCCAATCTGTACTTGTGTCTGTATCCTTAATTCCCAGAAAGACTGTTAGGCCTTTGTTAGCCTTTCTCATGCTGTGACATCTTCATGTGGTGGAGACGAGATATGAGGTCACAGTGACGGACTGATACACACATAGCACTCTGACTCTGTTATACACCAAAAGAGAAATGAAGGACTGAAAAGGCCTGGGCAGTGATTACCCTGAGGAAGAAATAGTAGTGAGAGAGAATAACCAGGAACCAACACTGAAAAAGGAACTCTGACAAACAGGTGAGTTTTCAAAGGCAAAAGGTCCCTGCCTGTCTGTCTGACTGTGGCATTCCAGTTTCTAATGTACTTGGACTTCCAGGCTAAGTCTGCAAACCCCACCAGGGCTGCTGTTTTAGAAACCTAACACACACCCAGTACTGTTTTAGTGAGAAGTGTTGTGTTAGATACTGGCATTGACCGTCTCATTTCATACTGGTGAGCACCAGGAGGCGGTTCGACAGCATCGCTCAGCTCATGAGTCACTGAGAGGGAGAATGTGTAGTGTCATGGCCTCCCAATTTTGGGTAACTGTTGCCTGCTTGCCGACTTTGACCAGATGTCCTCCCTATGTTGGTTCCCTGCCGGTCTCCACCCTCCTGAATGCTTAAGGGAAGTTCTTTGTTTGTGTGTCCTGCATTTGGTCTAAACAGCTTAGATGCAAGAATGTAGAACATTTGGTAGTGAACTTCTGTCCCCCCCACCCCTAGGTTCCTCCATTGTGCTGTAAGCCTGTATTTAAGGTCTCCTCCCTCCTTCAATAAATGGCATTTGGCATTCTGCTGACACCAATGACCCGCTGTTTTTTGTCTGTTTTTTGCTTGGACATGGTGAATGGGTGGTGGTAGCGTGGGCGTTATCACTACTAGAATGTCTGGAGTTGAACAAGTGGCAGGCTTCCCTCAGGGCCAGGTTCTGACTCCTTCACCACAGCAATGTTGTTTCCTGAGTAGAGACTTGAGGCTCAATTTGAATTCATTACTGAATCCAAGCTAAAAAATTAGCAATTTCAAGTGAAGCCAAGACAGCAGCATATATGCAATTTGAATGCAAGAGTGATCATTTCCACTAATTTAATCAGGGAATGACATTTGATCACAATATTGGCTCAATGCTGTTTGTTATAATGACTGATTTGTTTTGCCCTCTGATGTACCTATGGAATTAAAACTGCTTAATGGAGATTCTACATACAACATTTATGTTTGTAATCTGAAAATATTATCTTTTCTGAGGAAGAGGACTCACATTAATATGTTGGTGAATTATTTAGGCTCAAATGTATTGTAGTTCTCAACTCTTGTCTAGCAGTACCTGCCCTCAGGGTTAGAG
Source organism: Onychomys torridus (assembly GCF_903995425.1). Classification (NCBI taxonomy): domain Eukaryota; kingdom Metazoa; phylum Chordata; class Mammalia; order Rodentia; family Cricetidae; genus Onychomys; species Onychomys torridus. The sequence goes on along the minus strand of NC_050457.1, from coordinate 1,894,951 downwards.
CCAATTGTAGTTCAATGGAAGCTGAAAGACACTTTCTTCCCCATGCTGGGCAAATCAATTCACATGCAAGAGGGCTTTCAGATACCATCCAAATGCATACTGTTCACAATGGCAATGCTCCAGTGTTCCCTTATAATGCAGATCAGTAACTGATGTTTAGTTTTTTGTGGTTCTGTTTGTTTATTCGTTTGGTATCTTTTTTTTTCTGTATGTGTGTGTGTGTGTGTGTGTGTGTGTGTGTGTGTGTGTGTGTGCATGGAATACACGTGTGGGCTAGAGGACAATCTGTGGGAGTTGCTTCCCTTCTACCATTTGGGTCCCAGGGATAGAAGTGAGGTCATCAGACCTGGCAGCAGGCACATTTGCTGAGCCATCTCACTGGCTCCCAGTAACTCATCATTGAACTGGAACTTCCCCCATATACACAGAGAAATGAATTCTACAGATGAGAAAGGAAGGCTGACCCCATGGCATGGGGCTCATGAAAGAAACTGGAACAATCTCTTGAATCTCTCAACTCATGACTCGTCGAAGTTTCTCTCCGTTTACCATTTCCCCTTACGTCTCTGTCCTGTGCAACTATTCTACTGCAGTTAAATATTAGTAATCTATGCAGATGATATGACCATTTCCTTTTTAAAAAGAAAGTTCATCTGTCTATGATTGCCCACACCTTTAATCCCAGCAATTGAGAGGCAAGGGCAGGTGGATCTCTGTGAGTCTGAGGCCAGCCTGGTCTAGGCAGTGAGTTCCAGGGCTACATAGAAAGACCCTATCTCAGAAAGAAAAATAAAACAAAATAGAACAAGATTTTAAAATTCTAAAATCCTAGCTTCTCTGCACAAACTAAAAGATGACACTTTGCCACCGAAGCTAATTCCACAACAAGCTTCACTGAGATAGTTCTTAGCAGACATTTATTTAGGGTGTGTTTTTAAAGAGAAGACCAGCTTGTTTAACCCAGTATTGGCACTGTGGTCACTGCTTTTTTCTTTCTTTCTTTCTTTCTTTTTTTTTTTTTTTAGCATGGAATGTTTAACACAGTGTTTTCTTAAAATACACGACTTATTACTCAGTTCAATGACAACAGTGCAAATTATTCCCTGGACCAAACCCCTATCTCCTTTCGTTCTCTTGTGTGGAGACATGGAAGGGCCAGGAAGAATGTTATTACAGGGAAACCTCACAGTGAGAACAAACTGTGAGTGTATCCACTCAGGAACTAAATGCACAAGTAGTTCTCCAGACTCTAACCTGTCTTAACTAAGGTCTGATTATCAAATTGGGAAGTTATATATGTATGCATTCTACATGCTCCATGGCTATCCAGATAAACCCCCAAATGAAACTGATGGTAAATTACAACTGATGGTAGTTTATAGAATAACTGAGGGCTAGTCTAGCATACCGATCTTTTCAGTGACATATGGCAGATGTAAAGAGCCCATGGGTTTTGTGGGTTAATTTTCTGTAGCATCCAACATCCTGAGACACTTGGTAAATGTCTTGAGACTTGAACTACCTGCCTGCCTGGGATCCATGTCCTGTGCCTTTCTCTTCTGTTTGCTTTGCTCTTGTCAGAAATTCTTAGTGTCTGTTGCATTTCCACCATGTCAAAAAGGAAGGCTTCCACTCTAATTAAGCACTGGACTAGCACATTTTGGCAATCCTTTCTGTTGGAAATTATGTTTACTGCATTTGTCTGTGCTTTCCAATCTCAAAGTTGTGAGTCTGTGAAAGGAGCTGTAAATACTTTACAGAGAATTGCACATAAGGCATTATTTAATATCAACCATAGTTTTGTTTTTTAAAGACAAGCAAATTAGACTTAGCTCCAGGGCCAGATAGTGGTAGACTAGCAGGTATCTAGTCTCTCTTTCTGGCAGAAAGCGTGAAACACAGAACAGCCTGTGCTACGAGCATAATTAAAGCAGATGTTCTCAGTCTTCATTGTCATTGCTAATTTTGACAGCAGAAGAAATGTGTGTCTTTTGTACAGTCCCCTATTTTCTCTCCGATGTGCCCTATTTTTCTCCTCGCCCACCATGACTGCTCAGCAAGCCAGAAGGAGGTAACAGCGGTAACAATCTAACAGCAGGGACTCGGTCTGCTTCTTGGTGGGACAGCAAATGAAACTCAGAAAAAGAAACTTCAGAAAATAAATTTCCGGTCTGCAGGTGTAAACGGCTTGATCCAAATTGACTGATTCTTTCACTGGTTTGTGGGGTCTTCCATGACAGAAGTCAGTCTCACTGCATATATTAAATAAAAGAAACCATTTACAAGTGTCTTTGTCAATCTAGCATTTGAAAATATAACAGCATTAGAACAGAACCGAATGTGTAAGTCCATGTTCTGATGATGGGGCAGATAACACTTCTGCAAAGCAGAAGCTCCTATTTTGTCAGTTACGGGTCTAAAATCAGAAAGCATGCTGGATCAACAAGGGCACCCTGTCCCCAAGCCGTTCTTCTAGAAGCCCTCTCCTCTGCCTCCTTACCAAAGGGTGTTCCCCAAAGGGAGCAAAGTGACAGGTCTGTGATGGTTAATATTCACTTTCCAATTGACTTGATTTGGAATCATCTGAGACACACACCTCTGGGCACATCCAAGAAGGTGTTTCCAGAGCTCCCAAAGGAGCAGAGAAGCTGAGACACCCTGAATATGGGTGGCAGGAGCTACGGGTGGGGTAGCAGAACGGGTCAAAGGAAGGTGAGTTTCTTCACTGTGAACAGTGTGACTAGCTCCTCACCATGCACCACAACAGACTACACTCCCTCTGCAACCAGGAACCAGAACAAAGTGCTCTGGACAGTCCTGTATCAACCTGACACAAGCCAAAGTCTTCTAAGAGGAAGGAACCTCAGTTGAGAAAATGTCTTCTTTAAGGTCAGGTTGTAAGTCTGTAGGGCATTTTATTAATTATTGATTGGTGGATAAGGGTCCAGGCTATCGTGGGTGGTGCCATCCCTGGGCTGGTAGTCCTGGGTTCAATAAATAGGCAGCTGAGAAAACCACAAGGAGCAAGCCAGCACATAATACTCCTCCATGGCCTCTGCATCACTCCTGCCTCCAGGTTCCTTCCCTGTGGGAGTTCCTGTCCTGACTTTCTTCAATGATGAACTTCAATGTAGAAGCATAACCAAATCCCCCACTCGCCGACTTGGGTTAGTAATGGTGTTTCATCGCAGCAAGCAGCCCTAAGACACACCTCTTCTCCCTTCAGTAGCGGCTGGTTAGGACTTTGTTAAAGCAGTAAGACAAGTAATTAATATATCATCCTTTGCCCTCAGAGCTCCCAGCAGCCTGGAACCCCCAAACCTTGTAGACTACAGCCATAGAGGAAGATTCCTGCTACCTCTGTGGAACAAAGTACCCTCTGGTGGTGTGAGTTCATTTCCTACACATCTCCCTGACAAAAGATTCAGGAATGGCCCAAGTGGCTACCATCTCAAGCCTCCTCTGCTGCTGCATTGGCCTGCACTGAAGCTTGCTTCCCACTCTGGGGAGAGCGGAAAGAGCTGCTAGAAAGACACAAACACGGCATCCTTGCTGTCTGCCACCCAAGCACCCCTGACCAGTGGGGGGGGGTCGGCGGAAAGGTGGGCTTCAGCCTCTATTGTCAGAGAACTCCAGTTAAAAACCCAGGTTGGAAGGTATGTCCAGAGGGCTCCACATTTCTCAGTACCCTTAGTAGTTCTGGTTCCAGCCACTGGAACCTCCCAGGGGATGGCCTCGCTCCCTTGGCAAAGCCTGCATGGTCTGATCTCCAGCCACCACAGCAGCGCTGCTGCTGTCTCAGCGTGGGAAACTGATGAGGCTGCCTGACGCAGGGGGCCACAGGAATCTTATCAATTACCCACAAGGCTGTGGTCATCAGAGGTAAGAGGCTTGGTGTCAGACAGAGCTAAGAAGGTTGACCTGGAGTGTGGTTTGAGGAATCACTGGGCATTAATTCCATCATCTGAGAGTGAGCACAGAAGTAGGAACTGCAGAGATGAGTGTTGTGATGAATGCCTGCAATCCCAGCACTCCTGAGTGGCATTCTGAGGAAGGGGAACATGCATGAGCGGTTAGTCTGAGCTACACAGTGAATTAATTCTAGGCCATTCCAGACTACATAGCAAGACTTTATCTCAAACACACACACAAACAAACAAACAAAAATCAACCAACCAATCAAACAAACAAATAAACAAAAACAAGCAAATAAGCGAATGAAACCAAAGTGTGTGAGATAGGGGGAGAAAATAAAGAACTAGAAACTGCAAAGTTTTAGGACTGCTCCTAAAACTCATTCTGGTCCTAGCCAGGAACTGCACAGGCAAGGCCTGACTGGTTAAGATGCCTGGGAAAGAGACTAAGCAGAGTCTGACCCATCACTGGAGAGATAATAATGTCATGTGCATGTCCCCGGTGGGTTAGAATTCCAGATTAAGCTACAAATGCCAAGTGGAAGCAGGGAACCAGAGCCAGACAAAAGGGGCTAGAACACAAGAAAACTGAGGGAAAAGGTGTGCATCTCTGCAGAGAAATACGGCTGGGCAGGAATCGATGCACAGAGTACATGGGTGGGAGCCAACCGGAAAGGTGATGAGCCATGATAGGCCTCAGCTAACCTGGGTTGAGTCTATACCTCCCCAAGGCAGAGTGTGAGGCAGGGCCCACTATCAGCTGGACTCTCACATATGCTAACCAGCCTCAGTGACTGTACCTTTTGTGCCAGGGACTGGGCTAGATATATCACATCCATTTCCTCTACTTTTTATTAATTCCCAAATAATGGGGAAATCTACACACGTCTGGTCTCAGTTTAAAAGCTGCTTTCTCAGAGACTTCTCTGAAGCCAATATTGGCTTCTCTGTCATACCCTGGAGTGTGTTCTACTTTATCATGTGCTGCTCAGTCTAGCTTATTGTGGTTTGTGAATATGTACTGTGTCCGTTCTGGCCCCTGCCTGTGGCCCCATATGTTTTAGCACCCAAGCTCTTGAATAAACATTTCTGTACCCTTGAATGCTGGGGCAGGGGCTGGAGGGAGGTGGAAAGGGAGTGTGCCTGTGAGGAGAAGGCTCTGGGGATGAGACCTTTGCCCTCTGGGAATGTGGCCAGTGCAGACTAGAACTTCTAAAAGCCAGAATGGCATGATGACATCATCATCACACAAATGAGGGTTTCTTAAATAACCTATAATGCTGACTAGATTTTTATTAAAATATGGCAATCACAGAGGTGAGTTATGTATTTTACTCCTCTGCTGGACTTCTGAGAAACTGATCAGGTAGAAATATGTGCATATGAAAGTCATTCTACTTGAAGCCTTTCCCATAATTTACACTATAAAACTAGAAAAATGTCAATAAATCCAGGAGAAAAATAAGTCTCCCTTTAGAATGAAAGAGGCTAGTTGCTATATAGATTTCTTAAATATTAGAATTCTCAGAGACTAATGTGAGGCCATCATTACCATTCTTTCTCCCTCCCTCCCTCTCTTCCTCTCACCGTCTCCTCAACTCCTCCCTGTCTATGTTTCTGTCTATCTGTGTCTTTCTGTCTGTGTCTCTCTCTGTCCATCTCTCTCTCTCTCTCTGTACGCGCGCGTGCATGTGCGTGCGCGTGCGTGTGCGTGCGTGTGCGTGCGCGCGCGTGCGTGTGTGTGTGTGTGTGTGTGTGTGTGTGTGTGTGTGTGTGTGTTGGTAGATCATTTGGCATATTGAAAGCAAACACGCTTTGATTTGGTTCTGGAGGAACTGATTGATCCCGACGTTCCCATCTAGGAGTAAACCATTTGAGCTGCTCCTGCCTCCCAGCAAAGAGGATAAGGCAGCATCCTGGCAGTTCTATAGTACATCAAGTCCTATCTACTAGCCTAGCTGGATAAACACTCAGGAAAACAGTTGCCGAAGATGGAAGAAATACAAACAGGATCTTGTAAGCAAATTCCAACAAATCACTCTGCTTGTCAGATTTTCCCTGCAGAGCAAGTTTCTCTCTCTCTCTCTCTCTCTCTCTCTCTCTCTCTCTCTCTCTCCCTCCCTCCCTCCCTCTCTCTCTCTCTCTCTCTCTCTCTCTCTCTCTCTCTCTCTCTCTCTTGCCTGACTGTCTAACATGAATTGATGGCACCACAGACAAGCATGTGCTTGAATTATGATCATAAGCAAAGAGTTGAGCATGGATATTGATGGTATCTCCTGTTAGTTTTGCAGAGAGTATTTGCATTCTCGCTTTAGGTGGAGAAAGCTGAACTCTGAGACTGGAGATGCTCTTTATTCTTTTTTTTTTTTTTTTCCTGTAGTGCTGGAGGACCAGCTCAGGGCTTTACCCATGCTAAGCAAGCATTTCACCCATCAGTTACATCTCCAGGTAAGTCTGGATTCAAGCCCAGATCTTCTAGTTGTGAATGTTGATTATACTTACACCCATGCTACATGGCCTTTCTCTTCCTAATAACCCACTAACCCACTATAAGTGGTCATGTTACAGCCTTTTCCCAATAGTCTTGGCTTCCTGTACAGCTGATCCTCTTCATTTTCAGAAGGTCGTCTTAATTTTCTCTCAACCTTGGGCAGAGGAAAAACCATTCTCACTCTGGGTGCATGACAGAGCTATTCAACAGAATCTGTTTCCTCACCCATTGGTTTTTACTTCATCCCAACTCATGGCTTAACTTCCACTCCATGCTGATATTTTGAGACTCAGGGCATTCAGGCAATATTACATATTGTAACAACTTCTCTGTCTGCCCTACCCACTCACTCCCTGACCCCTGACCCCTGGCCACATACACACAGTTCTTACCCTGATTGTTGAGTGGGAAAGTGGCTGGGCACAACACCTGCTGCAATCACTGCCGTGTACTTTCTGAGGCTACCTGTAGAGATCTTTCTCTGCTCATGTCTTCTTAAATGGCTACTCTCATCCTCAAATGGTTTCCCCAAGTGAAGGAGAGGATGTCACTGCTGTGAGCGGTATCACAGGATAACAGCTTGCTCTCACTTTTGAGTTTGCTACAATTGTCTGGGCGCTTTCCTGAATGTTTGCATCCTTGAGCTCTATCCTTAAATCAATGAATCTGAACCTCTGAGGCACAGGCCTAAGCATGGAGGATGAACAAGACTCACCGGGCAATGTGCCACATTATGGAAGTTGAAGAATTGCCCTAAACGGAACAGCTTGGCACGGTCAATCCAGAGCCACAGAGGACCTCATTCCTTGAAGTGCTGCAGCCAGGGAGAGGCCTCCAATCTCATGAGGGAACCATAAGACACACAGCAGTGCTGATGGCTGGAGAAGCTTTGCTACTTTCACAATGCCTGTAGTTGATGACTCCAGGGCATTGCTTAGTCATTGCTGCCATTGGTTCGTTTGGGTGACTTGAAGGGATGCACATATTGTTTACTAATACAACTTTAGCATTTCTGAAGTTTTCTGTTGCACACTTATTTTTAGAAAAAGAATTAGAAGAGGTGAGAAAATGTAACAAGTCTCCAATATAAGAGATTGGTTAAATATGAGCTTTTTTGATAGAAAATGGATCAATAGTGCTAAGGGAATAAACCAATAGTGTACTTTCAAGCATGATAAAGCATTTCTATGTAGAACTTAAGATATATTTCCCCTAGGGTTGGAGAAATGGCTCACTTGTACTCTGTCAGAGGATCCAGGCTGTATTTCTAGTACTCACATCCCAGCTGACAACCCTTTGTAACTCTAGTTTCAGGGGATCTGATGTCCTCATCTGGACTTTACAGGTATGAGCCATACTCATGCATGATGCAAATACAAACACTCATAAACATAAAATAAATAAATGTTTTTTAAATATATATTCTTTCCCATCAAAAAAGCATAAAATAATTATTTATTGGTTAAAAGAAAGTTGCTCCAAGCTGCAAACAATTAACACATTTTAGTAAAAAGTGAAAGCCCAGTGCACCACTTGAATATTAAGTTAGATGACACTGTTCTTGTTGACTGTTACAGTACAGTAATCACAGAGGTGCAGTTAAGATACCTATGGTCAACTGTGCTCTGGGGAGCTGGCTGTATGGCCTTGGCCTGTAGCAAGATCATTTTCACTTGCAAACAAAGAAAATATGGCTAGCTTTTCTGCAAGGCACTTTTAATTTTTTACTTCAAATTTTGTGAATATGCATTGTTCACTATTCAGGCCAAATAAAAGATTATGGAAATTTTATGGCTGGTTCATTATGTGGGAACACTTTGGCTTATGGGTTATTTTAAAATAAAACTGATATTTGGATTTTTTCTTCTTTTTTCATCAATGACCTCTTTTTCCTTCTTCTTCTCATTTTTATTTTCTTATTTATTTTGTTAAATTTCGGAACAGGGTCTCGTGTAGCCTAGGGTGGCCTCGAACTCACAATGTAGCCAAAGTGGGTCTGAACTAAAACTCTCCTGTTCCCCCTCTTGGGTGCTATTGTTCTGGGCATCTGCCACCATGAAGGTTATTTAAGATTCTTATTTTTATTCATAAAACCTCAGTCAAGAGAATGAGCTCTCGCAAACTTTTACCGAAATGTACAAAAATAATAGATACAGTAAGCAAACACAACATGAAAAAAGCAACAAAGAATTTATCTTAAAATAAATCCAAATCTTGGACATTTTGAAAGGGGTTAGCATGTGTGGGATGTGGAACCAAGTAGCAAACTACAGCCAGGTTTCCGGGGTGGTGGAAGGTGCTGCCACTCCTTAGTGGGCTCCCTTCCCTTTCCTTTCTTCTCTCCTCTTTCTTTGAGATTTTGTTTTCATTAGCTTTTCAAAATTGCTACACAAAGTCCTGAGTTTCACTGTGGCATTTTCATACTTTGTTTCTTTTGCTCATCTTCCTCTACCCTCCTCCAGTTTCCCCGCCCCCCTCTGCTGGTCCCTTCCTCCCCAGGAGCCTCCTGTCTGCCTCTGTGCAACGTGAGTTCTATCTGTTCCCTGTTTCTTCCCCCCACCCCCTGTTGCCACCCTCCTTTCCTTCTTATGGTCCCCTTTTGAGTCTCACGGCCTATGCCCACACTCACACCCACATGTGATACATATACGTAAAAACTAAGAATCTAAGATCTGCATATGACAAAACCTATCAGTCTTCCTGAGTTTGAGTTACTTGTTTAACATAGTAATTTCCAGGTCTGTCCAAAGTATCTAGAACATATATACAAGAATTGCAAGAGTTAAACACCACGCCCATTCTTTCAACTAATAAGTGGGCTAATGAACTGAACAGGCTAGTCTCCAAAAAAACACAAATATCCAGCAAATATTTGTAAACATGTCCAGCATCTTTAGCCATCAGGGAAATGCAAATCAAAACCACTTGGAGATTTCATCTTTCTCCTAGTCAGAATGACTAACCCCAAGAGAACAAACAAGTGCTGGTGAGGATGTGGCAAAAGAGGAAGAATCAGTCATTACTGGTAGGGTTATAGATTGATGATCTACCATGGAAATCAGTGTGGAGGGTTCTGAAAAATCAAAAAATAGAAAAAACAGTATGACTCAGCTATATCACACTCGGGTACATGTTCCTAAATCCATGTCCTACACCATGCTAGGGTATATGCCCCTAAACCTATGTCTTATACCACAACAAAATCTGCATAATACTGTTGATTGTCTCAATAGTTGTAACAGTTAAGAAATAGAATCGGCCTGGATTTCCATCAACAGACAAATGGATGATGAAAATGGGGTGTGTGTAAACAATAGGATTTTATTCAGCTATAAGGAACATACTGTTTCTAAGCTAGAGGAATTATTTCCAGAAAACAATAAGCCAAGGAATCAAATATATTTCCCTACCACAAAGTACTTGCACACCAAGGAAGGGAACATCTTCCCAAGGTAACCATGAAAAACCCATCCAATGATTATGTGCTGATTTAGATGGTTTTCATTTCTTTTTGTTTATAATGACTTGGTTCAAGGCCATATATGGAATTTTCTCAATAGAGCCATCTCCATTGTCTATAGCTTGGACCTATTTAGCTGTTCTTCGTCAAATATTTTACAGGAAATTTTTCTGTTTTCTTCCACCCCGTGGAAAACTTGAAACAATAAGACTCTTAATACTTTCTCTGAAACCTGCACAATTTCCTAGCTCAAACCCTTTGTCACCACCCTCAATCTGGAAAGTGTACTGTTGTGCCAAATAAATTCTGATTCTAAGACTTCATATTTTGAGTTCACTAGTGAGATGTCTGTGAACAAGGAAGGCGTTCACTCTTAAATTTTGAAACAAATACATTTTTGCCAGTAACCAAAAATGACTTTTAATATCATTCATCAAACTGTTTTTGTTTGTAGGACCTTCTCAGTACTTTTACTCATAATCTGTAGTCCCTGTGCCATGCAAATAAAAAGTCATAGCTGCAAATGGTCCTGAGCCCATTCTACCAGTCACTGAAATGATCCGGAGCACAGGAGCAAATGTAGACTATAGGGATTTTTCCCTCAAAGCAAAAAACTCCTTTGAGCTTATCAAGGGACTTAAACATTTAACACTGTTTCTAACAACCCTCCACTTCAAAAAGCAAAAAAGATTTTCATATCACCAGACAGTGGTCACTTAGAAGAACTGGTACCTTTACTAGTTCCTAGCACATTTGCACATGATTTCCCATTTCTGTCTCTGGAGCCCTGTCACTAAGAGTGAAAATATGAAAGTCATCAAAACATTACTTAATCCCTTATCATCTGCATCACTTTCTATCACTCAATTCGAATTACTGAGATCAAGACAGTTGAGCTGGAGGCAGATAAGCATCTTGGCTCTGAATCCCAACTACGCAGATTCAGCACTGGTTGTCCTGCTAGCCTTTGTATGATGTTTGGGACTTGTGATTTGATTTGTATACACTTCACCTTTCCCCTCTGTGAAAAAGAAAAAAAAAATGATAGTAGTGTCCAAGATTATAAGGTTGTTATAAAAATAAACTATCATTGTCATCATCATCATCACCTTGAGGAGAAATACTTGTCAATCAAAGGATTTAGACCTTGCTCAGTTATATTTAATTCCCTGTAAATTACATGAATAAATATTATTAATGCCATCCCACTATTGTAATGACCAAGCAAAGGGACACCAATGTCTAATTTGTGCATCTCTATTAAATTAAGATGGGATTACAGCTCAGCAGGGCAGCTCCTGGGCTTATTTGGGATTTTGTCAAATGGGCACTCAGTGCAAAGCTTGGCACTAGGAATACAGATGTCTGTGAACCCTTCTATTAGGATAAAGTGCCTTACTAACCTTGGTGTTCACTGGATAGCTAAACAGTATTTGTTAAACACCTACAGTCAATATGGAACTATTATCTGGCACTGAGAAAAATAAATTTTAAGGACATCGTTGACATCTGCAAAAACAAGAGGGTGTCAATATTGCAAACAAGTGTTGACTCTTTCTGTATTCTTCTTTTCCAGAATTTTATTCATTAGATCACATACTATGCAGGGCATGAAAACAAACAACTAAAATCCTCATGTCCTTTGTTTTCCCTTATCTCCTAGCTTTAACAGTTCCTTCATATCTGTTTTAAAGCCAATGAAAGTGTGAACTTGGTCACAAAGCAGTACTAGGATTTATTCACGTGTTGTGATCAATTTCGTTCATCTCCTGAAGCTATCAAGTTCAGGCCAGTTCATGCAGCTAGCTCATACTTTTCATTAACTTACATTTTTATGTAAAGAAATAATGATTATATTTTGAATTCTTAGGAACATGAAATAACCTTTAAAGAAAGTCTTAAGGAACTTCTTTCTATTCTTGAGATTTCTAAAGCTACATTTTCTTTTAAAATCTGTTGTGTATGGTACAATAGTGATACTAACTTCTATAATTAGGAAAAGATGTATTTTCCTCTTGCCATTGGCCTTGACAAGAGTAGAGATCTATAAACTACCCCCATCAATTCTAACAGAAACAGTTGGAAGTTTATAGATATTTTATAAGTTTTCTGTGTCTCTTTTTTGAAGGCAAGACTTTGGAGAAATATCATTTGGCAACCATTTTGAGTGAACACGTAGCAAAGAGCCTACTGCATTACCCACCATTTGAAAAGGTAAAACATGCAGTCGTATTGGTTGAGCATGTTTACTTTTATGGATTAAATATTGGAATACTTGTACTGTGGCATCACTAAGAAATTATAAGTCATGATGACCACTCCACAGAACATGGCTTGTAAGATCTGTAAGAGCAGATTAAAGGGAGTCTTTAGTCCATGGGCCTGTACATAGAGAGGCTGCTGTGTCCTCTTTGAAACTCTGTGAGAAATGGCTTACAAGCATGGGTAGCAAGGGTTTGGAAAACATTTTTTTTAAGCTGTACGAAGCTCAGCTGAACAGCGCCTTGCAGGCTGAGATAAGAGGACCGCAAGTTCAAGACCAGCTTGGACTCCAACGTGAGACGGCAGCTCAAGAGCAACACAAACCAGCAAAATGCAGTGGCACAGCACACTGTGTGCAGAGGAAGCAGCCTGTGTCTCCCTCAGCTTCTTGTTTATCAGGCAGGCAGAAAGACCCAGCTTTATACCTGTGCTCAGATACTGACTAGGCACTTTCTTAACACTCACCAACCCCAATCCCCTTCCTGAAATGAGATTTGAGATGCTAAATTTCTTCCCAAGCATGTCACTGGATATCTTACTCTGTGATGATGATGTGTGAGGGTGCATACTTAGATCTATTGGATTTTCATTATAACTTTCAGGGAAAAATGGAGGAAGTTATTACTCATTTTTTTTTCCTAGTAGAAATGCAACCTTTGTCATCCAACAGGATTCATTAGAGACAGTAAGATCTAATGTGTTATCTGTAAGTATATGATTTTCAGGAATTAGAATGATCACATTATGAAATTTTTCCTATGCTTTGGTTCTTTATTAAGAACATCTCAAGGTTTTATTAAAAGAAAAAATAAGAGGAAAATATGCTCTGCATCTAATGACTTATTTTCCAGTGGATTCAAAGCATATGTTGATTTTCGGTTGAAAACAGCTAGTTGCCACTCAATAAACACATAGTTTTCACTGAGAAGGAGTTTCTTTTTGTTATTTGAAATCTGAAAGGCCATTTGGACTTAAAATTAGGGACTTTGGGAGAGGCTTAGCTTGTAAAACATTTTATATAATTTGGACATTACAAGAAAAAATAATTTACAAGTGGGAAAGAAATGAGACCCTCATTCTTAAAAGGAAATATTTTGAATCCTAAGTATAGTGCTGGCTATCTCTGGTGTCTAACAGTCCTCTAGTTCAGCAAAACACAGAAAACAGGCTCTCAGAAATGCATCCAACATGATACTGTTAATAAAATGCCATAGTAAGTGTGATTTTATTGCATCTTTGCAAAAGTCCCAAGAACTAGGTATTTAGGTCTGAAAAGTCTATGCCAATGACCTGACTGTTTATTTCAGAGATGTAAGGGTTTCCTCCTGCCTGAAGCCCACATGCTTTAAGGCTCATTTTAGCCATCATATCCTTTTCACTCATTTCTTCATCCAAACAAATTGTGAGGGTTGAGAAGTGGAAACATCACCTTATTTGAGTGTGCTGTTTCCACCACTGGCCGACCCTCTGCAGAGGAAGAGAAGTCAAAGAATGGGATGATAGGAAGGAAGGGACAAGATACCTCAGTGGCCACATCAGGCAATGACATAAATCGTTAAGCACTGTTTGAAAGAGCCTATTATAAACTCTGGATTTGATAATATAGCATCAGCCTGAGTTCCCATTCATACTAAGAGATTGTTTGGCCACTGTAACCCACAATGAGAACTCAGAAGCAATGCAAAATGCAGGAGACATGCTTTTGTTTCAACATGGTAGATTTTGTTAGAGTCCTTTGATTGAACTTCCTCCAGCTGAATGTTTGATAAATCAGAATATCTCCTTGTCCAATGTATATTCTACCACCAAAATATTCTTTGAAGATATGTGGTTTTTTTTTTTTTAATTTAAGGTTGCAAATACTCTCATAATAGTATCATTTTCTAATAGAATGTTTGTTCTTGAATATTGCTTGGAAGTTAAAATAAATTTAATTCCTCCTCTAAAGAAGAGGAGAAACACTTTCCTTCCATTGGCTCATTGACCCTTTGACCTTTCCAAAAACATGAATTATTGGATATATTTCTAGTGAAAATTAATTTTCATGTTTTAGTTAGAATCTTGCAGTTTTTATAGTTGATATAAATTTGAACAGAAATGAAGCATTCCTAAGTGTGACAGTGAGTCAATTAGGAAGAAAGTATTTATAAAAACAGCTGTCATTAGTACATTAAAAACTCAATTCATTAACATCTTACAAAGTTATAGCCAGAGCTCTCAAAACCTAATTAGCTATTTCTTCCATGTCAAATGGCATTACAGGCTTTAAACACTGGCATCAGAAGTTATATGACACAAGACATCCACCCTTAAATTCTGCATTTGATATCATTTCTTTAATCAGTGAAAAGAATCATTATCTTTAATCCTGACCTCTTAGCTTACACAAATTTACAAACAAACCTCTCAGTCAATTTCTATGCAGAGTTCTCTGTGCACACAACCTGTACTATGGTGTCTCCCAGCAACTAAGAGAGCAGGCTCTGGTAAAGAGGCTCACATGTATTTTAAAACAAGCAGCTCAACCTGAAGTTCCTAAACAGGCAGAAATCCAAGCACGGCAGGGCAAGAGGCTTTTGCTGCCATCTCACTTCTCAGTTATCAAGGCCATCTTTTTATCTCAGTAGAGAACCATAATCCTTTAGGATAGAATAAAACCTTTATTTATTTGAATTTTAGTTAAATGCAATCTTTAACAGAAACCACAGGATTACAAAATGAAAAAAAGACCCCAACCTAAGACCCTGAAACAACTACTTCTTAAAAACAATCTGAAGCAATATGAAGTTGGCACAATGTTAGCATGTCCAAGGCACTTCCCTTTTCATTAACAACCACCAACAGGACACTGATCTCTTAAACTGAGTCTTTCCTAAGTAGGATGTATGCTAAGTTCAAAATATTCACATTAGATTCTCAAATACCATGCTCAGTACCCTCTGAGAAGACATTTCCGATACACAATCAAATTTTGAAACTGCCACACACAGTGAGTAAACCCAAATCATCCACTTACCTTATGGCAAACAAATGGCAAACTGCAGACACTTTTCAGCTTGTAGCTGTCTAGCATAGTGCTTGAGAAACGAATAAAACATTGTTCACCCCATAAAGAGCTGCATCTCCAGACTTGGCTTCCTTCACTACGCACCAGAGAGAGTGTCTGCTCACCTCCAGGGAAGAGCAACAGCCTCTGTGCACCAAGCACTTGCTGCTCTGAACTGCAGCGACTTGGAATGAAAGTGGAACCAGTGATGTTTAAATACCATCCCGTTGCTTCAGATTCACAGGATATGACTCAACGCTCAAACCAGTCAGGCTAGAGTTTCCCTTTGCAAACTGTTAGTGCAAATTACATAACAAACATCATCCCTGGGGTCCTAAGATTCTTCCAAGCTAAATATATTTTTAATTTACTTACTCAGTCACACATTTTCAGTCATCAATCTCTTCTCCATGACAAAAGCTACAATCAGGGTGAGAATCACATCACTGTACAAAGGATCACTGTTCACATCACTCACTCCAGCAAACGGATTGAATATTATTAAAGATGTGTGAGCCTGACAGCATCGCCCAGAGGGGTGTGTGTGTGTGTGTGTGGTGCATGTGTCTGTTCTTGTAATTACATATATTATATATAACATATACATTTAAAAGGCACACTAAAGGCACTAACACCATATGTAGAATAAAACTGTATTTTAGCTGGGAAATAATGGCAATTCTATACATCACAATAGAGTCTCCTTCACTAAATGTGAATAAAATATACCGTCACAATTTGATGGTGGTGTTTCCTACCGATCTTGACCTATCCCATCATCACCTTGTGAAGCAAGCTTTACCTACCTCCTCAGCTTGAAGTCCTCTTTATCTTTTTTGGTGAATATTTCTAAGGACATGTTACTAATGATACAACTCCTATGGTAAATATGGCACCTTTCGTCACCACCTGTTACCCTATAACACTGAGTTATACTAAACTTGATACATATGTATGATAGGTTAAATTATTATATTTGGATAGCTCAGTCAAATAGAACATACAGGAAAGGTCTACTATATAGACCCAATCACTATTATCAGGACAAAGAGGTAGAAATAAACATTAATAGTAGTAAATATTGAAACTGGTTGAAACTAGAGCAAAACTGCTAAATAGAAATAAGATCTGGATACTTAATCATCACCATTTCAGTTATCACATTAAAAATGAATTTAACAGAAGCAGTTTGTGCTGACACAGAATCTCTATGCTTGGTGGACAACATAGGTCTAGAGTTGAAGATTCAGGCTTCATCTTCAGGTTTCAATCCAGATGTTCTTTTTTAGAAATATCACCCTGACTACCTTGCTGCAGATAACTTCCTAGAACTACTTTCTATTTGATGATCTGCTTATTTCATAGTACATTATAGTCTGAAATATTCTTTACTTACTCACTACATTGTATAAATAATGTAAGAAATCTGAGGGCAAGGACCTTGTGTTCAATATTTCATCTCCAGCCACTAGAATAATGACCAATACAAAAGAGAATTTCATAAACATTATTTAATAAGCAAGTAGAGTTATAATTTCTGCTATGGTCTTGACCCATAACAAAATACTAAGAAATGTGTTTATGTTTTAATTGAATTTTAAGAAAGCATACAAGAGTGGTCTTCTGAATTAAAAATTGTTCCTTATTAAGAATATTAATAAACAGGAGCCAGGCTACAACCTGTGGCCATGAGGGTATCTGAGGGCCATGCTGCCACTGGGACCATGCTGATATGAGTGGTCTGTACTGTCACCCGGGGCCATGGTATGATGTGGGCCAGGGCTGCAGCACAGGGCCATGTCTGGGTCCATGACCCTACAGCAGCTAGGGTCTGAGTTGATGTCCATGCTCCTGTTACCACAGAGGGTCATGCAGATGACTGGGGTCTGGTCAGTTACCTGAGACCATGTTGGTGTCCATGGACCATGCTGCTGCCAGGGCAATATTGGTCTGGGTGGCCTGTGCTGCCACTGGGGCCCTGGAGACTCCAGTCCCCACCTTCTGCAGAGGACCATGTCTAGGTTCACAGTCCTGGGGTAGGGCTAGCTCACCTGCTATAACATTCATTGAGGGGCAGGACCGGCATCCTAGGGCCAGTAAAGGGTGGGGTTGCTCAGCACAGTATGGTTCCAGTGATCCCTGTGTTAACACCAGCCATAAACATCACCACAGACCCAGCTGCAGCAGGACCACAGACCCAGACATGGCCCTCTGCAGCAGTTCGGGGATGGACATCTCCATTGCCCCGGTGGCAGCACAGGTCCCTCAGATCACATGGTATCAGCAGCAGAATGGCCCCCAAGTATCAACATGTTCCCAGGTGGTTGACCAGACCCTCGGCATCCACAGATCCCTGAGTGGCAACTGGAGCCAGGGACACCACTCCAGATTCCAGCCTCTGCAGGGCTACAGACCCAGACTTGGCCCTAGGTAGCAGCCCATACATAGACTTCTCCATGGTTCCAGGTGGGAGAACTGACCACCCAGATCAACACAGACCCCAGCTGCTGCAGGAACATGAACCCAGACATGGTCCTCGGCAGCAGCCCAAGTTGTCACCATGGCCCTGGTGGCCATGCAGGCCTCCCACATTGGCATGGCTCTTCTGGCAGTGTGGCTCTTGGACAACAATGTGGCCCCTACAACAGGCCCGTGAGTGGTCCCCAGTGACAACAGGAGCAACAGACATCAGCTCAGCACTCCAGAGCCCTGGACTCAGGTTGTCAGCTGGCCATTCATGTCAGCTGGTTCCTCACCACCCTTCCTTTTCTGGATCCGCCTCTCTCCCAGCTCACAAACCATTCCACCTCTCCCTCTCTTCCACCACCCTACCTTGTACTCTCTCACCACAATTGTGGCCAACAGCCTAACACCAGAGCTCCTGGTTGGGTCTCAGGTGGTGCTTGGTTGAGTACTGTCCACTGCAGCCATGAGGGATGGCAGGGAACTCTTGTTTCTTCTCACCTGTACCCAGGCCTAGAGATCTCAGTTAGTACTTGGAATTATGGGACATGGTCACCTGGTGCCAAAGGTGCCAGGTGGGCTCCTGGTTGATTGTGGTGCCCAGAGATCCAAAAGTCTGGGGGGTGGGGCACCATCTATGTCCATCACAGATTCAGGCCCAGGTGCCACAGTTTCTGTTTGTATTACTCTACCAAACATTGATACTTAGTATACTGGCATGGCGACATCAATATGGATTTTAGGATTCCCGTTCATCCCCTGTCTGCAAAAGCTGAAAATCAACGAGTACTATCCACATAGCTGTAGCATTAGAATCAAGGGTGAGTACACAATTTATCAACTGAGAACAAGCCTCTCCCCTTTTGCTGACACCAAGAGGATGATTTTTTGTAGAATTCAAGCCTAGGTCTTCTGGTTATCATGTTTGCTGCACAATATAATGTCTAAAGTAGGACAAGAAAAGAAAAACAAAGGCAAATACACAAAGGACAGATTTCTGACACCACCACCACCATCACCATCACCACCACCTCTACCACCACCACCACCACCACCACCATCACCATCACCACCACCTCTACCACCACCACCACCACCACCACCATCACCATCACCACCACCTCTACCACCACCACCACCACCACCACCACCATCACCCATCACCACCACCTCTACCACCACCACCTCTACCACCACCACCACCACCTCCACCACCACCACCAACACCTCCACCACCACCAACAACACCTCCACCACCACCACCAACACCTCCACCACCACCACCAACAACACCTCCACCACCACCACCAACACCTCCACCACCAACACCAACACCAACACCACCTCCACCACTACCACCACATTTCCCAGATCCTGCCATTCATTGTTATGTTTTCTCTCTGCTCCACAAAGACAAACATACTAGAATGCTCATTGTTGAATTGTAATGTGAAAACCTTTGCCATCAGCCACAAACCATGGAATAGTTAAATCAATGAGTCGATATGAGTAATATTCCATACTAAGGAATATTATGTAGTTTTTCAAAAATAATCAAGCATGCAAAGCACCTTAAATTAAATCATCAAGCTTCAGAAAAATGCATTGTCTCAGCTACAAGACAAATTCATGTGCAAATTCACAGAGACTGTCTACAGGACTCTGCATCAATTGTGAACAGGTAGCTAGGAAAGGAGATTTAAAGGGAACAATAGGAATATTGAGAGGAATCCAATCCATTTGATGAGTTTTTTATCTATTATGTAA
The DNA here is from genome assembly GCF_903995425.1 of Onychomys torridus. Taxonomy (NCBI): domain Eukaryota; kingdom Metazoa; phylum Chordata; class Mammalia; order Rodentia; family Cricetidae; genus Onychomys; species Onychomys torridus. The sequence continues at coordinate 1,875,548 of NC_050457.1, read as the reverse complement.
GTCACATAAAACAAATCCATGTACTCTGTAAGTAATTTGAGAAGAGAATGTTCCTCTAAAAAGTAATCTAATATTTTATATTTACATAGTTTACAACATTACATTCACTTTAAATGAGCCCTCCATTATTTTTCCAAAATAAATCAAGGTGCTCTTCTCTGGTCTAGTCCTCAATACTTAAGAGCCCCATTTTATGTTTTCTCTGATTTTTCCATCTGGCTAAAGGGTATGCCAAAGTCATAACAGAGACAAACACAGACAGCTGGCTACATCAAACTCTCCAGTGTGCCTTCCCATATTGGCCAAGGTCTTCGATTTTCCTGTTGGCCTCCTGTAAACTCTTTTACTGGCTTCCTAAATGCGGCTTGGATTTATTCAACTGTAACTGTGAAACTAGCCCAGCCTCCATGCTAATATTCACTATATTAGTATTTCTTGGATTAGAATGAATAACATTGTATATAACAATATACATAACAATGCATATTAGTAACATTGTATTTAATTGGTGGAATTGTTCTGGTTTCTGAATTGCTTTCCTACTTAACACAAAATGCAACACTTTGTGCTTTGGGGGGTTGTTCTAATACTCAAAAATCTTTATATTGAGAATACCCACAACACTTCATGTTCTACTTCTCTAGATTTTTATGATATTCCCTTATTAAAAGCTACACAGCTTAAAATGCTGAAGAGTCCAATGTGGCAGTAGGGGGCCTTATGCCTTTTATTGGGGAAGATCTGTTCATCTTTTTTAGAGGCAGGGTGTCTGTCCTGCTGGGTCCTGCAGCCCAGGCTGGTCTTGAACTGACAACAAGCCAAGACTGGGAAGTTTGTGTTTATTACCCTTGCATTTCCTAAGGACTAAGCTAGGAAGGGCATGCCACCATGCCCAGTGTTTGTGTTGTTTGAGACAGTCTTACTATGGTGGCCAGTGTGGCTGGCTGGGAATTCACTAGATAATTCACATTATCCTTCAACTCAAAATCCTCTTGCCTTAGCCTCCTGAGTGCTATTACAGATGTGTGCCACTGTACTTGGTTTACCCTTTTAACTTTTAATGCAGATAGTGAGGGGTGATTTGTAGAGTTGACAATTGGTATAAATATTGTTTAGTTCTATTCCAATTGCTTAAATCTTCTATGTAAGCTGTGAATATTCTCCTGCCTCCACCTAAAATCTTGGCATTATGCCAGCTTTGGTTTAGATTTTCTGGGAGAAATAAAACAGCACAGGTTCATTTGAAATCTATATATTTCCCCTATCTAGTACTCCTTTCTGTCTATCCAAAGGGAAATAGTCTCCTGAAACTAGCAGAGGACAAAGTAGAGAGAATGCTTCAAGGACTCCCTGAATAGATCACAAGCATTCAGGAAATAAGGCCAGTGTTGACATCTGGAATCTCATAAAATTATAGTTGCTGAATAGCAAAGGGAAAAGGAAGTGAAGGGATAATCTACATATTAGGAGAGATGGCTTTATATATGCAAGTCATTGTGTTATCAGATCAAACATACCTATCTCTTCAAACTCTAGCAATTTCTTCATGTAAAAAACTTTCAAAATGTTTTCTTCCAAGCTTTTTGAGACACACAGTAGTACCACAATCCTCCCAATGGTCATCCTGCCCTTCAACAGCACACCAGAACATCTTATGTGTGTCTAACTGCAGCTCTGTCCATTGATAGCACATGGTTAAAAACCCAGAAATCTCTTTCTCTTCTTGTTATGGGACTCATCCTCCCACACGTCCTGCCTCAAGACTGACTCTTAATCCCAGTTTTCTCTTCAATACTGCCTCTCTACCAGACAGGGGGTCTGGCTTCAGCACAGAGATTAGGTGGGTGGGGGACACTGGGGACACAAACATAAAGAAAGCTCACTGTGGTGCCCTTGTCTTCTTTCCTCAGAGATTTTTCAGACTTATTTAGAAGAAACGATCTTCACTCTTCCTGTTCTCATCTCTCACCTTCTCATAGCTCTCCACATTGGGACCTCTACCACCACAGTGACCTCCACATCACAAAGCTCACTGAAGACTTTGTGTCTGTCAGGCTCATAGGTTGTAATGCACATTTTGTTTCTATTTTTAAAGTTTCATTATTGTGTATCTTTGTACATACTTACATAGTACTGGTTTATATAGGTATATTTTAAATATCTTTTATTAATTCTTTGAGGATTTTATGCGATATTTATTGATTTTGTTCATGCCTTGTACTCCTCCAACTCCTCCCAGATGCACCCCACCTGTCTACCACCAACTTTGTGTCTTTTTTTTTTAATAACTCAGGAAGTCCATTTGTGCTGCCCATATACACTTGTGTGTGTGACCATCCATTAGAGCATGGTCAACCTGCCAGGGACCACACCCTTAAACAAAGCTGACTCTCAGTTCCCCAGAAGACATCTACTATCCATATCATCTCAGTTATGGATAAGCTCATGAATCCCTTTTCATTCCATGCTTGATCCTGTGCATGGCAAGTTTCCATAGCTGCTGTGAGTTCATGAGTACAAAGTTCCTGTCATGGCCAAAAGCCACTGTTTAACTTTGGTCCTCCCCAACCTCTGCCTCTCACAATGAAAGCATAGGACAGAGGGAAAATAATTAGTACTAGTAATGTTTGAAAAGGCCATATGGAAATCTACTATTTTATAAGCGGACATTGCTTTTGGTTACCCACCAGAACTTGACAATAAGGCCCTATTGGTAAGGACTACAAACACTTTAGTCACAGGACACAGAGCAATCAAGTCGGTGCTGACCAGGAATCTTCTTCTATGCTTGCTACCTTTCACCGTACTGGAAGGTGCTACAAGGGCTGAGGGGATGGGGCATCAGCAGCAGTCTTGCCCAGCTCTTCACTGTGTGAACTAGAAGAATTACTGAAGTGGGGTGGGCAAGATAGGCCAATGCTGCAATAATGGCACAAATATGGGGATAACCAACTGTATTCTGATTGGATTTAAGGCTCTTTCCAACAAGTGGAAATTCATGTCTGGCACTAAAAATCTTGCCAAGTACTTACAACGGGAGAACCCATGGGCAACCTATTACTATTTATTTAGCCAATTTGACATAAAATTAAACTGCTCCCTAAATTTCAATCTCTATACTCATTGCTAAATGTATCTCTCAAGCTCCTTCAGGGAAATTTCCTTGTGAAATTTGATAGTGGCTAATGTTGAAACTCAAAACTGGCCAAAGTGCAGAAAAGAGGTAGCAGTGGAGGTCCTGCCCCAAGGCTCAAGGATCGTAGAGGAAGAGGGCAGAAGGACCTGCAGACACTTTTACATGAGAATACAGTGTGCTTTGAGCATGGTCTCCACACTCCTCCCTGCATCTCATCCCTTTCTATACATTAGTTCCCTTGGTTTGCCTAGATGGCTTTGCCCATTTTCATGTCACATATGCGTACTTGACTTTATGTTCTCTCTATAAAATCTAGGAACCATAAAGAAGGCAAGATATGCAAATTTGTCTGTCTCAAAGTGACTTAATTTGCTAAAACATGACCATCTCCCAATGTATCTATCTTCTTACAAGTAACCTAACTTTGCTCTTTGTTATATCTGAAAATTTCCCCCTGTGTATATATAGCACATTTTCCTTGTCCATCCATTTATTGATGGATGCCTAGGATTGTTCAATAACTTAAGTTTTCTGGGAATAGTGCCATAAGAAATATTAGTGTGTCAGTTATCTCTGTGAAATGTTGATTTGGAATCCTTTGGACAAATACCCAGGAGTAACCAGGAGGGTCTTTTGGTAGATCTATTTTTAGATTTTGAGAAGCATCCAGAATGATTTCCACAGTGAATGGGTAGCTCACCCTTCAATCAGCAGCAGATGGGGGTTCCCTCAGTCCATTATTCATACATCACCTTCCTCTGTATTTTGTCCACATCCTTGCCAGCACTTATTTGTATTCTAATGATTGCCAAGCTGACTGGGATAAAATGTAATCTCAAAGTGGTTCTATGTTTTCACATTGCACTGATTTTATCTGTCATGTGTATGTGTGTATGCCTGGATGCATGGTGGCTGATGGGGGTGTTGGGAGCCAAACTCAGGTCCTCTGGAAAAGTTGCAAGTGCTGAACCATCCTCCAGACCATCCCCTAGCCCTTTGCCTATTTGTTGATGTTCTTGGAGACAGAGTCTTACTGTGCAGACTTGACTGGCCTTGAACTCAGAGATCTGCCTGCATCTGCTCTCTACTTCCCATGTGGTAGCATTAAGGTGTGCATTAGCACACCCTGTGACCAAATGAAATTTTAATTTGTATTTTTCTGATGGCTAGTGAGGTTGGTTTTTGGATGTTTACTGGCTATCTTTAAATTTATCTTTTGAGAACTCTGTTCTTTTCATTAGCCCAGTTACTGATTTGGTTGTTGAGTTTCTTATTATTTAATCTTATGAGTTCTTTGTATATTCTAACTATTAATCCTTTGTTAGATATGTAGCTAAGCAAACATTCTCTGACATTTTATGGCAGTGGTCCTCAACCTGTGGGTCATTACCCTTTTGGGGGTCAAACAACCTTTTCACAGGGGTCACATACCAAATATCCTGCATATCAGATATTTATATTACAATTCATAACAGTAGCAAAATTACAGTTATGAAGTAGCAACAAAAATAATTTTATGTTTGGGGGTCACCACAACATGAGGTGTTGTATTAAAGGGTCACAGTGTTAGGAAGACTGAGGACCAGTGCTCTCCACCCAATTAATTGTTTCTTTTGCTGTAGAACCGTTATAATTTCATAAGATCCAACTTGTCAACTCTTAGCATTGTTTCTGGGTGGCTGTGGTCCTGCTTAGGAAGCTATCACCCATCATCAAGTGTTTTCTCTGCTTGTCCTTCTAACCATTTCATGATTTCAGATCTTACATTAAAGTCTTGGTTCATCTGCAGTGATTTTTGTATCAAATAAGAAACAGTGATCTAGTTTCATTCTTCTGCATTTGGATATGTTGTTTTCCCAACATCATTTTAATGAAGACACTGTCAGAGGCTGTCTTTTCCTCAATGTATATTTTGGCATCTGCTTAATATCAGGTGACTGTCTATCTGTGTCCTCTGACTATGCAACTGATCTGTTTATTTGGTGTTAGTATCAACCCCCAACCCCAAGGCTCTGGAATAAAACTTGAAATCAGGTATGGTGCTCAGGGTTACTATGACTACCCAAAGTCTTTTTTGTTTCAATATGGATTTGAAGATTTACTTTTCTGTTCCTGTAAAGAACTGCAGTAGAATTTTGATGGGAGTTACATCAAATCTGCATTTTGCTTTTGGCAGTACAGCCATTTTCATATTAGTTCTTCTAAGAAATAAGAATTATATAACACTGTCAGGAGCCTTTGTCATGAGCTTTTGTGGGCCAGGATGCATATACAGCTTATTGCACTCAATAATTCAAATGTCAACCACCAGAATAATGATTCTCAGATGGAGACCCCTGTCAGGCAAGGCATGCAGGCCACCGACTGTGAATACTGTTGCTTCCATCTGTAATTTCTTGTACAATAGTAGCTATGTTATCTCCCCATTACCATGCATTTTTATGAGATGTGTATATGTAATCTCATGATTGCATCTCAATCTTATGGGCACACATATATCTGTGGATGGTCAGGAAGATGACTTTTCATTAGCTGTACAATTTTAATATATGGAAAATACACTATGAGATGCTTCATAGCCAGATCCATTGTCCCATGAGACTGTAGACATTTAAAGCCTGCTTTGTTTCTTTTGCTCAGACTAACACAGAAAATAATAATCTCTCCTCAGTCTAACACAAACTGCACACATTTTGCTCATTTTTCACTCCTCAGAGCAAGTTCAAACTAGACTAAAGGCCTTTGTAAACAGATCATAAGTTTAAAACTTTACAGTTATGCACAAGGTCAGAGCTGCAGGTATCTAACCAAGGTTACTACACAAAGCACCTGAAGAAAAGCCTGTCAATTCTTTGCTTGCCAAGTCTGCTGACAATAGACCTATGTCTCAGTTTGTCACTGGGCATTGTCCCCCCACCCCACCCCACCCCGGGTCTGGTCAGTCTTACTCCTGTAACCTTGGAACTTTGTTGCCATGGGAAATGGATCTGTCCTTATCATCTACCCAAGAATGTGCTTTTGACCAATGAGAGATAACTCTTATAATTTTTATTATTTATTATTGATTCAAGCCTCCTGTAGGAGAGAATACTATTAGGCTAGATGAGAAAAAGCTAGGAAGGATTTTGAAGTAGGACAAGAGAATTAGAATTAAGACAGAACAATAAAGAGACATGCAGAGAAGAATGGTGTGAGCTGATTCACTCTTCTGCCCACAGATCATTAGGTTCCCTCACTTGTTGTAGTGTCCTTTTCTGAACCCTGAAAAAAGTCTCAGGGGCTGGCACCCAAAGGACCCCATTAGAATATTCTATAAAGTAATGATCCTTCCCAGTGAGAAATCAGTCCACATACTTAGAGATGAAAGTGAAACTCTTTACTGAAGCTCCTAGCTGACTGTGCCAAATGTCCAAATAAGAGTTGGCCCAATACAAGACTTTACAACATGAGATTTTACAATACATATATTTTTTTTAACTAACACACACACACACACCTTAGATTTGTGCATTCCTCAAGTTCAGTCATCCTTAAATTTCTTTTGGGTCATACCCTAGGTTACACTTTGAACCATTTAAAGAGGGACAGGGGTTGTATATAAGGCCACTTGGGCAGATAGGCAATTTACACAACAAAGATTCTGACTTGCCAGAATTACTTTAAGTATACAAGTGTTGTTCTTTTGAATGGTTGTTACCCAGGGTCTTCTTGCCCACTTGGTAGAATTATGTTATTCATGATAAGAGCACAGAGGATTTAATGGCATACAGAACTTAACCTTTATTGTGCCCCTTGAACTGCCCTCTTGAGCTATCTATTAGAGGCACATTGTTTGGAGACTGGCCTAACGGCTAATCAGTCCTGGTAAAGAAGCATGTACCTCTTAGTATCAAATCCTGCCGTTTCTAACAGGCCTGGATGGAACCCTACTTTTCTTTGGGTGTTTTGGAGGCAGCACTCCCTTGGGTAAATTCTCTTGTTTTTTTTCTGTTGTTTTTGTTTTTGTTTTGTTTTTTTGTGGTGTGTGTGTGTGTGTGTGTGTGTGTGTGTGTGTGTGTGTGTGTTTTAAAGTCTCCCAAGCAAATTTATTCACAAATTCTTATAACATCAATTCTATTACTTTGAGGTTTCTTCTCTGAGAGGTTTTTTTTTGTTTTTGTTTTTGTTTTTTGAGACAGGGTTTCTCTGTGTAGTTTTGGAGCCTGTCCTGGATCTCCCTCTGTAGCCCAGGCTGGACTCGAACTTACAAAGATCTGCCTGGCTCTGCCTCTGGGTGCTGGGAATAAAGACATGCACCACCACCATCCAGCTGAGGTTTCTTTTCCAACAATAATACATGAAAATGCGAGGTGTTTTATCTTCTAGTGTCTTTGTCAACATTTTAAATTTTTACTTCCCTGAAGCAAATGTAAAAGAGGTAGTTCTCTTGAATTCTTTCTGAGTATGAGAATCCCTCATATGAGGAGCTCAGCCCATCATTCACAGAGCACCTGTCTGTGCTCCATACTGTATTACAGCACAAAAAAAATATCATCTCATGTAATACATACATTTGTGGCTTTAATGAAAGGAGGAATCTCTATAAAGGAACTGATAACAGCAATGAATGATGAAGTGACCGTGTGTCAGAGACTGTGTTAATGCATTCTGTTGTTAACAGTGGATGAAAGAGGACACACTAGAATGTTCTTGAACAACATATATACATTCTGGGTACAGAGAGAGGTAATACAACTTGGAACCTCAAATATCATCATAAGTGGTCATATCTGATGTTGTATGGACTCACAAGAATGCACTAAGACCTGGGAAATATTTGTTTTCTTTGAGACCTATTTATATTATTCAGAAATAAATACTAATTTATTAAGAAGATTAATAAGAAATAAAGGGAAGAATACAGGTTATTAACTTGAAAATAACTGTTTCCTTGAGAGATAAGTTCTTTTTCAATAAAAGTTTATTTTAAATTGTGTGTGTGTGTGTGTGTGTGTGTGTGTGAGAGAGAGAGAGAGAGAGAGAGAGAGAGAGAGAGAGAGAGAGAGAGAGAGAGAGAGAGAGAGAGAGAGAGAGAGAGAGAAGAGCTGAGTGCATAAGTTCAGGAGACCAGCAGAGAACACTGGATCTCCTAGAGCTGGTGTTACAGTTAGTTGAGTTGTGAGCCACCTAACATGGGTGCTGGGAACTGAACTTAGATCCTTTACCAGAGCAGTCTATTCTTCTAATAGCTAAGACACTTCTCCAGCCCCCAACAATTTCATTTTTCACAATTAGTAAGCCTATCAGTTTCTCCATTCATTAGAGAAATCAGTATTAAAAAAAACTGCAGTTCTCAGGAATCGTATAGAATGTACACATGTCTTGCTATATAAGATTATTAATAATTCACAACTGAAGTGAAAAATAAGCTGTTGTTAACTGAAACAAAATGCATGATGAATACATTTGTAAATAATGCATTCAACTATGCACCTAGTAAATACAGATGTGCACATTAGGATTCTCTGAGAGCAGACTTGTAGTCTCAAAAACTTGGGAAGATAAGAACCCTTAATATTTTTCAGCCTGAAGGGAGAGAAGGCTTTTGAGCTAGAAATAGAAGTCAGTGACGATTGGTACGACCTATTTCCTGGGGAAAGTTTCAAAGGCACCTTATTTCCCTGAAGCTATGAGGTTTACACTTCAGCCTTTGTAACACTGTAACCCTTAAGGACTTAACAAACTCAAATGTGTTTCCCTACTTACAGGTAATGGTGAAGCAAATCTGAAAATGAGAAAATAAGACATATTTAAGAATTAAACTTTGAAATGAAAATATAGTAGGTCAAAGCATAGATAAATGAATGCCATTTCTATCTTTAGAATGATACAAACTCAAAAGCCTAGAGGCACACACATTAATAAGAGGTAATGTAGACCAGTGTCTCAGACCAAGAGCAGATTATGAATGATCTCAAGAGACAGCAGGATCAAATCTCATATAGAGAAGACAGTATCAACTCAGTTCTTGGATGGTTAACCTAATGTGGGAAGGAGTCAGATTTCTGGATTTTTAAAGAAAGGTTAAAGATCTGTTATATAAATATTTCTGGCTGTTAAACTAAATATACTAAAGCTTTTAAAGACCAGCTGTATCCCTAGCCAGTCTGTATCCTTAGGTAATCACATGCTGTCCTTATGTGTCAAAAGGTACAAGCTGCCTAAGCAAGGATATAGGCAAAGAGCAGTCTCAGAAAATCACAGCATGTAATGCTGAGCAGGGTGCCCAAGTCTGGTGGCATGTCCTTCTTAATGTGGACCTGCATCTCTATTACCCACGAGTCTAAGAACAATCCACTCTTCTGATCCATACTAACCATACTACTTTATGGTGAGAATCTGGGGTCTTCTCTAGAAGACCTTGCTCAAAGAAGAACTTGCTTGACCCTCGAGGGCTTGAGGATCAACACAACAGCAACCTCCCACTGTGCACTGATAAGAGGGAGGCTTGGTTGAAGACCTCTACAGATGGCTTGTCTCTAGCAGTTTCACTTCTTGTCCTAGATGGAAACTCTGGTATTCTGATTTAGACCATGAGTTGTCAACTTTGTTCCTGCAAGTCCAGCAGGAGTGGAAAGCTACATTCTATAGATTGAGGACTTGTGTGGTTTCTGGACCAACATGGCTTTGGGCCAGGCTGTGGCTAGTGTAGAAGTCCCTAATGAAAGTAATTCTACAAGGCCCACTGTGGTCTCAATGTACTTTACATCTTAGCTGCCTGCCTGGGGCCATGCCTCTTAAAGATGCCTTAGCCAAGTTTCAAGATGTTCAAAAATGACCTGGAGATGGGAAGCTAAGAACTAAGTCTGAGTCTCCATGCTCACAGAAATTGTGTATTTGTAATGACAGCATGGTATACAGTGGTTGGTGTAGAGCATCCTACTAATCCTTATGGGAACCTGTGAAACCAGTATTATGTTGGGCAATCACTCCATTTCATAGGAAGAAAATGGATGTCTAAACAGGCAAAGTAAACCAATGAAATGAACACATCCCACACAGAGTCAAAGCCCTCAAACACTGTGCTATCTCATCAGCATTCTTTATTTTAAATTTTTTTCTTTTAACATCGAATATGCATTTTGTACTTATATGCCAAAGGTTATTATAGCTACTTTGTGAATATTGACTCATTGATTACCTACAATTAACATTATGAAATGAACACTCAGATGGCCCCATTCTGATAAGGAAGCTGAGGTAAAGAGAAGATAAATATCTTGTCTACAACCAGCATAATGAGGCTTGGGCTCCAAAAGGCAGGCTTTTCTGTGCTGCTCCATAAATTCTTACACAGGAGTAGAACGGTTCCAGTTTTAAATATTAATTGTAATAAATTTGTAAGTACTTTTTCAGAAGGATAGACAGAAACACTAGGAAAAGAAATATTTTATACTATATTATTATAGTATATTATTTTATTACTATATAGAAAAGCTGCAATTCTGGATTTAAGAACTATGGGTAACCACCATAAGACAGCCACAGACTTGGAGGCAATTATGCTTTGAAGATATATCTAAGCAGGGTGATAAATCCGAGTCTATATCATTTTTCCCTAACTCCTCCAGTAAAAATGAGTGGAACTTTTTTTTTTTATTTCTGCATTGAGAAACCTTGGTAGTAATGATTGGAACTGGTCTGAAAAATCTACAATGAAGCAAAAATTCCTAAGTAAGTTAAAAGTTATTTTCTTCTAGAAATCAAGGAAATTTAATTTCAGAGTGAAAATACCTTGAATATGAGGATTTGGACACCTCCTACTTTAAGCCAAATTTTCTATTATATTTTACTTATCATAAATTAAGAAAGATACTTTGGAATTAGTTTGATAAAAATAACAGCTTCTGACTCATACTGTAAATGTGAAAACTTGTCTATTATTCAGTGAGGAAACCTTTCCTGGTTCCTAGACTACTAAAGCAATCAGTCAGGTCCAAACAGGGACCTCAGACTTGCCTCCCTGTGGTCTCCTTAAAAATCCTACCTGCCTGGTCCCCTCCTGTGTGACTAGAGCATCAGCTGCTTCCCAGAGCCTTCCTCTGCGTCCAGTTCACCTTAGCTTCCAAGGGGGCAACAGGTCCTGAGGGATGATGGCCACTGTGCTTTTCTGTTGCGTCGATAGAATACCTTACAGAAGCATCTTAGACAGACAGGCATTGACTTTGGCTGCATTCTGGAGGAGACACAGTCCACCACAGTGGGGAAGGTATGGTAATTAGCAAGCAAAGAAAGACGAATGAGGCTAAGCTATAAAACTTCAACGCCCACCTCCAGTGACTATTTCCTTCAGCAAGGCTCCACCTTCTAAAGGCTTCTTAACCTTCCAAAAAGTTCCAGCACCTGGGGACTGAGTTTGCAAACATGTGAGACTGTAGAGGAAAGTTCACATTCAAACCATGCTATTCTACCTTACCCATCCTCCCACCCCATAGGCCAAAAACCTGTGATTCAGTATTCAAACCACAACACCTACCATCCTTTCAGCCCTCTACAAACAGTTTTCATTATTGTTCAACTCAGTAGTCTGGTTATCAAAGCACAGTTTGCTCTCCTGGATGATGACTTACTTAGTCCAGACTCATCTACTGTCATGTTCATCTCTCTCTTCCCATCCCACGCTGCTCCCACTCTTCCTTTCTTTCTTCTCAATAAAAAGCAATTTAGAAGTCCTAAAGATGTGCTTAAGACAATGCTATTAAGAGGGTAGGTTTTAAAATCAAATTTTGTAAGTACAAATTATGCTTCTGCTGACTACATTTGTTATTATCCTTATGTACCTTATATAGTGATTTGCTTTAGAGTAAATATTTAAAAAAAAATAAAGGTAATAATATAAATTACTTAGCTTCCTTTGGCTGATGCCTCATTTTAAATAAGTTATTTACTAGTAACATTGGCAGATAGAGTAAATGTTGTTGTATTTTATGTCTGTACTCTCCACTAATTCTGTGTCTCTCCTTCTCAGCCCTCTGTGTCTTCTTCCCTGCCTCTTCCCTGCAGCTGTTTCAGTGTCAGCCTCAGCTCTGCTTCTCTTTAGAGAAGGCAGGAATCCGAAACTGTATGCGAGTGGGTGCTCAGCACACCTCCCAATGGCCATTGCCCATCTGAAGGCATCTGTTCTCAGTGCTACTTTATGGGATCACAGTCCATTTGGCCAAATTTTCTCATTTTCAAAGACCATGTCAAATATATAGTTTTTAAAACATAATGCTTTGACTGTTTATACTCAGCTCAGTCTAAGTCAAAATCTGCTCTGGTTCTCACAGAGTAATTCTATCCATGACTTCAGTCTTAATTACCATCCCTTTGTTAGTACTCCTACATTTATATCTTTTGCCCTAACTTGAAATATATATGTACATATATATGTACACACACACACATATATATATAAGTAAATAATACATATTAGTATATATAAAACATATATAAATATTGACACTCATCAAGCCCTCTATCCCAGGCATTAAGGATACAAAATTTACTAATAAACAGGTTTATAGACTGTCTCTGTCCAGGCAGGTTTATAGATTGTACGTTATTTCCTAGACATCTCCATGTGGAGGTATTCCTTGAATCTCAAGTGAGGTCTGTCTGGAATTATATTTATCAGCACCACTACTCAACCTTTCTCTGTTACTAACCAACCTCCCTTGGGACTGCCTTATCTCCATGGAATGCCCAAACCAATAGACAGAATTAGACTGGACCCCTTTCTTACCACAAGGACCAATCAGTCACTAAGGTCTATGCTTTTAGTGAGCTATATACCTCTCAGTCTCAGGGCTTATTTTAGGTCCTTCATACTTCTCCAAACATAATCCCTTCATGAAGAGTTTCAGTTTTAAAAATGTCTGGTGTTTTATGGTGCTCCTCAAGAAACGCCATCAATGTCCTTTGAAACCAAGTTGGATTTTGTGACTCTTGACTTAAAAAGGTTGACAGAAACCCTGCTGTGTTTTCCAGGGCTTGATCTTCAGAGCTTCTGAAGCTACTGCCTTATTCACTCCAGAGACCACAAAAAGACAAGATGAAGGCTCTTTAGGCAAGCCAGTCATGAGCTTCTCTCGATTGTTCAAGCTCCAGGCTCCATCTGAATTCAGCTGTGTGGAGAACAATGGGGTAGGGCTTTCCAAGGCAAAGGTTTTTCTAGGCAAACCATTAACATTCCCAAGATGAGGATCAGTGAAATGGGAGCTTCAAACATCTAAATTACAGGTGATTTGTTGCATAGCAGTAGGAACGGAAACAGAGGGGAGGTCTACTGTACCAGAAAACTAGGTGACTTATGTCATTAAGTTTTGGGAGAGGCAGGGAGTGGGTGTGCAAAGCCTTCCAGAGGTGCCAGCAGATGTTAGCAGGACTGCATTGCAGTCAGGGCTCAACAGAAAGTAGAAAAAAACTTCTGGGGACTGGAGGAAAAGGATCTCTCATTATATCAGGCAACATCTACTGGTGGGAACACCAAACTTAGAAATTTACCTAGTGAACTCCACAATCTGTGTGAGGACACTTTTATGTGTTTTTTATGTGTTTGTTTATGTTTTTTATGGGTTTGGTTTGGTTTGGTTTCTGTCTATTATGAAATGAAAAAGGAAAGAATTGAGTTAAAAAGTGAGATTGCTTGATTGACACAGAGACAGGCTGTCAGCCACGTCATACAACAAACTATCCTCAACATCAGAAACAGCCTTAAACCAAGGAATTCAACTTACCAGGCTGATTTTCTTAAGGTAGTTTGACTAAGATTGCAGAAACATCTAAGCCAGTGCCTCTTCTAATTCTTTTCATTGACAAGGGCCCTTCAAGAAGCCTAGGAATATGTGTCACAAACTCTCTTGATTAAACAACTGGGTTTCTAAGTAACAAGGATTTACCTCCAGATACTTCAGTGAAGTAGAAAAGGACTCGTCTTAAGGATGTTAGTGGATGTGGACTTACAGAAACTCCATCAAATACTTTAGAAACCATTTAAGAAATAATTAAATGTTTCTTCGCATGAACTGTGGACCAATAGCTGAGGAGCCTTCATGGTACTGGACTAGGTCCTCTGGAGAGGCAAGACAGTAGTTTAGCTTGAACTGTTTGGGGGGAGCCCCAGGCAGGCAGTGGAGCTGGCTTTTTGGAGCCTAGTGCCTATAGTGGGACAATTTGAGCAGCCTTGGTGCAGGGAGGAGGGGCTTGGACCTGCCTCAACTGAATGTACCAGGCTCTGCTGACTCTCCATTGGATAGCTTGCCTTGGAGGAGATGGGAATGGGGGGTGGGTTGGGGGAAAGGCTGGGGGGCGGGAGGAGGGAGGATAGGGGAATCTGCGATTGGTATGTAAAATGAATAGAAAATCTCTTAATAATAATAATAATAATAAAGAAATAGTTCAATGTTTCTTAAATAAGAAATCATTAAGAAAGTCAAGTGCAAGAATCACCAATTGTACTAAGGAGGGAAAGGAACAAAATGAAAAGACATGTGCCATCCATGAGTAAGTAACCTCTGAAGGCTAGTTAGTGACATACACTGTGAGATTCTTGTTCTTGTTCTTTTTAAATGGAAGTTAAAGGCTTACTCAAATAGTAAAGCTTAGAACTAGGCAGAAAAGAGAGCTGTGAGGGCAGCAGCTCACTAGTCCCTACCTGCTCCAGAGAGATGGAAACAGAAGAGGAACTAGCTGGTCATGTCTCTCCAGCTCAGTTTCCTCGGCTGAGGAGCAGGACACAAGGTAGTGCACCCAAGGAACCTTGGGCCTTAAATTGTAAAACACTAGATTTCAAATAGGTGTTTAGAGTTTGGGGAATGAGCTTTGGTATATGAGAAGGGTTGAATTATAGCTGCATAGTTAGTTATAAAAGATGTAATTTCCTAAGATGGTCACAAAAATGTCACCAATATCTTGTATTTTTGTTTTATGTGATTCTGATTCATCTTCTCAAAAGATATCTTGATTCCTTGGTTTAAGGCTGTTTCTGATGTTGAAAATAATTTGTTGTATAAGATCCTTGCCTCCTGTCTTCTATTTCTCTTCATTCTTCTTGAATTTTTAGAAGACAAATCTGTTCAAGTCATATTCTAGACCTTTCCTTTTTTCCCAATTGAAACTCTACCATGAAACTTTAAGTATTTTGAGATTGTGAACAATGTCTAATGCATCAGAAAAATCACTGGCTGAATCAGTTATCAAAATAGTCTGTTCCTGGGACTCTAATAGGATATATAATAGAATCTTGACTCATAACATGTGAATTCTGTGAATCTCAATTGCCAAGTTAACAATACTGCTGATTTTCCTTTAAGAAAAATATTGTTCATGTAGATCTCATCCATTTCTCTGTCATTGGGTGATCCTTGGGTCTTTCCTAGGGTCCCGTTTTCTAGGTAGCCTCCCTGGAGTTGTGTAGCAGTCTAGTCATCTTTGTTTTACATCTAGTATCCTCCTATGAGTGAATACATACCATGTTTGTCCTTCTGAGTCTGGGTTACCTCATTCAGGATGATGTTTTCTAGATCCATCCATTTGCCTGCAAACCTCATGATGTCATTGTTTTTCTCTGCTGAGTAGTACTCCATTGTGTATATGTACCATATTTTCTTTATCCATTCTTCAGTTGAAGGGCATCTAGGTTGTTTCCAGGTTCTGGCTATTATAAGCAAAGCTGATATGAACATAGCTGAGCAAATGCCCTTGTGGTATGATTGAGCATTCCTTGGGTCATGTCTCTCCACCTCAGCCCAAGAGTGGTATAGCTGGGTCTTGGGGGAGATGGATTCCCAATTTTTCTAAGGAAGCACCATATTGATTTCCAAAGTGGCTGTACAAGCTTGCATTCCCACCAGCAGTGGAGGAGAGTTCCCCTTGCTCCACATCTTCTCCAGCATTGGATGACAGTGGGAGTAATGAAGGGCAAGATTTGAGGGAAAGAAAGCTTAAGGGATCAGGAGATCCCAGCTGGATCAAGAACAGAAAGGGAGAATGAGGAATAACAGACCATGATAAATGAAGACATGAGACCAGGAATAGGCAGAGTGCTCGAGAGGTCCCCAGAAATCCACAGTGATATATCCTCTGTAATCTGCTGGCAATGGTCGAGAGAAAGCCTGATCTGACCTAGTCTGGTGATCAGATGGCCAAACACCCTAACAGTTGTCTTGGAACTCTCATCCAATAACTGATGGAAATGGATGCAGAGATCCTCAGGCAGGCCCCAGGTGGAGCTCCAGGTGTCCAACTGTTGAGAAAGAGGAGGGTCTGCAAGAGTGTGAATTGTTGAATCCAAGATTGCAAAAAGCACAGGGACAAATAGCCAAATGAATGGAAGCACATGGATTATGAACCAAAGGCTGTGGAGCCCCCAGCTGGATCAGGCCCTCTGGATAAGTGAGACCATTGAATAGCCTGATCTGTTTGGGAGGCATCCAGTCTGTGGGATCAGGATCTGTCCTTAGTGCATGAGCTGGCTCTTTGAAACCTTGGGCTTACACAGGGACACTTTGCTCATCCTGGAAGGAGGGGACTGGACCTGCCTGTACTGAATCCACCAGGTTTAAATGAATCCCCAGGGGTGCCTTGATCCTGGAGGACATGGGAATGGAGAGGAGGGGCTGGGGGGAAGGGGAGGTGGGAGCAGGAGTGGGGAAGACAGGGGAACCCATGGCTGATTATAAAATTTAAAACACATAGTAATAAAGAAAAAAAATATTTATTAAAAAAAAGAAAAATATTGTTTTTTCAAATTCTAAAATAGTTGTACTCACAAGTTTCATCCATGCTGAAAACACCTATGACAGTGTGAGAAAGCCGAACCCATCTTCTCATAAGCCAATGGCAGACTGTTTTGCCTACACTTTAATGATTTGATGTTGATAAAACACAAACAAAACACTATTTTACTACTTACACAAAGGTATAGAATTCTAAACAATTCCCCAATTCTAGAAATACCATAGGCTATTACAAGTTCCAGTCATTTATGAGTTTTCTGTTACAGTAATGTAATCTATCTTATTCTTGGATGTTTCTTCATTGTTTGGGTAGTATTCATTTCCTAAATCTACACAAACAACATGGTACTTTCACTATTTTGTGATTTTTAGGGATTATTTGTATCCAAGGCAGACTATTCCATTATTTGTATCAGTTCTCTAGCAGACTTTTCTCCAAGAGAATTTAAGGTACTTAACCTGCAGAGCTTGGTGGGGGCATTGCTCATTTCAACAACCATTTCTATGTACTGTGAGAGTACAGAACAGTTGGGAGGGAAAGATCGGACCATATGCATCCTCACCAGAAGCTAGGAGGGCCTGGTTCAGTCTTAGATCAGTGAGAAAGCAGGGAGCTAAAAAGATGACTGCCTCCGAATTATGGTCAACTTTACAGTGTCAGCCTTGGGAAGCAAAGGCATTCTGACTTTATATTTTTAGGATTACTTCAGGATCCATGATCCCAGGGTATTTTCTATCATCTTCTTAGCAAAACAAAGTTAAAGAAGCAAAAAGGAAATTCAACGCTTCCATTTTGGAAATGTTTTTCTTGAGAGAAACTTGAGTCTTAAAAGAAGTGAAAACAAGAAAGAGACTGTATGCCTGAACCGGAGGCCTTTGCCATTCATTCTGATAGGAAGGCAAAGTGTTTCAATGGATTTTTAAAAGCCAGTAAGTGGATAGTAATGATTTCATTATTCTGATGGACAAAACTATAAAACTTTTCTCATTCTCAGGCAGACATTAAGGAAATCTTTGATGGCTTCTTCAGTTTGATACTATTACACAGTCACAAAAGGAATAAAACTCTTATAATCAATATAGCTTCAGCTAATGAAGGACAAATTTCCAAAAGGTGTGTCTTCCCATCAACAATTAGTATTCTAAAATATATGCAATGTTTTTAATATTATTTTGATTAGCTGAAACAGAAGTCCACCCTATAAACTCTGTGATTCTTTTATGGTTTGCATTTTTCATAGTGTATATGTATTGTACTTAATTTCTCCAGCACCCAAATGTGTTGGTACTTTACCATGACAGCAGATCATTTTCAATAACTTTTCTGATAATACTAGCAATTCATGTCCAATAGTATATATTATGGAAATTCTCTATGGTCAGGTTTATCACAACAATGGTCAACTTCCTTGATACTGATTTCTGTTCTGGTTTAATTCCAATTGTTATGAAACATCCTGAGAATGCAATTTATGGAACCAAGGGTTTATTTTCACTCACCATTCCAGATTACAGTCCATCATGAGAGGGAAATCAAGGCAGCAGGCACTTGAGCCATCACACTCAGAATGAAGAGCAGATGGGCAATAAATACATGCATGCCCACTTATTTGCTTGCTTGAGATTAGCTCAACTTCTCCAATCTACTTTTAATATAATTTTTATGTATTCTTTGAAGATGTCATATATGTACAAAATGTAACAGGATCCTTTCCCCTTCTGCTTCAATTCTCCTCAAGACCCTCCCAATACAACTCCCTCACAATTTCATCTCTTTAAATTAAATTATTTAGTAATTTATTAACTGAGTCCAATTAGGGATACCTGTTTGTACATGGGTTTACAGTTATCCAGTGAGGTCTGAGCAAGTTATCAGAGCCTGCCTCCCAAATTAAAGTGACTGTCCATCCCCAGAAGCTGTCAACTGCAGGACTGTTAACTGCCCTGCCAACAGCAGGCTGCCTCCTAGGGAATGGCGCTGTTCACAATGATCTTGGTCTGCACACACCAACTTACTTAATTAAGGCAGTCCCCACAGACAGAGGTTGTGTCAAGTTGTCAACTAAAGCTAACCATCTTAGTTAACTTTTCTCATTGACTTAAAAAATGTTTTATATCACTAATACTTAATCTGTATATAACCTAGATTTTTCATTTATTCTTCACTTTTGTTCTTAGAGTTTTCTGATGTACAAATGTATTTTTCATATAATGAAATTTGCCATTATTTTCTTTATTGTCTATAACACTTTCCCAGATAAACAATCATCTATATTGATTCTGAAATGTAGTGGGTAGCCATCCCAGCATTGACCTGAAAGTTCCAACCCCCATTGAGGCTTCGGTAATGGTCATGCCCACAAGGCGGGTCTGAGGGAGGAATCAATTTCCCCCAACACCCAGCTGTAGCACTCTTGGGCATATACCCAAGGAATGCTCACTCATACCACAAGGGCATTTGCTCAGCTATGTTCATACCAGCATGGCTTGTAATAGCCAGAGCCTGGAAACAACCTAGATGCCCTTCAACTGAAGAATGGATAAAGAAAATATGGTCTCAAAAAAAAAAATAAAGGGAAAAGAAGAAATGAATGGATAGGTGTAAGATATTATGGTAGACTATCGTATACATTAGTAAACAAATTTAGTAATATAGCAGCTTTAGATAATTTGCACTGTAATTTGCACTGTTATGAATTCTTATATGTTGATACAAATATAAACTTTTTATCTTCCTATTTAAGATAATTTGTATATTGATACAAATACAGAACTATGTTTGTTATATTGTACACATATTTTTACTCTTATTTGAAATATTTGTATATTGATACAAATGTAAATTTATATCTGTCATACTGTATGTATGTTCTACTTCTGTTTAAGATATTGTGTATACTGACATATACTTAGGATTACTATCATATTGCATATTGCACTATACATTCCTACCTCTGTTAAAGATATTTTGTGTATTGTCACAATTTAAAGTCATTGTGCTTTTACTGTACATTTGCTTACAGACTGTTTGCCTTGTTTACATGAAGCCTTAGTCCTTAGGTAGTTTAGGTAGATGAGACTTATAGATTTATTGTCACCTATGCTTGTCATCTCTATAATTATGTTAGTTAGGTTATCCAGATTTATGAATACATAGGTCAGATGGGCAGGTAATCTTCAAACACTTCATGGAGCTAGAGAATGTGGCATTTAAATAATTTAGAATTCTGTTGACGTGAGACACAATTGCTCCTGGCAACACTAATTTGATCCTGAGAGAATGTTGGGCTTCTAAGACATTTCCATTTGGAAGTTTGTCTTCTTGGCACAAAATGGCCTTGCCTCAACTGCTGACAGTACAAATGCTGTCCTTTCTGGACAAGCGGGACACAAGGAAAGCGACCACTATACTTTGCCAAGACAGGGTAAGATGGTCTTTCAGAATTCCTGCTTCTGAAAATGGTCTGTCAGATACTCTAGGCCTGTAGCCAATTTGAATGCACCAATGATGCTGAGAAACATTAGGTGACTGTCCAGGCTGCCAGCTGTCTCTGTCTACTATTGCAAGACTCCTGAAAGTTACTTGTGTCCTTCTCCCATTTGTCAGGTATTATTATATTCCTTCTCGGGTCTTTGATGAGGTTGAAGACTAGCAGTTATAGTTACAACTTAGTATATATACATATATAATATCTTAGATAGAATATATTAAGTATTAGACTCGGGTTCTTTAGGATAGGACACCTTTTGGAATGATCTTTGTAACATGCCACCTACCCATGCTCTAGACCTCCCTGGATTTTAGTGTGTGTTTTTTGCTTGATATTGTTTGCATTTATTGTATTTCCAACTTATCTAGGTCATTATCCCTCATCACTCCTGGACAATATTTTATAACCATCTCTTTGTATATAGTCTTGTATTAGGTTAGAACCTTCTTGTTTAGACAAAAGGAGATATAGTGGGTAGCCATCCCAGCATTGGCCTGGATGTTCCAACCCCCATTGAGGCTTCAGCAATGTTCACGCCCACAAGGTGGGGCTGAGGGAGGAAGCTGAAGACCCAGAATTGAGAGGAGAGGTCTCTCTTGGTTCTGGGACCCCAGATGCTGGAGGTAGACCGAGCAGAGTTCTCCAGAGAATACCGCCAGACTGCGCCATACCTTTGCCAGACCCTACAACCTATCCCTTCATTTGTAAGTTACCCTACAAAATAAACCTCCCTTTTAACTACGTGGAGTGGCCTTAATAATTTCACCAATACTGAAATTTTATCATTTCAGCCCATTTGATACTAAATTAAGCATTCTTTAAGTTAGTCTGCTTTCCACTATTGTGACAAAAGGCCTAGAGAAATTAAACTGAAAGGAAGAAATTGTATTTGGACTCAAGAGTTTCAAAGTGTCTGTCCATGATCAATGGGCCAGTTGCTTTGGGCCTGTAGTAAGGTAGAGCACCATGGCAGAAGAGCAAGGTGGGAAAACTATTTATCTATTTCATGATGACCAGAAAGCAAAGAGAGTAAGTGGGAGGAGCCAAGGAAAAATATGCCCTAAAATTTATATATCTAATGGCCTGTTACCTCCAGGTGGAACCCCTTCTGCAGTCTGTGCTACCCCAAATAGCTTGTTACGCTATGACTCCATTTGGCTGGAAAGAGGGCTCAGTCATTAAAGGCTAGCCTCACAACCAAAACTGTAAGCTATGACTCCATCAATGAGTCAATGCATTGATGAATTAGAGCCCTCATGATCCAATCACCTCCCGGAGGCCCTATCTCTGAGCATGGCTACATTGGGATCGAGCCTTTAACACATGAGTTTGTGGGGGGCGGTATGTAAGATCCAGACAATAACATTCCTGATATGGGCTTTTGTGATCTTGTATTCTAGATACTTGGTACTCTGATTTCATTAGAATGGCCTTATTTATTTCTGGTTTGAGTACACTCTGTGTCAGGAACTGCTAACACATTTGAGAAGCCATAGCATCTAGCACCCCACAGCTAGCAACATCATTTTGTCACATATGCCAAAGGTGAAACCACCAGATCATTTCAGAACATCAAGTTATTAGAGAGGAAAGCAAAGCAAAACCAGTCGAGCAATGAAAACGAGAAAGGACTGGATACAAAGAGAAAGTAACACTCTGTGCTTGCTCACACAGCATCATAGAGAAAATGTTTACCTCATGCTTTTCCACCAAAAGGGATCAGGTATTATTAAACTAAATGTCTAGTTCCAGGTTGGATACAGAGAATGCACAGCAATATTTGGACATGATAAACCAGCAGTCAGTAATGAATGACTTAATATTGCTCCTGAAGTAGGAAGATGAGGATCGAGCATAGTGGTGGAGGCACTTGCTTAGAAGATGCAAGGCTGTGGCTTCAGTCTCCAACATCACACACACACACACACACACACACACACACACACACACACACACAAGAACAATATACAATCTCATTTGAATGGATTCATATTATAAAGAACTGAAAAATCACCTACAGGACCCTATTAGAATTCAAGAGAGTCAGAGAAGATAGTTATAAAAAACTATTCTTTGCAAAAGAATTTAAACTAATAAAAGCAGAAAAATGAAAGAATTGCAATTTTAAAATGAAAAATATAGGGCTGGAGAGGTGGCTCAGAGGTTAAGGCACTGACTGCTCTTCCAGAGGTCCTGAGTTCAATTCCAGCACCCACATGGTGGCTCACAACCATCTGTAATGAGATCTGGTGCCCTCTTCTGACTTGCAGTCATACATGCTGTATACATAATAATAAATAAATCTTTAAAAAAATGAAAAATATAGTATCCCCCACTAACATTTTTGTTCCAAAAAATTTTTAAGTTTATTATACTGATACAAAACACTACTATTTCAAAATAGGTGGTGCTTGCTATTGAGTTCAAAGGAGCATATAGGATTTTTTTTTCCTTTTGGGTCAGTTGAGTGACGAACAATTCAGATGATACATAAATATGTTCTGCTCTCAGCCAAACTAGAGACTTTAATGTGTTTAAGTTTTGCATTTGGTATAAAAAGCCCATTGGGATCTCTGAATCAGAATCAAAATCTCAAGTTCCCCAGCTCCTTCATGGGACAGAACACTGGTCCTGGCTGTACATGGCAAGCCCTGAGTGTACCTTGGGCACAGGCTGCTGCAAGCATGAAAGGGAGGCAGGATGCCCAGACCTGTGCTGGAAATACATTAGTAAATGATGTACTCTTCCTGTCATTTCCAGGACTCGTGTGCAGAAACACATTCTGGCTGGCCATAAGTTCAACAAAGAGGAGGAACTGGATAATGTGAATCATTCACAAGCTGGACAAAAATTTAAATGGGCACGCCCCCTACCCCAGAGCAAATAAATATCTCATTGGATGCTGAAGTCGGGTGACTTGTTTCATATATGTGTGTGTGTGTGTTTGTATGTGTGTGTGTGTGTGTATCCATCATGACCTAATAAAGAGTGCTGCATTTTATTCACTAGACCATATGCTTCCTTAAGGTGGAAGTGTGGTTTTCTTCCCTTGCCACTTACAACAAATTGTACACACAGCTACAAAATGTTTATTCCTCTTTGTATTCACACTAAAGTACTATGCCCTTGCCCTCTTCCTGTTAAAAGGTAGAACTTATCTTCTCTCTGCTTGACAGGATGCTGGTTTTGTGATTTCTTTTGCTTTGCAGTGCACATCTAAATGGATGCTGTATGCAGCCTCAAGAGGCCTTTCAACAGCCTGTAGACTTGTCATCTGAATATGCCTAGGCTAGCCAGCTAGAGCAAGTGAGGCCATTTGAATCTGAGACCAAGAAACTAAGACCAGTCTAGTCTAGCTAGCCTCAGCTAAGTTGACAGCAATCTCCAGAGGGGCCACTCAGCTGAGCCAACACACCAAGAAAACACAGCTTGGCTCTGCCACAATAACAACTTATAGCATGAGCTAAACAAATAGTTGTTATTTTAAATTACAAAGTTTAAGGGTAGTTTATTCATAAATATAACAGATATACCACCACCCCTAAGGGCAATCAAAGTACAAGACATTATAGTCACATCAAAAGTTGTATACATTTAAATGCATTGTTGAAGAGATTAATTTATCTAATAAAATTTGCTTTTGTGTGCAACTGTTTTGTCAAGCATAGGAACAGATAAATAATTGATTGCCTTCTATCATCAAGGATCTATAGAGCTAGCAAATTGACAACTATGTATTTACATACAGCACAGCAACAACCCTTAATAGAATATTTAGAATAATGTGGGAGATATTCAAGAACCAGAATAAGGGCTGGGATGAGGAGTTCTTCAGAAGAAATAAAAATGAACTGAGCAAAAGCCATCAGATGATGTACTAGGGCTTAAAGTGTTGGTAGGTGTGTGTGTGTACAGACAGGAAGGTAAGTATTAGAAGGGGTCCTGGTTCGTTACTTGTCAACTGGACATAAACCTCCATCAGACTATAAGCAATTCTGTGGAGCATGTATTCATTCACAATTCATGTGGGATGGTCCATCCTACCTGGGGCAGCACTACCCCTGTGCAGGTAATGCTGGGTAGTATAAGAAGCAGGCTGAGCAAGCTACAAAAAGCAAGCAGTAAGCAGAGTTCCTCTGCAGCAGGGTTAGAGGAAAACAGAAGGAAAGGAAAACTAATGAAGTCTCCCTGCAATGGAGGCTCCTTGTTTCCAGAAGACTCCACAAGAAGTAATGGGGAAAAGGCACAGCAATGGGTATCTAGACAGGGAGTTGGGGAGAACCCAGGGGCCAATATAAAACACCCAAGCCATCACTGTTCAACAGACTTCTAGTTTTAGGCTTCTCCCATCCAGAATGCATAAAGCTGTAGTGGGTGGCTGTCTGAGCCATGCCCTGAAGCACTTCCCCTAGTGAGGCAGCAGAAAGCTGTTACACCTGCTTATGACCTTGAGGTACATACCCCTGGGGTGTGGCCGCTGGTGGACCCTTAAGACCTAGGATGAGTATGCTTTCTCTCTTTGCTACATAGTGGTTTTGGATGCTGGTATGGACCATGGCAGAGCTCTCCAGAGAACCATGTTGGACTGTGCCTCATTCTTCCAGGATCCTGTGACAAACTTCTTTATTCTGTCTTGTGAGTTAACACCCAAATAAATTCCTTTGATCATTAAGCAGTCTCCATGAATTGCTAGTGATATAATCCTACTATAAAGTTGTTATTTTTTTCTTCTCTGGAGTTTTGTCTTGGTCTTTTGTGGTTGTTCAATCCTTCATGCCAGGGAATGAGACTGGCAATCCCCTAGACAACTGCCATACCCCATTATATCTCCGGGGTCCCTGGTTCAGTTCTTACATTGATTCCTGTCTTGAGTTCCTACTCTGACTTCCTCTCATTAATGTGTGCTGTAAGATGAAATAAACCTTTTCCTCCTAAAGTTGCTGTTAGTCATGGTCCTTAACACACCACTAGAAATCTCCCTAAGCACAGAAGACTACAAATGAGACCACTTATGGAAATGAGACTCGAGTAGGAGAGGAGAGAATTAACAGAAGAGTGCTCTATTTAGCAGCTGCATGAAGCTGTGAAAAACATTTCATTTCTTTTTGTTTCCTTGATAGTCAAGGAGGATATGGACAACACTCATCTGAGGGGATGACTCTAAGGAAAATGATAAAACACAGAAAGTCCTTGGATAATGTACAACCATATGCATTTCACAAGGCTCTCCTTTCTCTTTCCCCTCTTCTTCTTCTGTCTATTCACAGGCATCTGTTTATTTCAATTTAGAAGTATTCCAACAAAGGAAATGGTAAATTATAATCATAATAAAAGAAATCCCTGTAGAAGCACATATATACAAAGTTTGAGGGGACAGCAAATTCCTTTTTATAAAGTTCTCTTAATATTAACATAAATTGTTAAGATAGTGGATTTCACTACAATTTTTCATATTTTTGAACATATTCACCTCTTTCTATTTCTTTCTTTACAAACAAACTTCTATGCCTGAGTTCTTACATTCTATATTCTGTTCAT
Organism: Onychomys torridus; assembly: GCF_903995425.1. Classification (NCBI taxonomy): domain Eukaryota; kingdom Metazoa; phylum Chordata; class Mammalia; order Rodentia; family Cricetidae; genus Onychomys; species Onychomys torridus. The sequence goes on along the minus strand of NC_050457.1, from coordinate 1,849,626 downwards.
GTGCAAAACCAAATATTTTTAATGTTGAGAAAATAAAAATAGTTCTAAGCAGAAGGAGCAGCATGTATAAAGCCAGGGGAGTGTGAAGTCATGTGGTACACATGTGGGGTTAAATACCGAATCTTACCGAAATAAGATGTTGACAGAACAAGGCTGTGATATATGAGGGAGGGGAAATGTGAAGATCCAGTCATGAAAGAACTCACATGTGAAGATCCAGTCATGAAAGAACTCACATGTGAAGATCCAGTCATGAAAGAACTCACATGTGAAGATCCCAGAATTCCTTCCAAAGACAGTGGGAGCCACTGCTACCTGTAACACTCACCTGGAATTAATATGTCTTCTTAGAAAGCCATCAAAAGGTAAACCCCTGTTTCTGTAGGGTAGCATGACACCATGACATTTAACAGTAGTCTCTAAGTGACTTCCTTTCAGACAGCAGCATTCCTCCAGCACAAGGAACATCAAACAACAGACACACAAGATTCAGGCTCTGCTCTCTGGGATTTCCAGGTTAACATGTAAGACAGTCTTGGAAGCAAATTGCCCCAAGTCAATATGAGAACAGGTTCAAGATCTATGGGCATAAAGGGTTGGAAATACTAGTCCTGGGAGGTGGGGACTGAGGAAAAAGTACAAAGACTGAAAAGGTAAAATATGAACGGTGTACTCAACAGAAGATGAGTCCAGTGTATTCCTGTGAGCTCCAGTTCCTCTGTCATGTGAGAGTTCCATTTCTACTCTGCCGTCTACTGCTTGTGATTCCCAAAATGAACTGATTATAACGGGGCAATGTAGTCATTTATATTATATAACTGACCCCAACAAAATTAAGTCATAAATACTATATGTTTCTTTAGACTTACCCCATACTTAAGCTCTGAAATGAAATTTGGCAATTTTTCTCAATTGCTCCTGCATTACAAACATACAGAGTCTGTCTAAACCTAGTTAGTTAGTTAGTTAATCAGTTCAGGTTGGCATGGAAACCTCATTTCTCTAAATTTCATAAATTTGAAGTTTTATTCAAACAAAGTAACTCATTAGAAACTTCATTCAAAAGTAAGAATTTTAAGAAAAATTAGAAACCCATAGTGAAAACTTTTCCAACAGTATTTTTTTTTCCAACAGTTTTTTTTTTCCAGAGCTGAGGACCGAACCCAGGGCCTTGCGCTTGCTATGTTTTTTAAGAAGTAAAATCCAACATAAAAATGTTTAACAGCTGTCCTTATGAGTGATTATAGTGTACTCAGTTTGGCTGCATATTTACATTGTTTGTATTCCTCTATACCACACTGTACATTTTTGTCATGTTTTTTTCAGTGTAATTGCTTTAGCAGTATCTCTCATAAGGACATTCATGCTAAAGGGTACTGTGAAATTTCTTACACAGAAGGACAACGTCATCAGAATTATCTAATCTCTGGTTGGCTGGGAAGGTTTAACCATTATCTTCAGCATCACTCTACCCTTGCCTGTGAAAAACTTCTCAACTATACATTCAAACAGGGCTACAGACAAGACTGACATGTTTCCTCAGGTGACTGAAATCCTGAGTACCTCCACATTTATTACTGCAGTAAAAATGCATTTAGGTCTACATATGCATGTGCCCTTCTATTTGGCACCTTCTCCACTGGTGCATAAGGGCAGAGTTTACCAGTGCACGGGATGGAATATATATACTGTTCTGATTCTCATACTGGGGATGACTTTGGAATGAAGCTACTTAAGCAGCCTGGAGCTATGCAGCAAACTGTAGAGCTGGGATTTGAACCCTGCAAATCAGTCTTGACAAATAGTTCTCTTAACCCACATATCACATACCAGGAAAAGCATTGTAACACACCAGCATGATATCCTAAAAGATATACTCATGCTTAGAGTGAGCTATGCCATTATTTTAATGTTTGACAATGGATGTGTGTAGATGTACATGTATATGTATATATCAAAACCATGGTAGATTTCTATGTGATAGGTTGCATAAATATGACAAAAATTTTAACATAATGAATGAAAAGTATAACCAAACAAGAAATATAATATAAACACAGATTATAAATATATTGAGAAACTAAAAGACAATCAAAGTTAAAAGCTTTTCTGTGTTATGTATTTTCTTTTGTCTGCTATGACCACTTACTTTGTTTTGATAAATTTTTGATACAATGTGACCACAAATATAGTCCACAAATGTGAGCCTGAATTGGAGCTTTCATACACACACACACACACACACACACACACACACACACACAATCATTTTCCATGTCTAGATGAAATTTTGTAGAATCTCAAGTATCCTTTAAAGAAGGATCCTGAAAACTAAATAATGATGATGATGATGATGATGATGATGATGATGACAATAATTGTATTAAGTTCTGGTGAGACTCTTTTATTCCTTAGAGGACAGATCCAGCACTGCAGTCTTAAGCTCATTATCTTTGCCTATGTCTTGCTATATCTGAGTATGAATTTAAATGATGACATAGAGGCGACAATCTAGACTTTATAAGCAAGACACTGTATAAACCAGATGCTCTTCATTATTGTCTGAATCAAGTGGGTGGAAAGAGTTTTCCAATGTATTACTGTTTCAATTAATATGTGGACATTTGGAAAATTAACATTTAATTAAAATTTAGGTAAACAAACAGGAGTGTGGTACACGCCTCTAGACCCAGTTCATGGGAAGTAGAAGCAGGAGGATCAGGAGCTCAAAGTCATTCTCAGATACCTCATGAATCCCAGGGCAGCCTGGGCTACAGGAGACCCAGTCTCAAACAAAAATACACAAACTCAGATAAAACAATGTATTTTGCTATAACTATATAGTCTATCACAGTTAGTGAAAGCTTATTTAAATTCAGATAATTCATTGAAATTACTTAAAAGACAAGTGCTGTGGATATCGCTCCGTGTAAATAAAATTCTGATTGGCCAGTAGCCAGGCAGGAAGTATAGGTGGGACAAGCAGAGAAGAGAATTTCGGGGAACAGGAAGGCAGAGGGAGAGACACTGCCAGCCACCGCCATGACAAGAAAGATGTAAGGTACAGGTAAGCCATGAGCCACATGGCAAAGTATAGATGAATAGAAATGGGCTAAATATAAGAGTAAGAGCTAGACAATGATAGGCCTGAGCTAATGGCTAAGCAGTTTAAATAATATAAGTGTCTGTGTGTTTATTTTATAAGTGGGTTGTTGAACTAACAGGGCTTGGCAGGGGCTGGAGAGAAGGTCTCCAACTACAAATGGCATCCAACGTGTTGGCAAGAGTTTCCACCGAAAACCTGAGAAAAAAAAGATTCTAAAATGGAGCTAAAAACAGTTTCCTAGTTGTCTCTCTCAAGTTAGCAGCAGCCTGCCGGTTTGAGCTACTATGACGGGTTCCTGGCATGTGCGTCTGTCCTGCAGTGTGGAGGGAATGAGGAGTCTGCAAGTGGCATTTTACTCTGCTGTGTGGTGGATTTAGCCTTTGCTAGTTAAATAAATAAATAAATAAATAAATAAATAAATAAATAAATAAATAAATAATAAAGGTTTCTGGGCTATGCACTGCTTTGATAGAACTGCTTCTGATAGTTGATGGTACACATGGCTCCAGACCCAGAGCTGGTGGTAAACTGTACCACCACTTTGGAAACTGAGGTGGGTGGAGCCAGCCACCACAGCGGCGTTTCAGTCTTACAAAGATGGATATTACACAGAGAATCTGTTTATATTGTCTTTGGGATTTTTAACTACAGAAAAAGATTTGATTGTAAAAGCTGTTGAGTTAAACAAATACGTAAATTTTAAAGGTACCTTGACTTCAATATTTAGATATAAGGATATGTTGCTTTAAAAAGAGTCTCTGCTTTTGTTTCCACATAAAGCCAGAGACTATGGATTTGTTCCAGATTAAGATACATCAGGTCTGATCAGCCAAGACCACCTGAATGGTCTCTGATGACACCATGGCCCAGATGATCCAATATCCAAAACAGTTTCAAGGCAACTGGCTCAAAAGATATACCCTCATGGACTACTCCATAATCCTAAAATTTTCTTTATGTCCCCATAAGATACAGTGCCCTCCCCCAACTCCAGCAGGAAGTAGTAATAAAACTACGCCCAAATTCCCAAATATATCAAGCTGGCTTTGGAGATGGAATTGGCTCACTCCTTCTCTAAACCCAGGCATATTGCTAAAATAAAAGGTTAAGAGATTCTTTTGTCCCAAGTCAGAAGAGCCCACTGGTGTGGGACAGAAAAAAAAACAATATTTTTATTTAAATTGGGTTGATTATAAATGCGATCTCTTTCTAAAGTAGAAAAGGGGATATGCTATAGATATAATAGGATGAAAGGGGAGATTAATGAACTTACTTTAAAAGAGCAACAACTTGTTTAAAATGTTTTACATTGGTATAGATTTTAGTCTATTGATACAAACTTAAAGTTAATTTTGTTATACTATGTGTATATTTCTTGTTTGAGGTATTATGTTTATGTAACTCATTTAGATTGTAATAGATAATTAAGAAATACAGATCATTTAGTCTTTTATGATAGTCAAACTTATAGTCATGTTAAGTTTTCTAGTTATACATAGATATATTTCAGATAGACAGGTAATCTTCAAACACTTCAAAGGTCTACAGAATATGACATTTTAAATATTTTTTCAAAATTTAGACTTTCTGGACAGTGAAACATGTCTGTTCCTGGTAGCACTGATTTGCTTCAGAGAGGAGGATAGGCATTGAAGATGCTTCATATGGAGTTTATCTTCACCTTGGCAAAAATAGCCATTTGGGCAAGAAACTGTTCTTGCCTGGACTGCTTGATCACCTGGACATGCAAGACCCATAGAAGGGTGACCACTGAACTTTGCTTGACAAAATGGTCCTTCAGATTCCTGCTTCACAGAGGAAACTGCCAGACATTCTACAGGACACTAAAAAAAGTGACCAAGAGACTCTAGCCCTGGCCTGAAGACAAATGCCCCAACTTTACAAATAAACATTAGGTGACTGTCCAGACTGCCAGCTGTCTCTGTCTACCCTGCCAGACTCCTGAAAGTTGCTTGCATCCTTCTCCCATTTCTCAGGTAATATTATGTCCTTCTGAGGTCTTTGATGTGGTTAAAGACTAGATAGTTATTTTCTCAGTTATGATAAAGGATAAGTTAGATATAAAACCTTAGACTCACAAATGTAAGACAGATAGGATATCTTCTTTAATATTTTAACTGTAATTTTTGCTTGATAATTGTTTGTTATATGTAATTTTACTATGTAAAAGTTAAAACCTTCCTTTAAAAAAGGGGGAGAAGTGCTGTGGATATTGCTCTGTGTAAATAAAATTCTGATTGGCCAGTAGCCAGGCAGAAGTGTAGGTGGGACAAGCAGAGAAGAGAATTCGGGGAACAGGAAGGCAGAGGGAGAGACACTGCCAGCCACCGCCATGACAAGAAAGATGTAAGGTACAGGTAAGCCATGAGCCACATGGCAAAGTATAGATTAATAGAAATGGGCTAAATATAAGAGTAAGAGCTAGATAATGATAGGCCTGAGCTAATGGCCAAACAGTTTAAATAATATAAATGTCTTTATGTTTATTTTATAAATGGGTTGTTAGACTAACAGGGCTTGGTGGGGGCTGTAGAGAAGGACTCCATCTACAGACAAGTAATCTTTTTTGATACATAAAAATTTTATAACATGCAATAATAGAATGTTGTTATTATATCTCAGTGATAAAAACAAGTTGTTTTTTTTTTTTAATAGTTCTTAGAGGTATGTCTTTTTAACATTTTCTCAGCAGTACTTTAGACTTAATTCAGAGCCTCGTGTATGTTTAATATGTATTTTGTCACTGAGAAGTAACCACAACCCTGAAACAAATTTATTAGAATATTCCTTAAAACTGTATTATATCCTACTATGAAAAACCTCATTTTCTAATTTTCCTAATTAGTAATTTTTATTCCTTGAAAAATTCATACATGGTATACATATTGTACCTTGATTTCTTCAGATATTGGAAAAATAATACCACTCTGCAGTGGGTAGCCATTCCAGCTTTGACCTGGAAGTTCCAAACCCCATTGAAGCTTCGGTAATGGTCACACTCACAAGGCAGGGCTAAGAGAGGACGTTGAAGACCCAAGTTCGGGATGCCAGGGCTCTCTTTGCTTCCTGGACCCTGGATGCTGGAGGTAGACCAGGCAGAGTTCTCCAGAGAACACTGCCAGACTGCACCATACCTTTGCCAGACCCTGCAACCTATCCCTTCATTTGTAAGTTACCCCACAAAATAAACCTCCATTTTAACTATGTGGAGTGGCCTTAATAATTTCACCAATACCACTGTCACCAGGAAATGGTATATTAAGAATTTCGAAGGTTTCCAGTCCATCTCATATTTGCAAACTGAGGGAGAAAGGTGAAAACTGTCCTGTTCATTTTCAAATGTTTCTGCAGTCTTCTGCTTCTCCATGGCCAGACCCTTATGAAGCTAAAACAACAGCTTGAAGGAAAACACTGTGCTAACTCTGAGACAGACTGCCTCACACGCTTGTGATTAGTGTCAGGGGCCATTTAGCTATCTTATCTCGGCATCTACAAAACTATTTACAGGAATGAATGAATGTGTGGAAATTTATAACACAAAGATGCACACACCAAAAAAGAACCTAGGAGCTTTTCCTAGTCGCCTAGGGACTCGATCATGGATTCCGAAAAACAACAACAAATCAAAAAAGCTTCTCCATGACATGCTCACACTCCAGAGGTCCTCGGAAGGAGAGGTGTCTGGGGTGTGCCTGGGAGGGAAGCAGAGAGTTCCCTTTCAAAGTCCCGTGGGAGGACAGGAAGGAATGGTCAGTTAAACACAACCTTGGGGTAGGCTTCCACTCTGGCAGGAGTGTTTTGGAGAGCAAGAACTTCAGGTACTTAGTGTTTTGTTTGTCTTGATTCAACAAATGTTGCTTGAGGACTACTGAGGGCCAGACATGATTCCAGGTTCTGGAGTTTCAAAGATGAACGAAACAGCATTTCTGGGTTCCTGGGAATTCTGGACTTGACAGAAAACCTAAAGGCTAGGGTGGCCATGTGCTGTTTTAAACAGTTCATGACTAGCTGCACTGACCCTATGCACTGGACCTGAACAGTGACTGTGAAGGGTAAGGAAGGGGAATACTGCCACATTAGTATGCAAGCTTAAAACACACTAACCTGCATGTTTTCACAGACTAATTACCTTTGAGAATCTATTCAATGAGATGGAAAATGTTTCTTTTCTTGAAAGTAAATGCTTTACTCAAAGCCTACTGTCCTGAAAATAGCAAAGTAAAAAATTAATGCTTTATTTGACTGGGTACGAATTATAATGTAGAAAAAAAATGAACTAAGAGACAGCAGGAAACATGGTACAAATAATCATACAGCTAGGCAGTTTCATATCTGGAATAACTTACTTTGAAACCATTAGTCAGTACTCATTCTCAGCCTGAAAATACAGGAGGAAAGAGCTCACCTTTCTAAATGAACACAGATTTTCCTCAGCTTGTGCTGTGAATTGGGAGCCTGGAGGAGACAGCACTGTAGTGCTTGAGGACATTGCTCTAAGTAAATGAAGAACTGCATGATGACACCCTTCATAGCATGAGAAGCATCAAAAAAGATATTTCCACCAAATCTCACATTACTATCATTCACCCTTTATAAACAAAAATTACACAAAATACCTTACAGACATGTATAGAAACATTATAACAAATTCATTATTATATATGATTAATATATTCTGGTAAAAAAAAAAGAAAATAAATATATTTTGAGGAACATTTCATTACAAAGTTTTTAGAGTACATCATAATTAAAGGTGACCTGGCATGGTGGAGCATGCCTTTAATACCAGTACTCTGGAGACAGAGGCAGATGAATCTCTGTGAGTTCAAGACCAGCCTATCTACACAGTGAGGTCTAGGCCAACTGATCTCAAAACAAGCAAGCAGCCAACCAAACAAAAAAGAAATACAACTGATAGAATACTAAGGATATAGAAAGAAGTAAATCCAAGAACCTCATTTTCCTTAACCTGTAGATGTTACATGTGTGCTAACCCTTCTCAATCTAGGAAGCTCTCAAATTCTAAAATTTTTCTCTTCCTTTGTTCAAATATTGATTATCCGCAACCCTGAAGCAGAGAGGACTCATCCACTGGTGCACAATTAGAAAAGTCATTTTCTTGGGGGGGGGGTAGGGCTAGGAACACCTCTGCCTTCATATACTGGACACCTCTGCTATTGGGAAACAGTATGACACACCTGCTTTTATTCTGGGATTCAGTTTTCAATACTGTGCTGCAGTCAAGCTAGAAGCATGCAAGCTGACTTGAGTATAGACTACAGTGAAAAAGTAAGAGATCTGTGCCCAGAGATCCCCTTCCTTCTAGATTGCAAGATTTTCATTTTCCTGTATTTTCCTAATAACAAGAGCATGGCTTACCTTGGCTGGCCTCAAGGAGGTGATGTTCTCCCTCTGTTCTCACTCAAATGCTTTTAGTTTCAGGTAAAGCTGGAAAAGTCACCAGCCATTTAAAGGGATGAGATGCAAAGTCAGAACCTCTGCTGGATCAGGGAGGGTGAGCTTCCTGCTGGGTCCCAGGCCTTAAACACCTCCCTGACTGACCAGAAGCAACCATGCAAAGCAACTCTCAGCAAGGTGTTAATGATTGATAGCCAGTGTACTGTGTTTCAGGTTCACATACAAGCCACTATAAAATGTTTAAAAAGCAGTAACTATACAATAGAAGGGATGGAGCATTATTATGGAATATCAGAAATCTAAGCAGCTTGTAAAGTCTTTAGACCAGTAATAACTTGCATCCCCCAAATCAAATCATCTTCATAGCGTTTATTCCATCGATCACAAGGAAAATAGGCCTTACTAACCATTGGTGAATAACCTGTCTCAGACACATTTCCTTGTGACAACATCTGATACTATTATCTACGTGTAATGAAGTTCCCTAGAACTTACTATCCTAGTCAGAGTTACTATTGCTGCTATGAAACACCATGACCAAAAAGCAAGTTGGGCAGGGGAGGGTTTAATTGGCTTATACTTCCACATTGTTGCTCATCATTGAAGGAAGTCTGGACAGGAACTCAGGCAGGGCAGGAACCTGGAGTCAGGAACTGATATATAGAGGCCATGGAATAGTGCTTGCTTACTGGCTTGCTCCTATGGCTTACAGGACTACCTTGGTGCCCAGGAGTGGCACCATGCACCCTGGATTGACCCATTCTTCATCAATCACTAATTAAGAAAACATTCTAGAGGTTTCCCTAGAGCCTGAACTAATGAGGCATTTTCTCTGTTTAGGTTCCCTCCTCTCAAATGACTATAGCTTATGTCAAATTGACATAAAACTGGCCAGCACGCTTATTCCTGGTAGATGCCAATAAATATTTGTAAAGAGAACTGGGTCTAGGCTGAAAAATAAATCCACAAGAATCAACACAGTCTTAAAAAGATGAAGATCTAGAAAAAGAGCATAACAATGGATAGCTATCTATTGTTCAGCCACTATTTTACACCAGGTGCTACATTTCAATTAAAGCAATACTTAACATGCTACTCAAAGATAGCACAAAAGAAAAATTGTATTAAATGCCAGTAAGATTGCTTCTATTGTGATAACAGACAATGCCTGGCACATGAGCACACCTGGAAGAGATGAGCTAGCTCAATCAGTGCACTTAGAAATTTTTCCAGTCTGTCACTAACATGCAGAGCTAGGATCAAAGACACATTTCTTTAGGAGAGTGGGCTGCAAGACTACACATCCAACATAGATCTGACTGGTAAGTTTCCCACTCAACACCAAAACAAGGACAATGAAACCCTCCTGTACCTTTCACTACAAAACAATGTGCCCTTTAAGCAAAAGCCAGGAAGAGTATGTATAAGAACATATCAACTAGCCAGTATAATGTTGAGAAAACAATACAAACAACAACAAACCAAAAAAAAAAAAAAAAGCAACTCTCCAAAAGCTAAAATTCCCAAACTGCAGATAATTACAGCATCATTGTCTGATTTATGAGGATTTCACATATCCATCCTCAGAATATAAGTTCTCAAAAGAGAAGAATGTATTGGTCCCCAGGAGTGTGCTTGTTACAGTATTATCTTTCATGCCACTCCTTATACAATGAACTACACAGACTGCTGTGTCCTACACTTAGAAGACTAGAGGCTTAATAGGATTTTATCCCACTAAAGAACCAGATCTAGACCACAAAGCTAAGAACATTGAGGATCTGCCTTGGGTTAAACAAAGACAGAATGGGGTCAAGAGACAGTCTACTGACTTGCAGAGAAGCCAACCTTGTGTCGATGTGTCTAACAGTTCTGTAACTACTTTTTACTATAAATTAATCTTTTTATCAGAAGACAGCTTCCTTAAATGTTTAAATGTTTGCAAATAAGTAAAGCAAGTCAGAAATATTTTTGCATAAGTTCCCATTTGCTTTTAGGAGGGATATGCAAAATTAAATTTTAAAAGAACTGGTATGTTGACTGGATCTACAGAATCACTGGACAGAGCCATTCCCAGACTTCACCTATAACAAAAGCACCCAAATGTGCAGAAGGTGATGAACACCCATTCACCAAATCCTAATTATCTCTCATGGAGCTTACAAACACCATGATGGTATGCATGAATTATTTTTCCCAAAGCAGTACATATTTGCAAAGCAAATTACAAGGAGATTTTTCACATTTTCTGATCTGCCACGATCAATTGTCACTACAGAAGACAGCTTAATTTCTAACAGGACTCAGGGCTCTTTGCCATAATACAGATCCTGTGAATCCTTCTTTGGCTGCAAAACAGCTGCCCATTTGTGCCGCTTCTTAGTAACAGTTAATTGCCAGCAAAGACAGATGAAAAGAGGCTCTGCTTTCTCTGTTCTTTGTCTTTCTCTTTTCTCTCTGACCACTAAGACCTCAAGATCCCAGGCATATAGCACAAGCTGTAAAGGAAAGAACTCAAGATCTAGGAAATTCTAGGATGTTACCTGAGAAGTAAGCCCTGGTTGCACTAGCCACTAGAAGTTTGGGTTTTATTTTTATTACTGTTGGAACGGTCCCTAATTAACACACTGACTTTATTAGTCATATCTAGAGGCAAAGTGTCCTTGGCATCTAAATGGTGATGCCAATACAAGTGTCATATAATAATATATCAATTATACTAATATATATATATATATATATATATACTAATTTTTCCACTGTCTGTCGTGCTCTCCAGATAGAGTCCTATTCCGTGCCAGAACTAAGTATGCCAACATTTAGGATTTCTTGTTGTCAAGGCAATCATTTAAAAGAACTTTATACTCGATCACTGTGGTAGATGACAACACTTACTGCAATTGTGCCTGACTTTCTATGTCTGCTAGAAATTACATCTTTGTAAGTCCATGAAATTCAAGGGTGTCTCCATGGGACACTTTATCTTAAGATGTCGGCAAGACAATCTTCTTTCCAAACAGTAAGATCCCTGTGAAAGGACTCATTAGTTTGAAAGGAGAACAAGAAAACATCAATTCTTAGTGCTAGTGTGAAGGAGTCTTTTGGACACACTTCACAGTCTGCTGTAAACAGAGTCCCAGAGCACGTTCAGCTTCCCGAGGCTCTCACTCAAACTAAAGTTGTGCTCTTGGTACCAACACACATGCATGGTATAAATCTGCTGCAGCCAAGGCAGTTTAACCATCCACTAAAGTGAATGTTTAGCTTCTATGTTGCTCCTGTTTAAATTGTACCCTCTTAAACTGAAGTTCCTAGAAGGAATTAGCCATTTTTAAGGCAGGAGTGAACTGGGAAAGTGTGACATGAAGCTCTCTTCCGTCACTGGCCCCTGAATGAGAACGAGATAAGCAAGGAGGACGAGCCCCATGAAGTAGGCTTTTCTCTTATGCTCGGTGTGTTTGCTGTACAAATATTCACAGCTTGTGGTGGACAGAATGGCCAGGTTCACTATCTTCATGCTTCACACAAAAGCTATTTCCAGCTCAGCCTATGGTTGTTAAATACCAGATGCTGTTTCCATAGCTCCTGTTTTTAGCTCATAAAATGTTCAGTGCATTTTAATGTTTTATTATACTCATCAAATAATAAAATCAGAGTGCTAAAAAGAGTTTCACTGCAGACAGAACTTTTAATTAAAAACCCTACATGCACACATGCACACACACACACACACAGACAGAGAGAGAGAGAGAGAGAGAGAGAGAGAGAGAGAGAGAGAGAGAGAGAGAAAAGCATATCATTGTGATGAAACATGACCAAAAGCAATCTGGGGTGGAAGGGGTTTGCTTCACTTACGCTTCCTTGTTGCAGTTCATCATAGAAGGAAGTCAGGACAGGAACTCAAGCAGGGCAGCAACTGGAGGCAGAAGCTGCTGCAGAGGCCATGGACCGGAACTGCTGACAGGCCTGCTCCTCCTGGCAAGTTCAGTCTTTCTTATAGAACCCAGAACCACCAGGCCAGGGGTGGCCTCACCCACAAAGGGATGGGCCTTCACCTATCAATCACTAGTTAAGTAAATGCCCTATAGGCTCGCATACAACCTGACTTATGGAGAGATTTTCTCAATTGAGGCTTCCCTGCTTCCAGTGACTCCTATTTGTGTCAAGTTGACAGAAAATTGGTACCAAATGGTTAATTCATTTCTTCTGGTGTCAATTTAAATCAATTTCAAAAGAATAGATTCTTTGTGAAGATCTCCATGTATGTCTTACACACTGCTTACTCTTCTAGCTGTTTATTTTCTGATCTGAGCAAAAACTTTATTGGAATTATTCTGATCTCTCTTATACATACTACACTGGGGATGCACATAGAAAAACACAAGTATTTTAAAAGGAACACATACAAACAATAGATTATTCTCAGAAATAATATATGTAATGTTTGGGAGGGAATAAAGTTCAGATGTCAATATTGATGAGGGTGCTATCTCTCCACTTTATATAACATCCCTCTGGCCCCCTCCCAATAACTCCACTCTTCTCTGAATGGTGCCAAGAGACAGCTCTCAAGTTAATGTCGATGGAGCTGCTTCTAGAACCAGTACCTACACTCTGGTATTTTAAAGTATATAATACTAACTGGCTACTCAAACACCATGCTTAAGCTTTCCACAGTTTTCCTTACACCTACCATACAGTGACATTTGAAAGCCAGAACATTATAGTCTAAAATGTTAACTATATCTATCACTCTGTAGCCTAAAAACTTTAAAAATTGTTTAGAAATGAGCCTTAAAGTAATTTGAATTTCCCCATGGAGTTCTATGTAGAGATCTAGCAACCTTCTTCTTACTTAAGCCGTTGTTTAACTTTAAAAGTTAATCCCAAACCAGACTATTTCAACTTGGCAAATCTGAGAAACATTTATGTTAAGTCATAGAATACTTCATAAATTCTATATTATGTGACAATCAACAATAGAAAAAAATAAAACAATTGCAACTTCATTGTATGATGCTAGTCATTTTAAAAAGTATTTTAATTTCTAAAATGCTAAAATGTGAAATAAAAGTTCAACTTAGAATCAATGAAATAACATATCTGGAGAACATACAAGATGTAATAAATACATTATGGAAATGTAATGCAATAAGGACAAAAGAAATACAAGAACAAAGGGTTTTGCTTTATGATGTCTATTTATTGTCCCAAATTAAAATAAATTATTTATAAAATAATATAATTTTAAAAGTAAAAGGTACATTTAGACATTCAGTGATTTTTGTCAACTCCTATGCAAAGTTAGCCATTAAAAATAGCACAGTAAAGAATATGCTTACAAAATGGTAAACCATAGAGACTGAGAATGTAGCAAAGTCAGTAGAGTGCTTGCAAGGGTGATGACCTGGGTTTGATCTCTAGCATGGTATAAAACCAGGTCAGGTAGTAGAGGCAGGAGGATCAGAAATTCAAAGTCATCCTCTGAGGCTATATAGTGCCAGAGGCAGCCTGATTGCATGAGGCTGTTGTCTACTGAATTTCACAAAAAAGGAATCTCTCCCTCTGCATTTGAAAATGTCCACTGCCTTCTCTTGCTGAAGAAACCACTGGGTTCCTCCAGAGAAAGGGGGTCAGAACTCAGTAAGATGTTCACCTCCAGTTCTCACGAAAGCATTTGGATTTTAATAAGATTGGAATATTTTTATCAAGCCATAGAGTAATAGACAAATAAAGATGTTCTGAAACATTCTTGGATATTTATACATATGGAAGACATTTTCAAGAGCAATCTGTACAACTATAAGACTAAAATGGCATCTGCATATCTAATCATCTTTGTTTGTCTGGAGAATAACTACTGCAGCCCAAGTTGGATCTCAGAAAAAGAATGAAGAATTAGTCAAATTTATACTTGGGAGCTTTTACCCAACTGGCCCCAGCTGACTGCTCTTCTCTTCAGAAGAGTTCAGCTGTGAACTGCAGGTGGGTGTGGCAGGGATCATGAACTGACAGATCTGTGTGGGAAAGTGCACCCTGTCTGTCAGACTATCGTTACAAAATGGGAAAAGTACTTTATAAAATGGGAAAATCTGACTCAAAGGGTGTATAGATTGAACAAAAAAACTCAACTGAATGCTTTAAAACTGTTCCTGTCACTTTAAAAGCTATGCTCAGCTTATGATTCACCACCCTCCCAAGAACCTGCTGTGAGGAGGGAGCCAAAGCTATGTTTTCATGTTGTCTGCAACACACAACAGGCTGGAGAGAGTACAACAGAAACCAATGCCCATGTTTAGTGCCTTAGCTCTCTTATCCACAGGGCTTTGGATACTTGTTTAAAAACTAACCAGGCAGACCCAGATCATCACTCCAAAGAGAATTCAGTTCAATTTGCAAAGACACAGTTACAAATCTGCCATCGCTCTTCTGTCATTAATTGCCACTCAAGACTGTAGAAATGGGATTTATGTGGGAGTGGGTAGAAGAAAGGGGCAATAGCTTTAGTCTGGTCAGTG
The DNA here is from genome assembly GCF_903995425.1 of Onychomys torridus. NCBI lineage: Eukaryota > Metazoa > Chordata > Mammalia > Rodentia > Cricetidae > Onychomys > Onychomys torridus. Next base: position 1,834,563 of record NC_050457.1, on the reverse strand, counting down.
TTATGTTCAGCATGGCCTTCTGAAAGCAGCTGTGCCATTAAACCATTGGCAAGGCAGGTCTGGAGCCCTTGGAAGAGGGTCAGCTTACAGATGTGCATTTGTCAAAAGTTCAGGGATGACATTTTAAGCTGTGGGTCAATGGTGTGATTCAAGAGAGCTGATGGTACTGGGGAATTCCAACCTTTGGAACACAGCAAACGAATCAGACTCAGAAAGAATGCCCATAAAGCAATGATTTAAAAATTAATTGGTAGCCTGGAAAGATGACTCAGTGTTAAAGAGTACTTGCTGTTCTTGCAGAGGACTCAGGTTAAATTTTCAGGACCCACATGGCTACTCACAACCTTCTATAACTCCAGTTCTAGGGGATATGATGCTGTCTTCTGACTTTTGTGAGCACCAGGCACATAAGTGGTGCATATTCAATCATCCAGGCAAACACTTATACACATAAAATAAATTAAACTTTACACTTAATGAGTTGATTACAATAAAATCTTCATGATTCGCCGAGGCCTAGACCATGACACTGTCCACCTGCCATGTTACAAGCCCCTGAGGTGCCAAGGGGGTGCTGGTGAAGAATAGAGCGGCACTAACAAGAAACCCAGACCCCCGACTCCGCTCCTTGTCAGCGGTAAGAACCTGGCCAAGTCATTTCACCTTTTAGTTTCTTTATTTGTAAGGTGTGTGTTTTCACAGCACATACTTTATACAATGGTAGCGAAAGATAATTGAGTAAATACATATCAAGCATTTGAAACAGCGATTGACACATAGTGAACTTTATAGAGGTTATTATGGTTGTTAATATTATTTCTTTTGATTTTGACAAAGTAATTATCTGAATCTAAGCCATTTTAGTGCTGGGATAGAAATAAAAAACCCACTTGAACTGAGCTAAGCAGACATGAGATGAAGAAAGTGTTACACAAAAAGAAATGGAGAACGATGTAAGTTCAAAACTGAATTTACTGATTTGTAAAGGAGTAGTAGTAATGCGCATCAACCAACTAAACATTCCACACTAAGAAGGAAATGATTCTACAAACAAGAGAAAAAGGAGGTAATTGCATTGTGGAGTCTTGAGCAGTAGATAGGATCCATAGCCTAAATGATGCCTGTGGGATTAGAAGAAAGTAATCTATCTGTCCTCACATCCTGGGAGGAACAGTTCACACCAGTAGACGCTGATGGTGGTAATATGGGGTAGCATACACCAGCTATGGTTATTTTCTCTATATTTGGAGATATGGTTGCTGGGGTGGAAGTTACTGGAGATGAAAGAAGAAAGTACAAAGAGTGAAAACATTGTCTCAGAGGAGGTGACTTTATTGCCTAAGAGTAGGATCGCCTGAGGTGTTGGTTATACATGTAAAATTAGCAATCATGCTTGCGGAGTCTAGTCAACATTACAAAAAATATTCTTTAAAAATTAACCCTACAAGTATTTTATACCAATTTAATAATGGATTTTCCTGTATTCTTTCCATATTAGACAATTCTACTCTAACATCATTTATTTAAAATTAACTACTGAAATTATCTGTTGACTTAAGAGTTTGATTTTTCTTTTATATATAGGGAGCTATACATTATTTATAGACATACCAGTATTTAATTAGAACATATATTTTCATGCTTCACCATGGGACTTAACAAAGATGATAGTAACTGCAGACCCAGGGCCATGTTCATGCTGACAACATGTTTCAGTATGCCAGTAGGTAAATGTTATAAATGACAATGTTATGTGTCAACTTGAATGGCTGAGGATGTCCTAATCTATGGTTGAACACTTCTGTGTGTCTCTGTGGTGTGTTTCCAAAAGAGGTCAGTGATTAAATAGATGATGTCTACCCTCAGTGTACCAAGGCATCATCCAAAATGTTATGGACTAGAGAAGAACAAGAAGCAGAGGAAGATTTAATTATTTTTCTAGAGCTTGGAACATCAGAGCTCCTGGTCCTCAAGCTTTCAAATGTGGGAGCTTATATCAGTGGGCTACCATGATGATTTGAGCTACTCCCCAATGTAGAGACAGAACTCTATTTGGTTTGGCTCTAGGAAGAACTCTAATACAGATGCCTATTAGATTTTAGTTCTAAAATGCAATACTTGCTTGACTGTAGGAAAGATTGCATTTTGATATTTTGTCTCTTAAAAAAGTCCCACAATATCTGCTCTTTCTATCGCCCATTTACAAAGCACATAAAAGAAGGAAGAGTAGCATTCTAGCCTCTATAGGAAAGCAAAAGCATGATGCCTGTTTTTTAAGTATACATCTTGTACAAGTTCCCATGATGACACAACCCCATCCTACTGAGCTTTGTGATGACTAAACTACTTAGTCAAACTATTCAATAATATAGTAGAAATGTCAAAGATTTTTACTTCTTCAATTATTTGCTGACTTTCATCTTTGTGGGTCTTTTTATTTTGTTTTATTAGATCTTACTACTGCTTTAATCTGGGCATCAAAGACACCACTTTACCTAAAGCAGACTGTAGTTAAACCATAAGACCATTTTTTGACTGTCCCTCATCAGCAATAGCAATCAAGGCCCAACTCACTAGACTTTCATCCTTAAAGAACAAAACATCCTAAAGGGTCGAGGCATTTCTCAGCATTGAAATTACACACAGAGACAAAGCTAGGATGTTGTGTTGGTGCACAGTAGAGAATAAAATGAGTCTCTCCTTGGAGTGCTTTAAGACAGGAGTGAGCTCCAATTTGAAATCTGTGCCTCTGTCCCATGTCTTCTGTCCTTCCTAATGAATGGCTTTGTGTTATAGTTATTGAACAGCATGGAAAACACAGAGATATCAAAAAGGATGAGGAATTTCTTGTCCTAAATAATTTTTGAATTTAATGAATACAACTTAGCTGAAACCCATAAACAGGTGTTATCTACCTCTAACCAAACCATTGCTTTCAGATTATATTTAAGTTTTCTCTCTCTCTCTCTCTCTCTCTCTCTCTCTCTCTCTCTCATGTGTGTCTCTGTCTGTCTGTCTGTCTGTCTCTGTCTCTGTCTCTGTCTCTCTCTCTCTCTCTCTCTCTCTCTCACACACACACACACGCACGCACGCACGCACGCATGCACGCATGTACGCACATATATTTATGGCCAGGGACAAGGAAGAATACATAATTTAAGATTAAAGCTATACATTCATCTTAGGTTGTAAAAACTTAAAAGCTAATTACTCAGGAAGCCCAAGGCATAGTAGCATAATTATATAAAAGCAGATTAAACTTAAGCAGTCTAAACATGCAGTAGGGAAACAGAGTTTTGAATTTTCTCAACTTGGTTGCAAGGTCAGTCGAAGGTTAAGTTTCTGAAGGCAAGAGGTATATCAGGAAAAGCTATTCCCACAATACATTATATCTTATGTAGATGGGGAATAACATCCACAATTATTATGAGATTATCATTGTATAAATCTCAGTCCTTGTTTCTGTCAGTCCAATGATTTATTTAATTAATAGGGTTCTTAATCAACAAGTATGTATTTGTGATGATCTAGATGAATCAAAAATTGGCTTAACTGTGCTCTGCTGGGACAATGTTAAGCATACAGACTATTGTATTAAGCCAGTGCAACTGTGATTACATTCTAACCATTCTATTCACTAATTAATCTGGACTACTATCTGAACATCCAAAGCTCTGTTCTTAACAGCACCTTTGCCAGCAACAGATACCCCGGTCTTCTTTCACACACCAGATCAAATGTGGTCAGCTTTTAGCAAAGCCCTTTCTGACCAATTTAAGTAATCCCAAATCCCATAGAGAGGACACTATAAAGTCAGCCCTGCTGTTTTATGCAGGTATATTCACTGATACCTGAATTTCTCCTTTGCTGGTCATTTTCCTTGATAAAATGTAACCCATCAGTATAAGAACCGTGTTTCACTATTTAGAATGGCTGTAGGATTTGAACAAGCACTTGCTATATGGCAGGTGCTTAATCAGTGTTCAGTGATTGAACAAATGAGTAACATTGCATGTCTATATACTATAATGTTATAGTAATACTACATATCAATAGACTGCATGTCTATGCACTGCAATAACCAGAACTACATTGAAATTAATATTCACAACTTGTGTGTGAAAAATATGACTCTGCATCAACTTTACCCTGATTAAATGCATATATTTAGTGTCTAATTAGCCAACTAATAATATATCTTCAACTTCTTTCAGAATGCCTCAAGATTGCCAAGCATCATTTACAGTTCTACAAATACAGCAAATGGTCTCTCCTTATCCATGGAAAATACAAATATAGCAAATGTCTCTCCTTATCTGCAGAGAATACAAATACAGCAAGTGTCTCTCTTTATCTATGGAGAATACAGCATAAACTCCTATGCTTCCTTAACCCACACAACATACCAAGCTTTTTATACCATATTTTTTCTAAAATCCATTCCTAGGAAAAAGCTTAACTTATCAATTGGGAATAATAAGAGATAAAATAATTATTCATAAAACAGAATTATAACATTATAGAGTAATAAAAGTTATATGAATGTTGTTTTCTTTGCCTTAAAAACCTAATATAGTGAGCACACCTTTCCTGTGATGAAGTGAAATGATGCCCAAGTGATTAGATGAAGTGAAGTTTGATGTTTTCTGGTGCAACATGTTAATGTCCACTAGGATATGTTTTCTTCTCATCTCTTCTGCCCAAAAATTTAATGCATATCTACTATCACTAAATGTTGTAGAATATAATTTTAAGATCTGTTACATCTGTTTATGCTGTGGAACATTTGTTTAATGATGCAAAGATGTATTGCATTCTTTTATGTTGCATTTGTTTAACTCTGTGAAGCTGTGTTACTTTGCCTGTCTAAAACACCTGATGGTCTAATAAAGAGCTGAACAGCCAATAGCGAGGCAGGAGAAAGAATAGGTGGGGCTGGCAGACAGAGAGAATAGACAGAAAAAGAAATATGGGGGTGGGGAGAAAGAGCAAGAGAACAAGGAGAGGAGGACATTAGGGGGCAGCCTTCCAGCCAGCCATGGAGTAAGAGTGAAAGTAAGATATACAGAAGAGAAAGTTTGTAAAAACCCAGAGGCAAAAGGTAGCTGGGATAATTTAAGTTAAGAAAAAACTGGCAAGAAACAAGCCAAGCTAAGGCTGGGCATTTGTAATTAAGAATAAGCCTCCATATGTGATTTACTTGGGAACTGGGTGGCAGGCCCCCCAAAGAGCAAAGAGCCAAAATAATAAAAGAGAAAAAAAAAACCAACTAAGCACTTACTCTACACCATGATGAAAACTTTTGCAGTTTGAAGAAAAAGAAAAAAAAATGAGTAGTTACTTAGTTTATCTTATCCACAACTTAAATAAGAGGCTCATTCTTAGTGTAGGCTCTAGCAACCTGGGCATACGATTCTTTCTTAAATTTCCAATTAAGCTGTAAACTTTCATCCCATCACTTAAAGGAGTTCTTTACAACTTCTCTTTGGCATATTTAAATTTCTCGCTCAACTACTCTTATAATTTGGAGCTATTTTAAAACTAAAACAATAGTTACTTAAGCACAAGTTACTATTGCTTGTCCATTGATGGCCACAACAGTCAACTGGAAAACCTGAATCACAATTAAGTGACTAATGGGTGGGCAGCTGTCTTCGTGAGGGTTTCTAATTGAAGTGAAGAGACACCATGATCATAGCAATTCTTTTCTTTTTTTATTTAAAAAAAAATTATTAATTTTTCATACCAACCACAGATCTCCCTCTCATCCCTCCCCTTGCTCTCCCCAACCTCCCCGTGACCTCCCCTTCCTCTCCTCCTAAAGGTTAAGGCCTCCCATGAGGAGTCACCAAAGCCTGGTACATTCAGTTGAGGCAGGTCCAAGCCCCTCCCCACTGCATCAAGGGTGAGGAAGGCATCCCACCATAGGTAATGGGCTCCAGAAAGCCAGCTCATACACCAGGAATAGCTCCTGATCCCACTGCCAGGGGCCCTTCAAACAGACCAAGCTACATAACTGTCTCCAATATGCAGAGGGACTAATCTGGTCAAGTGCAGGTTCCACAGTTGACAGTCTAAAGTTTGTGAGTTCCTATGAGCTTGATTCAGTTGTCTTTGTAGATTTCCCCATCATGATCTTGACACCCTCTCCCCACCCCAATGTTCATATAATCCCTCTTCTCTCTCTTTGACTCAACTCCTGGAGTTCAGCCTGGTGCTTGGTTGTGGATCTCTGCATCTGCTTCCATCAGTTACTGCACGAAGGCCCTATGGATGACAGGGTAGTCACCGATCTGATTACCGGGGCAGGTCAGTTCAGGTCTCCTCTTCACTATTGCTAGTAGTCTAATCTGGAGTCATCCTTGTAGATTCCTGGGAAATTCCCTAGCACCAGGTTTCTCCCTTAGTCTACAATGTCTCCCTCTATTGAGATATCTCTTTCATTGCTCTCCCATTCCATCCCACCCCCAGCTTAACCATCCCATTCCCTCATGTTCTCATTTCCCATTACCTCCTCTCTATTTCACACCCCCATCCCCGGTTTACTCATGGAGACCTCCTCTGTTTCTCCTTCCCAAGGCAATCCATGCATCCTCTTAGTGTCCTCCTTGCTTCCTGGCTTTTCTGGAGCTGGGGGTTGTAGTCTGGTTATCCTTTGCTTTACATCTAGTATCCACTTATGAGTGACTACATGCCATGTTTGTCACTGAGTCTGGGTTACCTCACTCAGGATGTTTTTTTTTTTTCTGGTTTCATCCATTTGCCTGCAAATTTCATGGTGTCATTGTTTTTTACTACTGAGTAGTACTCCATTGTGTAAATGTACCACATTTTCTTTATCCATTCTTCAGTTGAGGGGCAACTAGGTTGTTTCCAGGTTCTGGCTATTATGAATAATGCTGCTATGAACATAGTTTAGCAAGTGTCCTTGTGGTATGATTGATCATCCCTTAGGTATATGACCAAGAATGGTATAGCTGGGTCTTGAGGTAGATTGATTCCCAATTTTCTGAGAAGTCACCATACTGATTTCCAAAGACCATGGCAATTCTTAGAAAGAAAAAACACTTAATTGGGGTGACTTACATTTCAGAGGTTTAGTCCATTATCATCATTGCAGGAATTATGGTGGCATGCAGACAGACATGGTGCTGGAGAAGCAACTGAGAGTCCTCCATCTTGACTGACAGGCAACAGGAACTGTTATGAGACACTGGGTGTGTCTTGAGCATATATGAGACATCTAATCTTGCCTTCACAGTGACACACTTCCTCGATGATGCCATACCTACCCCCAACAAAGCCACACCTCCTAATAGTGCACTCCCTATGAGCTCATGTGGGCTAATTGAAAGAATATTGGTGCTGGTTGTTTGGTGGAAGAGTCATGAGCCATGGTTACCAGAGTTAGAATGGGCTTTATTAGAGAGAAGAGGGATAGGACAGGAGAAGCCAGGCCTGGCGGAAAGAGAGGCATATATATATATATATATATATATATATATATATATATATATATGAGAGAGACTGGGGAACACGGCACCGCCTTATAAAGGCCAGGATGCATCTATGTACACAGGCCCACATGCAGAGATCACGAGGTCACATCTGCAAATATGTGACTGAGTAACCATGGGGCAAGGGTCAAGTAGGACTTATGACCCAGAAATGACTAGGTGGAGATAACTAAATGTCCCTCCGGGCATGCCTGACCATGGGCGTGATTGGAATTCCTATCACTAATTACATTCAAACTACCACGGAAGCAAGGGCAATGTGGATATGCTAGACAAAGAGATGACTCAATCTTGAATATAGCAAGATTCTGAATTTTTTACCACACTACTCAGAATGACACAGAACTTAAAACTTGTTTATTTCTGAAATTTTCTGTTTGATAATTTCGGATTTCAGAGGACCACATAAAGCTAAATTGGAGACAAGAGAGAGTCTGTAGCTATGAGAATCAAATAAGGATTATAGAAAACAGGATAAAATACTAAATTTTCTTCTGTGTCTGTTTTAAATTTTTTGCTTGTTTGTTTCTCAAGGCAGTATTTCCCTGTGTGGTCCTGGCTGTCCTGGATCTTGCTCTGTAAAACCAATTTAGCCTCAAACTCAGAGATTTACCTGGCTCTGCCTCTGCCTTCCAAGTGCTGTAATTAACTTTGTGTGCCGCCATGCCTTGATTACCTGTTTAAACTTTTAAAATTAAGAAAAGAGGGCCAGCAAGATGTCGCAGACACTTGCCACAAAAGCTTATTTACCTTAGTTCAATCCCCAAAGCCTATGTAAAGCTGTAAAGTTGTGGAAAAACCATCTCCATAAAGTTGTACTCTGGCGAGTGGTGGTGGTACACGCCTTTAATGCCAGCACTCAGGAGACAGAAGCAGGCAAATCTCTGTGAGTTCAAGGCCAGCCTGGTCTACAGAGTGAGATCCAGGAAAGGTGCAAAGCTACACAGAGAAATCCTGTCTCGAAAAAACAAAAAACAAACAAACAAGTTGTACTCTGGCCTCTTTAATCTCACTATGGCATGTATGTACCAACCTCCACTACACACGCATATTAAGAGTATACCAACTGGTTATCCATTAACAAATGGGCAGCCCTGAAAATATAGATACAAGTAACATTATACTATGGTGATATATTGTGTACCTTAATAAAATTTGCCTGAAGATCAGAGAACAGAAGAAACATAGAAGCCAGGCAGTGGTGGCATAGAGTTTATTATTACACAGGTGTGTTGTCTTTGAAACCCCTAGGTAACACTGTATTCTCTAGGCATTACACTATTTAGAATTTGCTAGATATATTACTGGTTTTAAAGCAATTATCACAACTATTGGCTGTTCACTGGGTGACTATTTGATTCACATTTGTCTCCATAGTAATGCAAGTAACATAAGGACAGGGACAGTGGGTGTGTCACTCACCACAGTTCTTCAAGGCTGTGTTGCTGTGCCCTGCTTGAGAAAGCATTTGATAAACTGACTCATCCATTGTGCATTTACTTCTCAGTTTTGGCAAGACACCTTCCAGGAACTGGGCGAGAGTGCAGCCATCTTGGCAGGAGAAGATTCGCTAAGGAGAGGGACTTTGCCCCTTCTTTGGCTGTCAGACTTCGCAACAATGGTCCCTAGGGTTTGGAATTTTATAGAGGGAGCTTCATGCTCAGAGAAGGAAAAGGTCTGGTACTGAGCAGAGAAGGAACTTGGCTCTCAGGAAAAAGATTTCATACAGTTCTTTGTCAGACCACCTATCAAGAGAGATGGGGCCAAGACACAGATGAGTCAGTGTTGGCTTGTCACTCAGTGACCAGGATTACCCAGTTATACATACCTCTTGCTTTCCATTGAAACTGAAACCTCTTGTCAGAGCACTAGGAAGATGGACCTGGTAAGCCACTGGACCTCTTTGTTCCTCTTCCCAATGTGGCTTTATCAAATAAACCTCCATTCTCTGCTTCTCACCCCTGGTTTGTCTCTTGAACTGACTATTGAGGGAAAGCTTGGCTCGTTAGGGCAGCCAGGACCCAGGCTCTGTACTCTATCATCTCCTGTTAGAATTTTGACCAGGCTCTTTCTTATTGCTAGAACATGTATGAAAAGTACCATACCTAGCTACTTAATTTAAGATTTAATTCTGTATACTAAGATTCTTATGGAGACCAATATAATAAATGCCTATGAGAATATAATTTTCCACAATGTTTACAAACTAGTTGTGTACCACCTATTTCCTGCAGTTAAGGTTCATGTGATAAGTTTCTTTTAGGAAAAGAAGAAAAATAGTCATTCAGATAGATTTCTGTGGTTTCTACTTTTTCTTAACTACCACTAGGGTGGGGCCAAAGTCAAGCTCCTTATAAACAAAATTAGTGTATACTTGGCATTCACCCATCTGTTTTTCATCATTCAAATCAATTTTTGTTATATGCTTTAATTATATTAGGTCTGAATATTTTAATACTCTAAGACACTTTGAATTTATTATTTAAACAACATTGTATTTAAATATATTAGATCATTTCCAGGGTGAAATGTTTTAATAATTTTGGAAAATTGATACTTTTTGAAACTTCAATTTTCAAAATACCTTGAGTAATTAAATGTATTTCCCTGAAGACATTTGAGAACTTTAACTGACTTCAATTCTGATATGTACAATGTAACATTTTATAGGTAAGTTGCATATAAAGCAGCCGCATTCAGGGACTCAGTGTCACACAAGCCATGGTGTCTTCGTGGTTTAAAACAACGCCCTTCCTTCCTATCTTAACATCCATTGGGTTGGCCATCTGGCCTGGGTTCAGCTGAGTAGTTCATTTCCTGGTCTCATCCATGCCTTTTCAAGCTGCCAGCCTTTCAGATGTGGCCAGATGGTCTAAGAAGGTCTCACTCTCCGTGTCGTGTGTCGCTGGATATTACTCAGCTGCAGGTCTCCCTCTGACAGGCTAGCTGGGGTTTCTTTGCAACCAGGTAAATACCCCTTGTGCTGAAGTGCTTGTCAGAGCTGTGACTGCAACACCTAGCCTTTGGTTAAGGCGAATTGTAAGATCAGGCTCATTGACATGGGCAGGCTTGACTAAGTGGGAACTGTTATTGTCATGATTTACTACAGAGTGCAATAAGTTCATTAAAACAAACTTCCTTGTCTCACACACCACTGTAGTCACTGCCGTTGACCAGATAGGACAACCTCTGGGTAACAGTTAAGGTTTATTATGGCCTTTGTGTTGTGCTGTTTCTCTAGGATTTTAGTTTAGCTTTGTCTAGCGGCAAAGATAGAATTTCCTTCTTTTTCAAAATTAGAAAATAAAGTCAGGCTCAGACACTGAGATATGTGAAAATCAATATGTAATTAGATCAGACATGGCTCCCATATTCAGAGCAAGAAATAAAACTGAATAAAAATATCTTTATAAAGCAAATATGGAGAGTGTCTGTAACTATGAAAATATAGCAAAACATGACAATAATACTAACATTTCTCAGCTTTTCATACAGAGACTAGAAACATCAAAAAAGCACAAAACACACATTATGATGGCAAGTTAAATATGTTAATGATAATTGTAGATTACTGTTTGTAATTTGAACTCAAAAAGTCCTGTGAAATAACATAGTTCCCAAAATGAACATTGTAGTTCTCTGGTTCAGTGAAGCCTAGCTTCATACGCTGATACTGCTTCAAAGCATTTTATTAAGTATCAAGCAATCTAAAGCAGGACATATATATGCAAAGACAGGCTTGATCTTCCACTTGGACACTTGCAATTAGAGTGCCTCTGAATGCAACTGGCATAGTGTCAAAAATCTGTCCCCAAAGACCACCTCGCCGCCTTCCCGGTCCACTGGTTCTTTCTCATTTGGTGACAATCATTTCCGTTCCTCAACATCCCTTACCCCCTTTCCAAGCATATTCAATCTTTTGGAAGATCCTGTGAAATCAGACTCCTCTGAGCTCCCTTCCCTAAAACACCCAAATGAAGATGTGTCCTCCCTGGGTCTGGCCACAGATCTTTATCTTCTATGGAAACTGCCACTAGCCCTTGGACTAGTTTTTTTAGGAGCTGGCTCTTCACATCCCAGATGAGTTCAGTTTAGGTATCACATGTTCACAAGATGGCAGACCATGTAATGGCTCACTTAGAGAGAGGAAAACCAATTAGGATGAGATCAATGAGCAGTGGAAGGTGGGAAATAGGAAGTTGGAGAGAAGGAAGGGAATGGAGAAGGAAATTAGGAAGGAAGCCAAGGGGAGAGGGAAACATGAGAAGGAGAAAGGAGATAATTAAGAGTGGCACTTAAGGAAAAAATGCAATTTTGCCCTGCACCGGGGTCATGGTAAATATGACCTTTAAAATGTAGTATACATGGTTTATTATAAATATTTATAAAACTCATATAGTATTAACATGATTTGACTCCCTATGTGTAGAGCAGGAATACTAATTGCCTCACCAAGTGTTTCATAGATAGGAATGGGAAAGGAGAGAGCACAGTCAAGTGTCTAGATACCCTCAAGCCAGAGCAACAGCCACCATGCTTTCCTCCCTCACACTGAGGAGATTTCTCCTTTATTGATTTCATCAAGGCCACAAACTCAAAGACTGTAGTTTGTGAAGGTGGTTGGGCATACCTCCTCTGTTCATCTAGGTAACCTAGACTTTAGAACTCAATGCTGAAGCCATCATTAAGCTAAGCATTTGACTCTCATTTTCTGCTTATAAAAGAAATTCTTTCTCTGAATTTCTTTAGCTTATTCTCAGAGACACCATAAGCAACATTTCTATAGATCTAGTTCTGTATTTCTGGTTGTTGCATAGGATCTTGGTTCCTGCTGGATGTGGTAAGTGGAGATGCTCACAGGAGATGGCAGCCAGTGATGAACAGCCTTTGCAGTCCACCACATCTTAATTGGAACTGATCCTCAGTAAAGGGCAAAGTTCACTGGATTCTCCAAGACTGTTTTGTCAATAGTATGATAGTCCCTAGCTGACAGACTTATGAAGATCACATGAGAAAATGCTGGGGAAAACAGTGGATGCCTGCCACACAGACCTTGCTCCATCCATGCCAGCAAAATACAGCAGTGCTCAGTCCCCAAGTCTAAAGCAATTCCATCAGCTCCACATTTTAGGGAGAATGCTGCCAGTTCAAAAATGTTAGCACAACTCACTTTATGTGAACAATAAGATTTACATTTGGCTTTAGAAACTTCTAAGATCAGAGATAAAATCCCACCTCAACTTAAGCAGGTTTATGGAGTTCAATTGCTTAGTGATTTGTAGTGAGATACTGCTTTTCATTCTGTCTGCAGTTTTCCTTTCTGCCTGTCATGGGAAATACATTATTATAAGCTGCTCCTGGCATTTGTCAGCTAAAAGAAAGACAACAAATAAATAAAGGTTTTGTTTATATCTACATCTACGAAAGTATCCAGAAAGGCTCTTCCTCCAAGGCTCCAACCACTTCCATTGAACTTGATCCACAAGCAACATGACTTAGAAAATATGAACTGAACTAATAAGTGAATACTGAATACAGATAACCTGATCTGGAAGCCCTATAGACGATACTACCATTCTTATTCTAGAGAATAACCACACAGATTTAAATAAGTGCTTCTAAATTACTTCAAATTTATTTTTAAGTTAGAAGTGCTTTGTTTTCACATTTTCTCTCTCACCTTTCATATCTTCAGTTAGTATCCTTCTCCTTTCTCCCAGGGGAAAACCTTAAGCTGTGGATGGCAGTGAACTCCACATGTGTGGCCCAAGAGGCACCCACAGGTATGAAGAATTCCATTAGAAAGAGGCATGATGGAGCCTGCAGGAGTGTGAAGGACATGGAGCCCATTTCTGCCACTGAATTAGAAGAGAAAACAGGATCCAGAGCACATGTCTGGTCTGAGGACAGCATCTGTAAGACTAGACAAGAATGTCACTCTCTGAATGCCCATCTGGGCCCTTCTTACACTGTCCTCTCTCTCTGAAAGTATCATAACAGAATACTCACTTAGTCACATACACAGAGAAGGCATGCCCTATACTCTCTAAAATGCCTTATGCTATACAACATTTTAAATGGATACTTTGCATAGTCAGAGCTTGGGCAGGCCGAACCTCTAGGGGACCTCTAGTCAAAAGAATCACCTCGTGGACTCTCATGTCTTCATAGAACCTTTTTTGATAGTGCATCTGAGTAGCTGTGGCTTCTGTCCCGCCCCATTATCCAACAAGCTGCTCCTATCATATCACTCTTTGGATTTAGCATAATATACTCTCCTCTCCTCCATATTTCCCATCAGCTGGACAGGCAATCATTAACTAGTTGTAATATATCCAAACACTCATTGTTGTTTGTAAATGCTTTTGATGGGTTGGATTTGTAAGACTCTTCATTTATATCTATTTAAATATAACTACATATACACACAGACAGACATGAACTACTTTCAAAGATGACAATATGATTTGAACTTATCATTTCAAAATATTTCTTAGCTATATGGAATAGTTTGAGTTTTCTTTCCAGCAGTCACTAATATAAGTTAGTCAAAAACGTTGCCCAAAAATATAAGTGCTAGGAATGGAAACGTTAATGGGTAGGTTAATGCTAATTGCATGAACCTCTGCTTCTCAAAGCAAAGCAAACAGGCCTGAATAAATAATATTTCCAAGGACTCTGTGATCTAGGAGGCTTTGTTTGAGTACAAGCAGCATGAGGAAACAGGCTAGAGATCTGCAGGTATTTGCACAGTTTTCTTTCTGGCAAATGCAAATTGCTTAAGAAAATAAAAAGATCTAAAAATTGCATCATGTCAAATGAAAATGAGAGCAGGTGAGAGCAAGATCTGCCTGCCTGGTATCTTTGCCCCTCTCTTCAGTGAGAACGAGAGAGCTTCCTTCCACATCTCTTCCTTCTATATGAAATGAGTTCAGTAAAGAAATCCTGAATCTGCCTTAGCTTCTCAGCCTTTAATTGACTTTTTAAAAGTTAATTTAAAAAGGACAAATGAAGCCACTGGTCTACAGAAGATATGCACTATTCATGAGAGGCTAAGTTTCTATTTTTAGCTACTTACTCTGGAATACAAGACAATGCATTCCAGCCCAGGTCCCAGCAATCTCCTCTCTGCTACCCACATGGTTCTATGTCCTTCTTTAGCTGCCTTTCTGTCTCTCCTTTCCTCCCACTTTGTTTCTCTTTGATGTCAGCAGCAGCTTTGATACAGGAATGCAACGTTTACCTTTGTTTAGATCAGAATTTTCACTAAGGCAGTTCAGACATCTGTATTAGGACTTATTGTCTAACAAACATATTCCTTTAAAAAATCATTGATAAAGACTGTAACAAAAATTACTTAAATACTCATATTAAGCTTTTACTTATAGCTAATTTCTGTTTTACTGATAATGACCAGCCATTTATTAAATGCTTATGTAGAAAAAAAAGCACTGAATTGATAGAAAGAAAACTTTATGCTTTTCAAAGTATTAACATATTCACAAATTCTTTGTCATTCATTCAAATTGACTAGCCATTACAATTTCCCCATTACTTCCTTTTAGCATGCAATTAGCGGTTTAGAATCACTAATGTGGGTCTCCTGAAGGCTGTGTACAAAACTAACACCAATTCTTTTCCAATGAAGACTTTACTTAGTCACTGTCGCTAGAAAGACATCACATGACTGTCCTGATTTGCCAAGTTAACAGGAGTCCTGCCTTATCTTGTATCTCCATTGTTCTTCCTAATTCAAACAGGCAGCCAAGAAATGAAACTAACAGGAAACATAATCACTTTTTACAATAGAGTTTATAATTAGGACTAAAAACGTAAGATTTCTACAGAATGAAAACTTCCTAGCAGGGCCAGACATTTCATCCCAGTCTGAGCACTCTGATCTTTCCCTGACAACCTATGCAAATCAAGTTTTCAATTCCCAGAAAGCTAGAAATTACAGCTGTGTTTCCACTATTCCAGTCACTGGCCAGGGGAGGGGTGGGGAGGGGGGGGGGGGGGTGGGGAGGGAGGTTGGAAACAGAAGAACATTATAATCAGGGAGTGTAAACCCAGAACACTGCCATGAATGTTAACCTGCAAGTGAAACCTCGGAATGCATCAAACTAATGAACTCTTCTTTGCATGTCTGTCAGCCTGCCAGTGTGTCAGAGTGGTGCAGAAGAAAGCTCCGACCTCAACTGTTCCAGAACATTCACATTACAGTCATTATGGATCACAGGATACTGAGGCAGAATGCGATGAGACTATAGCACAACGCAGTAGTTAAAGAAAAATAAGAGGGGCTGGAGCCGTAGCTCAAGGGAAGGATGATTGGGGGGCATGCATGAAGCCCTGGGTTCAATCTTAGCACTTCCAAGAAAGAAGGGCAGAGGAGGAGAGGGAGTGCAGTTACAGCATGTTTGTCTTGGAAGCACAACAACTTTAATTCAATACACAGAGCTCATCTCAAAAAAGCAGAATCATGGTGCTGAGACAGATGACTCCCTTAGGGTCACTGGCCAGCCAGCCCATTCAGAGAGCCCCAGCAACAGAAAGACCCTGTT
Organism: Onychomys torridus; assembly: GCF_903995425.1. NCBI lineage: Eukaryota > Metazoa > Chordata > Mammalia > Rodentia > Cricetidae > Onychomys > Onychomys torridus. Next base: position 1,818,482 of record NC_050457.1, on the reverse strand, counting down.
TCCAGCAAAATAGTGGGTGGTGCCTGAGCAATGGTACTTGAAGCTGCCCTCTGACCTCTACCATGCACATACACAAATGTACACACACACACACACACACACACACACACACACACACACACACACACACGGTGGGGGAGAGAGAGAATAATGTCCAGCCCTTTAAAAACACAGTTGCTACAAAGTGGTAGAAGGAACCATGCAACACAAAGAATGAACCACACAACACATAGAGAAAAATTTCCAGGAAACAGAAACTCAGCTCCCTAGGCAACACAAGTAGTGTTTATTTATATTTTATTGATTTTTGATGAATGTTTTGAAAATAAACTCTTTTCCTAACAAGCTGTTTTGCTAGCCTTTTGCTGATGGCTACAGTGTTAAAAGCGCCTTTTATCTTATTCACTAAAGCTACAGTTATGTCTCCACTTCCCACATTCTTTGTATTTTCTCTTGGCATTAGACTATGGCTTCTGTTTGGCATTAGATTGTAATCTCTATCAGCTTCTAGCACAAAAACTTTTCTTAATAAATTGGTGAATTTGAACATATCAGGGAGAGAAATAACATTTTTTACCATGATGTCCTTTATGGCCTTACCAGTTAACGTTTGAATTAAAACAAAGTCTTAAAATTAACAAGTATACTTTATAAGTTAATTAAATAGCTTTATTTAAATGCCCTTCTACTCGGAATTATGGTTATCCTGTCTTTTCCTAACACTGGAAGAGTATCAAAATAGAATTATTTATCATTTCCCATAATAAAATAAAAGAAACATTCAAGTTAAGTTTCTATTTCCTATGTTTGGGAATGTATGTAAATGTGTGCATATATGTGTGTACACACCTACATAGATATTAAACAAAATGTCATCGAAGTAGGATGATTGTCATGTGTTAGCTTGGAGGCAAAGAGGGACTTAGTCATAAAACCCAGCACAGCCTCATGGACGCTGCCTTTGCTCTGTGCAGTGGTGACCTCCAGGTCAGCACAGCTGCTTATTCGACATACTCTCTAGAAAGAAAGGGTCCTACCACTTTCCATTTGTTTAAACTCTTAAGCAGAATTCCTTTTCATAGACCCGCAATGGTCTCTTGGACATTTCTTCTCCATTTCACCCTTTGATTGTGCTGATAACTGGAGAAGCCAGCATTTCTAGCATTGGCCCTGACCAAGCTTCCCAAATCCTTCTCCCTTCTCCCTCCTCCCCCTCTTCCTCCTCCCCCTCTTCCTCCTCCCCCTCTTCCTCCTCCCCCTCCTCCTCCTCCCCCTCTTCCTCCTCCCCCTCCTCCTCCTCCCCCTCCTCCTCCTCCCCCTCTTCCTCCTCTGATTTCTTACTCCTTTTCCCCCTTCTTTCCCCTCCCTCCCTCCTTTGCTCCCTCCCTCCCTCTAGAGGTAGTCCACAGTTATAAATGTCATCACTTGTAAGCTTTACTGCTGAATATTCTGAGTTATATCCAAAGATAAAACTTGGCCATTTATCTTTGCGTTAAACTAAACAGTATGCTTGGTTGGGGTGGGTGTAGTTTTGGATTACAAGTGCAATTTGAAGCAGTCTTTCAAATTCAAAATAATTTAATTTAGTCAAAATAGTAACCAAGGAAAAGTGGAACTGAGCCTCAAAGTCATACTTGTTCTCCAGCATTGCCCTAGTACATATCAGTGGAAATTCAGAAGTGAGAGATAAGATGATTTGGATCCATTCCTAACTAAAATCTGATCACCAGGATCCTTCCAGATCCTATTTCACTATTTCTGTATCTTCAGTTTGGCATGCAATGGAAATGAGCTTGGAAAGGAAGCCTTACGCAATTCAAATTGAAAGTCAATAGCCAAAGAAATCCATTCTATGTCTTGGAGATAATATCACTTTTATACCTTGAACCTTCATGCTCAGATATTTTTTTTAACAAGTTCATCAAAGGATGCATGGGTAATATCTAGAGTAATTCTCCTATTTAGAAATTAGGAAACAGTAACAAATAAGGGAAAGAATGTTAATCCTAGAAACCAAATAGGTTGGGATGAAGAAAGTGAGTCCAGACTTATTCAGCTTCATTAATGAGCCTTAGTATAAAACTCCACTTCGTTTGATGTATTACCAAACATTCCTGCAGAGCACATGAAGAAAAACAGCTTCTGGCTCACTCTGTTTATTATGTGTGGACCTTGCCCAAGGGGAAAACGAACACACAGTTAATCAAACACAGGAAGAAACATCAGCATATGCTTTGTGGCTGTCTGGCTCGGCTGCCCAGTACCCTGCTACAGATACCAAAGAAGAACGTGGTCCAAAGAAGCCTTTTCTGTCTGGACAGAATATACACTTTCCTTACCTTAGATAGGGCCAGAGCATAGGGTAGAGATATCTGAATGTTGTCCTATAAATCCATCATTTCAATTGAGGGCAAAAAGAAAACAATAGCATTTTCCTGACCAACAGTATTTCATTATATTAATCATTATAGATACACAAGAAATTCAATAAATCTAAACCGAGCCTTCACCAGTTCAACTAACAGATACATTGGGTCAAATGTACAATGGACTGTGCCCAGGACTGGAGTGTGTGATTTGGACATTTCTCCAATTAATCTTCAGACCTGTGTGTTGCAAGGAGAGAGAGAGAGAGAGAGAGAGAGAGAGAGAGAGAGAGAGAGAGAGAGAGAGAGAGAGAGAGAATGCTCCTACCACACACACACAAAGTCTGAAAGCCAGTGTAATAGCGGCAAACATGATATCTTAAAGAGGGTGTGTCCTTATGTCTCTTTGGGGTGCAGTTTCTAAGGAATGAGCAAAGGGCAGTGAGCCAAAATGTTCTGCCATAAAATGAAACAAATCTCTGCTTTGCTAGGAGTGCCTGCCAGACTGACGCCTCATGGGAGCAGCCTTTGTTTCTAAGTGTTTGGTATTGTTTGGGAGGTGTTTAATTGTTTTGTTTTTTGGGGATTTTTTTTCCTATCCAAAAAGTTATCTGTGCTCATCTTTCTAGAATCAAATGTCTTTACGGTACTTCTAAAAATAAATAGTAAGGAACTATATTTTTATTTCTCTTCTCTGAAAATCAAGCCCTAAAGAAATGCCTAACAATTTTAAGCGATGAAAGAATTGCTCTGACAAAATAGCACTGTTATAACGATAAAATACATTTCCTATTTTTGCACATATAACCTGACATCCTAACAATGACGTGCAGACAAGAACCTTGAGTTGTTGGCTGTGGTGGTGGTGATGTGTTTATGTTCATGTCATACTTCACCACTCAACAAGTAAGAGATATGCAACACCATGTCTTGCCTCACTGGTGAACTTGTATGTGCCCAGGGCTTAGCTGTGTCACACTTATCGAAAATCTTCAGGGCATAAAGCAGCGCAATCAGAAATGCAAGGTGCACACTCATCAATATGAAATTTTATGACAAACTATATGCGAGGCCAACCACCCACTCTTAATCTGACCATTTCTGTCAGCTGTTCATGCCTTTCATATTCATTTTCTCCTTTGTGAAATTAAGAAATGGAACAAGATGAATGATAAGGCCCAGGACAGACAAAATCTAGCATGCAATACAGTGAATAGTGGCTGCACATTGACAGGCAAATTAAGGACAGTTCCCCTTAAACCAACTAATGTCTTCAAAATGAAGTAAAACAGAATCTCAGCTAAAACTGGAAAAGGATCAGGACAAGGAGGCTCTGTGGAGTGACAGCACACTCTGTGGAGTGGCGACGGGTACACTCTGTGGAGTGGTGACGGTGTACTCTGTGGAGTGGTGATGGCTCATGCTTATCTAGTCTTATATCAAAGTTTTGTGAAAGTTCTCCCACATCAATGTGGACTGATTTTTAAAATAAGTGAAATAACAACAACAGCAGCAACAACAAAAACCAAAAATCCTAACAGCCAGGCAGTGGTGGCTCACACTTTTAATCCTAGCACTTGGGAGGCCGAGGTAGGCTGATCTCTGCCAGCCTGGTCTACCAAGTGAGTTTGAGGACAGCCAGGCAATACAGAGAAACCTTGTCTCAAAAAACAAAACAACACAATGGCAGAAACTAGTTTTAAAAAAGAGTTACTAAATATCATTAAAAGTTGCTTAAGATTTGTGTCCTTCATAAGAATATTCAATACTAGAATGACATTTTCAGAAACATGAAAATGCCACTGGTGGATAAAATCTGTGATGCTTTTGTTCTTCCTATGATTTCTAAGCATAACTCTTGGTTGATGTGTTACTTAGAGAAGTTTTCTTCTTCAATACTAAAAAAATGCTCAGAGCTGAGGATGAGGGATTGTGTGCTTAGAAGAAACGTCAGAATTAAGGAACTGTATTTGGCGGCTGTTTTTGTTACATTAGGTTGAATATTTTGTTTTGTTTAGTTCTTGGTTTTGTTTTGAAATAGAATCTTTCTACATAGGTCAGGCAAGCCTGCAACTCAAGGCAATTCTCCTGCCTCTGCTTCCTAAGTGTTGGGATTATAGATGTGAGCTCATGGTAGGTATGACTTGCAAATAGAAAGCTATATAATATTAAATTAATATGAGCAGAAACAAAGTAGATGGCATGCAAATGTAAAATGCACTAATCATTACTGATGAAATCAAGATTTTTTTTTTTTAGGCCTTTTTCTTAACTGAAAGTCGCTTGTTATTTAGAGATTATAGAGCTCATGTAACTTACATAGCACAATGATTAGAAGAATTAGAAAAGATGGAATTACTAGTGTATAAAGACGCAGTCAAAGAGATGCTGAACTGGCATTAAAGGTGTACTGCAGGGCACATCTTATAGTGATAGAAAAGCAGGGAACTGAACTTACCACCATATATGTGATTCCTTTATTTATAGTAGGAAATAGAAAGTGAATTTAAGGTGGAAAATCTTGTATTCTAATTGTGAAAGCTGGAGACACAATCATTTGGTAGCAAAGGAAAAATGTGGATTAATTCATTCCACCCTGGTTTAATTATGACCTGTTTCACTGTACCAGCCAGATTCTTTGTCACCAACACCATTAAACTGTCAGGAAATGACATTATTTATTCTTTTGCTTTTCCTTGGAGTTACATAGAAACCTGAGAACATCATTGTCAGTACTTTCTGGCTCTTGGCAAAGACATAATATTGACAGGAATCAGAATTAAATGCTACATACAGTTTAAAATATTCTAAATTTGAGAGTTGTGGGATCTTGTTGGAGTCCAGCTCTGATCTGTCAAAGTGTTCTTTGGGGGAGGAGACAGGAATGAGGAAATGAGAGATAGAGATAAGATAAGAAAGACAGAGACACAGGATAGCTTCAGAAAGGTCCTGTGTCAATACCCAGTTGCCTCAAGGTTTATTCCAAAGGGCTTTTTATACAATGCCAAAGGGTGAGGCCAAAGACCTCCCCCTCTCAAGATCAAAGCACAATGTACAGCCAAGTGTAGACCCTTCAAAACACTTGGTAACCTCGCCTGTGGCCAAATCATCCCATAATGCAGCCCTGCTGGGTAAAGCCAGCTCAGATTAACTGACCTTGAGTAAGGTCTCATTAGGAAGCTCCTGTGGGTCCCCATTTGCTAAAACAAATGTGATCCTTGCTCTTTTTACAAGTCCATGTAATCAAGAGGGCCAGTTGCTTACTTTGTTGACTTAAAAGTGTGTTTAAAAGTCCTTTAAATATTGCATATCAAACTGTATCTTCTTAGCATATGAATCTATCTAAATAATTTGTCTGTATTTTGACTGAAACTTCTGAAATTTGTATTGCTTTTTGAGGAGTCTCATGGCTGATCCACTGAAGTAGAGAATGGTTTTTATTAAATGCTGAGGCTGATGGCGAGGCCTGGTGCAATCCCTGCCTCCCAGTAAGAGACCAGTGACTGCTACATGAACATGGCCAGGTGTCAAGCTGGGTGACATATTCTGTGACCTTTTCAGTTACAGAGATAATGTTGATTAAATGCTTTCTGGCTCTTGATTACATTACTTTGACGTTTAAAATTCATTCTTTATTATGAAAGCATTACAACCCTTCTTTTGGTTCATTTTTGATGACAAAATTCCTTCAGTTCCAGGTGAAAGAGAGACCCCACATTGGTCTGGAAGGCATTACATTTATATAAGGTAGAATTGCTTAACAGATGTTCAGCAATGGTATAGAAGCACTTGACTTGTGATTTGGCTTTTATCAGAAAGAGCTGTCATATAATTGGTGAGTCCTACTTCTCTCTCTCTCTCTCTCTCTCTCTCTCTCTCAAGCAATTAGGCATCAGTTTTGCTCTTTTAATAATAAAAGCAATTTTGATCTCTTTTTTCCCTTCCTCAGTTTTCAATAATTACAAGAATTTTTCTAAGGGAAAGGATGGGAATGTAAGAAAATCCATCTGAGTGGGATTCACAGTGCTAATCCACTGTGTGGCCGGGCCTTGGTTTTCTCTATGAGGACAAAGAATTTAATGAAATGGCGGCTACAACCACAGATTTTTCTCTTATTTTAAATATGGCTGATGATTACATGTGTTTATTCAGAAGAGGATTTCTCTTAGAGCTCTAGTTTGTGTTAAGGGGTTTTAATTAAAGTGCTGCAATGTTAATTCACTTTCTTTAACTGGTAAGTATTTGAGTTTATTTGCACTAATCTATTTCTTGGATATCTGAGGTCTTACTATGACTTCATGCTACATGGAGAAGGAGGAGATACAGCTATAGTTTAATGCAGCTATGATATAATATAGCTAATGATATAATACAGCTATGGTGCTCACAGGCTCTGCAGAATTTTCTTTGGAAACAACTGTATCTTTTACCAATATATTCTCATGACATGAACTTGGCAAAAATCACTTGTACTCATTAAGAAAAGTATCATTTGGGACACAGGAGTCATCTCCATTAGTAAAGTAGTTGACTCACAGTATGATGGCCCTCAGTTAGATCCCAAGGAGCTCATTTAGAAAGCAAACAGACAAGTGGGCATAGTGGCTCTTGCTTGTAATCTCAGCACTGAGAAGGCAGGGACAGGAGAAATACCTGGTGCTCAGTGGCCAACAGAGCCTATGATGGGTTCCAGACCAGTGAGAGACCCTGTCTCAAAAAACAAAAACAAAACCATAGGCAGTACCCTACAAAACACAGATGTAGGAAAGGACTTTCTCAGTGGGACTGCATTTGCCAAGGGATTAAGGTCAACAGTTGACAGCTGGGACCTCTGGAATGTCACAGTACTGAAGCCTGCACCAACCTCAACGAGTAAGGTATACCAATCATGGTCTATGTTATACTGTCCCATCTCTGGTCTTCAAACTCCTTGATTTCTTGGACATAGCTGATCTGAATTGAAAGAAACAGGTGAAATTTTGAAATCCTGAATTCTGTCAGTTTACCTCCTAGGTCTGTCAATCATGGACAGCCACCCATTAAACCACAATCTTCAGCATTATGTATTTGCCCTACTGTTAGATGTAGATCTCCCACCTGACCTGTGACAATAACTGTGGAGCACATCCTCCTGCAGTAAGTAGGCCAGACTCCCAGAACTTACTATGAGCAGAGCTGGTGTACTCTGGGGCCAGTACCAGCAGCTGCATTCCCGGGACTGTCCTAGTGAGGGCGTTCTCCTGACATTTGAAATGAAGGAGGCTGCCTCTTACCTTTTGCAGACCCACACACAGGCGAAAATTGCTCAGACAACTAGAGATCTGGCTTTCCACACTCCACAAGAGGAAAGTGGGCTTAAAAGTATCTCCTTTGTTCTCTACCAGCCAGTTTACCTTCCCATTTCCTTTCTTTCCAAGAGCTTGAAATGCTGTAAACAAAAGCGCCTAAGTATTGAGGTCTTCAGAGCAAAACATTCCTCCCCAACAGCAAAGCAGCAAAAAATCAGTTGTTTTTCATGAAATGCTTAAGAGCATCTTATCCCACATTCCACTTGGACTCTTGCTTTCTTATCAACAGTAATTAAGATTGCTTTCAAACTCATTCAAGTACTCACAGGGTTTCTTAAAAGTACAGTGAGTGTTCTGTTCTCCTAAAATGCCAGAGTAGAAAGCTCTCTCTGAACTCCCTCACAGGTCGAATCAAGTTCTTCACATAGAACATGTATTTGGCACCAGTATGACATCTGCACTACTCAGAGGACTGAGAGTTCCCCAGATGAGAGTGTTGCTGTTTTCTCACAGAGGCTTCTGATTCATAATACACTCATAACACACATTGCTGAATGGAAGAGGAAGTGATGGAGGAGAGCTATGGTGTGTGTTACCCCTTCTCTGTGCGCTGTGACAAAAACAGTATTTAAAAAAAAAAGAAGAAGAAGAAGAAGAGGGAAAATGCTCTAAAAGTATATAATATCAAGTGACTCCTTTTGGAGTTGCAGATGACTTCAGGATATTATATCAGCAATTCTCCAAACAGTACAAGAATAATTAGCTATAGTCATTGCTTGATGTTTATATTCAGAAAGTAAGAAGTGAATTACATTAGCAATGGCCATGGCAAGTGGAAGCAACAGACAAATGTTCAGCCACTAAAAGTAAAATGAATCATAACATAGAAGCCATAACAGACAATAGAATAAATACAATTAGCTTCTAATACTAAAGGGAGTGACTAGGAAAGTCTTGTCTCCAACATGGACATCATTTAGGTGCCCAGGAATTACAGAATTAAGCTTATAATGTTCATCTTGGTAAATAAGGAACCCAACATTCACATGCAGTTTCAATTCCACTTTTTCCTCTCTTTTGTCTCCTGTCCTATACGTCACTACAGAAGAACAGCTTACTATGTCATAAACTCATACATGTAGACAGGTGTCTAACCAGAATTTTAGTGCTTAAACATGGATACACACTCAAGGGTTTTCAGGCATTTAGGAGCAGCTAACAACATGACAGAAACTCACAATAATCAAAAGATGAATAATAATATACAGGTAATAGACAATGTGTTTTTAAAATGACACCTTTTCAAAGAGATTAAAAAAAACCAAGATGCTAGAAAAGCAGAGCACACAGAAGTATAGAAGAGAAATTAAAAAGAGAGACAGATTAAAATCAAGTAAGTTATAGACCTAAAAGATGAAACCAAGACAATCTTTCATAAAATAGCTAAAAAGATGAGTAATAAGAAGAAAATTAAAAGCCCAATCAGAAAAACCCAACAGCCAGTTGTTAGATTCTAGAATAGAATGTTCTGTCCATGTTGTAACCATCACCACAGGATCCGTTAGATTCCAGGCTGGAGTGATCTGTCCATGATGTAACCATCACCACAGGATCTATTAGATTCCAGGATGTAGTGATTTGTCCATGCTGTAACCATCACCACAGGATCTATTAGATTCCAGGATGGAGTGATCTGTCCATGCTGTAACCATCACCACAGGATCTGTTTTTCCAGGATAGAGTGTTCTGTCCATGCTATAACCATCACCACAGAGCTGTGGATATCGCTCTGTATAAATAAAATGCTGTTTGGCCAGTGGCCAGGCAGGAAGTATAGGTGGGACAAGAGAGAAGAGAATTCTGGGAGGTGGAAGGCTGGGGCGGGGAGACACCATCAGCTGCGGCCATGACAAGAAAGATATAAGGTACTGGTAAGCCATGAGCCACGTGGCAAAGTATAGATTAATATAAATGGGCTAAATATAAGAGTAAGAGCTAGACAATGATAGGCCTGAGCTAATGGCCAAGCAGTTTAAATAATATAAACATCTGTATGTTTATTTTATAAGTGGGTCATCCAACTAACAGTGCTTGGGTAGGGGCTGGAGAGAAGGTCTCCAACTACACCACAGAATCTTACATTCCAGGATGGAGTGATCTGTCCATGCTGTAACCTTCATCACAGGATCTGTTAGATTCCAGGATAGAGTGTTCTTTCACCACAGAATCTGTTAGATTCCAGGATGGAGTGATCTGTCGTCCATGCTGTAACCATCACCACAAGATCTGTTAGATTCCAGGATGGGGTGTTCTGTTCAATGATATAATCATCACCATAGAATCCTGAAGCCTTGGGGGAGGAGTAACATAATGAATTACTGAATGAATAAGTGAGTCCTCCCCAAAGCACAGAGGTGGTAACAGGGCCAAAGGAAGGCCCACCTCTCAGAGAACCCATATTATCTGAAATAGATCATTAAATGTCCAACATAATTGAGAATATCCAGAATATTCTTTATCACAAAATTTCAAAATCAGAGGTAAACATCCTAACCTAATAGAAAATTAAAATGATGTGAACATTTCAAAGAAATGTTAAAAAGAAATAGACTTCAAATGTTAAGAGAAATAATTTCTTAGCCTAATACTATTAACCAAGTGGTCAGACAGCTAGAGACATTTTTATATTTTAGAGTAACTGGGCATTTCTGTCATATCTTTTCTTAAAAACCTACAGAGTATTATAGGAATTTCCAAGTAGATAATTAATAGTATGATTCCTGCTGACTTTTTCAGACATCCTTATAGTTATTTTACCATCCCCTCTTTATTCTGTATTGATCTTTTCTAATTGGCTAAGCAAGCAGCAGTTCCATTAGTATATTTTTAATTGGCTGAGGTTTATTCTTATTGTTTTTGGACACATCTGCACAAGCTTGGACGTGACTCAGAAGGGGCTGCTGGGTTTGTCCTGGAGACACTGTGAGGCTGACTTATACCCTCTGTGTTCATTCTCTCCTCGACCCTGGATGTGAGGGCCTTGTAGATTGATGGCCCTTTGTTGGAAAAGACACCTGTTTGTCCTCAGAGAACTAGAACCTAATTCAGTTGTGAAAGTGGGAAAGTTTAACCCCTTCATTTTGTAGTGAAAGAAACTGACCTTGAAACTCTCTTTAGCTGTGCTTAAAAGGAGCTTATATGTCCCTCTCCAGCTTGTCACCATTTTGAGTAGATGAGCGACCCCACATGCGGATGGTATAATAAATACTCTTTGTTCTTGCATACTATTTGAGTCTGGGGTCTTCCTTCAGCATTTCCCTGGACCCTACAAATATTTTAAGATTAAAGCAAATTATTTTTTTCAGTCATATCTCCAAAACTTCTAAGAGCTAGCTATTGCATGAATCTTAAATGGTCTTATTAATGAAATCAAACCTGAGGCCCAGTTATTGGGGTGAACGCTGCAAGATCAAAGAGTCAGAACAAGCCACAGTAACCTCACCTTGCCAGTTCCTCAGCTGATCCTGTTTCCTCAGACTGAAAGCATCTGTGTCCTCACCCGAATGGGTCTCTGCTGAACTGTGCTGCTCAAAGCCTAAAAGCTTAACCAGCCAAATGATTCTAGTTTCTGGTCTTCACACTTATATATCTTTCTGTTTTCTGCCACCACTCCCTGGGATTAAAGTCGTGTGTCACTATGCCTGGCTGTTTCTGATGTGGCCTTGAACTCACAGAGATCCAGAGGTATTTCTGTCTCTGGAATACTAGGATTAAAGGCATGAGTGCCACCATTTTCTAGCCTCTGTATCTAGTAGCTGTCTATTCTCTGACCCCAGATAAATTTATTAGGGTGCACAATATTTTGGGGAACACAAATACCAACATAGCTAATCACCCTGCAACAAGTCAGAATCCCAAATGCACATCTGATATTTTAAAGGTTAGATGGACCTACAACTTTCAGTATTTTTCTCTGTGAAAAATTTCCTTCAGCCACTGCTGCTGCCCAAAATTTGATATAAAGAGAATACTCAGGGAAAGCAAATGTTTATCGCATTATCTTAGGCAAAATGATTAAAAAGTAAATTTAGTGAAATGGAATACATCAAGAGTAAATAAGTATGCAAGCATTTCTATAATATAGCAAAGAATTCAAATTTTCCTTTTTCATTTCTGATACTGAGAATGCCAGGAAGCTGAGTCAAATTATGTGCAATAAAATTACCCTCTTTTTAAAAACAAATTTGTTTCCATTTTTTCTTGAGTAATGTTGTCTAGTAGTAATTCATTTATTTTTATTATGTATGGGCTACATATTATAACTTTTGCAAATCTCTTTTACAGAGTAGATAAAATGCAATAAACACACACATTTAGGATAAAAGAAGTAAGCTTTGATTTAATCAGTTAAATGATCAGAAGTTCATAAACACTTTATGTGCCTTATAAAATCATTTAAATCCACCTACCATCAAGTAAGTTAGGTTTTTATTTTAGCTCACATATTTGCGTCTTCAGGCTTGTTTGGGAGTTTTAAGTCAAGGACATGAGAGACTCTACTAGCACAGTAACTCCTGCGTCACAGAGAACTTTATAAAGTGTGTTCATCCCTGGCTTCCCCAGCAGCAACAACGCCGTGATGCAGCGTCGATGTTTACCAAAGAGATCTGCAGTGTGGCTAGACTCTTCTGGGGGCAGGTGAGGAGTCCATCACATCTCACCTGACTTCTCCAAACTGTACACAGTTCCGATGAGATGTGACTAAGCAAGAAAACTGTACTCTGTTAAACTGGACATGTGTTTTGAAAATCACTATGAACACCAGGAAGGACAAAGAAGTAGCTAAGCAATGTGAAGTCAACCAACCATAGTGGTCGACGAAGCAGAGGTAAATAGCTCCTGCTTTTCAATCTTCTAGACTTTTCCTACTGCACGAATCTAACTGTAGTAGCCTTATTTTCATCTGAAGAAACACTCAAATTTGTGAGTCCATTGTGGCTTAGTATTAATGCATTTACATAGTACTTTATCATTTCAAAGGATTTTCATCTCACTGGAGCCTCCTCATTTCAGGAGAATAGAGTACCATTCCATAGAGAAGCATGAGACAAACCCAAAAGACAGATCAAACATACAGTAAAACCAGTCTGACTAAGAAAAATATTTATTATGATGGCTACCCAACCCCTTTTTTTTATCAAGCTCACTAAAGAGCTTTTATTAGGCAACACCTGTATGGAGTGTTCCGGGATACTTTACAAACTATTTGTTTAGACCATACACAGGAGAAGGTTAAAAACAACAAGATTGGTGTTTATAAAAATAAGAAAAAAAAGTTGAGCATGTGTCCTTGTGGTATGACTGAGCATTCCTTGTGTATATGCCCAAGAGTGGTATAGCTGGGTCTTGAGGGAGATTGATTCCCAATTTTCTGAGAAACCACCATTCTGATTTCCAAAGTGGCTGTACAAATTTGCACTCTGACCAACAGTGGAAGAGTGTTCCCTTTGCTCCACATCTTCTCCAACATAAGCTGTCTTCAGTGTTTTTGATTAGCCATTCTGACAGGTGTAAGATGGCATCTCAGAGTCATTTTGATTTACATTTCCCTGATGACTAAGGATGTTGAGCAATTCCTTAAATGCCTTTCAGCCATTTGAGATTCTTCTATTGAGAATTCTCTGTTTAGCTTTATAGCCCATTTTTTAAATTGGACTGTTTGTTATATTGATGTCTAGTTTCTTGAGTTCTTTATATATTTTGGAGATCAACCCTCTGTCAGATGTGGGGTTGGACCACAAGGATATATGCTCAAGTATGTTCATGGCAGCATTATTTGTAATAGTCAGAGCCTGAAAACAACCTAGATGCCCATCAACTGAAGAATGGATAAGGAAAATGTGGTACATCTACATAATGGAGTACTACTCAGCAGAGAAAAACAATGACATCATGAGGTTTGCAGGCAAATGGATGGAACTAGAAAATATCATTCTGAGTGAGGTAACCCAGACTCAGAAGGACAAACATGGTATGTACTCACTCATAAGTAAATACTAGTTATAAAGCAAAGGATAACCAGATTGCAACCCACAGCTCTAGGAAGGCTAGCTAGTAAGGAGGACCTTAGGAAGGGCTCATGGATGAGATCTACATGTGTAAACTGGGGGTGAAGGGGGGTAATGGAGTGCAAGGGACAGAGGATGAGAGCTTAGAGGAGCGGGAGGTTTGAGCTGGAATGGGGACATAGTGGGAGAGCAAGGAAAGAAATACCATGATAAATGAAGACACCATGAAAATAGGGAGAAACAGAGTGCTAGAGAGGTCCCCAGGAATCCACAAAGATGACCTCAACATAGACTACTGGCAATAGTTGAGAGGGTGCCTGAGCTGGCCTACTCTGGTGATCAGATGGCTGAATACTCTAACTGTCATCATAGAACCCTCATTGAGTGACTGATGGAAGCAGATGCAGAGATCCATGGCCACGGCCCAGGCAGAGCTCCAGGAATCCAACTGATGAGAGAGAGGAGGGATTCCATGGGCAAGAGATATCAACACCATTACTGGGAAAAGCACAGAGACAACTAGCCAAATTAGTGGAAACATATAAACTGTGGACCAGTAGCTGAGGAGCCCCCATGGTACTGGACTAGGCATTCCAGATAAGCAAGACAATTGTTAAGCTTGAACTGTTTAGGGGGCCTCCAGGCAGTGGGATCAGGATCTGTCCCTAGTGCATGAGCCAGCATTTTGGAGCCTAGTGCCTGTGGTTGAACACTTTGTGCAGCCTTGGTGCAGGGAGGAGGGGATGGGACCTGCCTCAACTGAATGTACCAGGCTCTGCTGACTCCCCATGGGAGACCTTATCTTGGAGAAGCTGGGAATGGGGGGTGATTTGAGGAGGAAGGCTGGGGGGCAGGAAGATGGAGGACAGGGGAATCTGTGGCTGGTATGTAAAATGAATAGAAAATCTCTTAATAAAAAGAAAAAATAAATAAACTAAAAAAAATGCCCCTTGTCATTTGAAGCTCAGATGAATCAAAGTGATAACAGGTAGATATATACTTTATGACTTTTTGTACTTTCAGGATAATAAGATGAATTTTTGCTTACATAATTATTAAAGAAACATACAAAACCTTCTGTGATAGGCACCATCATTAAGCCCATTTGATGTACTAGGAAAGTAGGGCCCAAAGATTTAGAAAGATTTGCTCAATATCATGGAGAATTGTAGGTGTCGTGTTAAGGCAAGCAGTCTCACACTCTGCAGCCTGTACTAGGCTGCACTGCCTGGGGAACAAGAACTTGAAGTTGTGTAAAGATGTGAGAAGGCAGGGATTATCTTATGATCTGCTGGACCCTAGCTAGAATGATTTGAGACAACACCATGTCAGATGCCATTTTACAATGCTGAATCTCTCTGGCTTTCCGCCATTAGAAATTTCCATTTTAGAAATTTGTTTTCAAAATGTCTATGAGATGCAGGTATTTGTTTTTCAACTAAAACCATTAGGATAACCATGACTCTGACATCCACAAGAAAGAAAGTACATTATGTACAGAACGGCACCTTAACTGGAGCCCTACCAGAGGAAAATATAACCAATGACCTTCGTCAGACCTGGACTGAGGACAGGGACAGAGAAAGATGCCTTTCAAACACATGGAGCAGCATCCACAATAACATAGACCCATCTGCAAGGGGAGAACTGACCAGAGGAGGCCAAAATGATACCAGGCAAAAGAAAGGCAAGCCTGGAAGCCTTCGAGATTGGGGACAGAGATCTTGGCAAGGAGAAACTTCTGGAAAACTTTCATAAAATAATCAAAAGACAAAGGTGGGTTGGTTGATTTGGTACCAAAAGGAGAATGATATGGAATCTAGCCAAGCCTAAAAATGTCTTTGTCCTGAGTTGGGTGATGGCAAGTGGCCAAGCACAGGAGACTTGAGGAGCCTCTTCACAGCCCATCCTTAGAAATACACAAGGCTGTCAGAGGGTTGTTGGCAGGGAGTGGGTCCGTACTTAGAGTTTTTCTGGAAAAGACACACACAGCACCCTCAAGTTTTGCCTCAGAGGCAACTTGACCATGGAAGACAACTTGACGCACAGTATTTACTCTCACACTCAGTGACACACACACAGTATCTGCTATCACACTCAGACACACACACAGTATCTGCTATCACACTCAGGCACACACACAGTATCTGCTGTCACACTCAGGCACACACACAGTATCTGCTATCACACTCAGAGACACACACACACAGTATCTGCTATCACACTCAGGCACACACACACAGTATCTGCTATCACACTCAGGCACACACACACACACAGTATCTGCTATCACACTCAGGCACACACACACACAGTATCTGCTATCACACTCAGGCACACACACAGTATCTGCTATCACACTCAGGCACACACACACACAGTATCTGCTATCACACTCAGGCACACACACAGTATCTGCTATCACACTCAGTGACACACACACAGTATCTGCTATCACACTCAGCACACACACACAGTATCTGCTATCACACTCAGGCACACACACAGTATCTGCTGTCACACTCAGGCACACACACAGTATCTGCTATCACACTCAGTGACACACACACAGTATCTGCTATCACACTCAGCACACACACACACACACAGTATCTGCTATCATACTCAGGCACACACACAGTATCTGCTATCACACCCAGTGACACACACACAGTATCTGCTATCACACTCAGGCACACACACAGTATCTGCTATCACACTCAGGCACACACACAGTATCTGCTATCACACTCAGTGACACACACACAGTATCTGCTATCACACTCAGCACACACACACACACAGTATCTGCTATCATACTCAGGCACACACACAGTATCTGCTATCACACCCAGTGACACACACACAGTATCTGCTATCACACTCAGGCACACACACAGTATCTGCTATCACACTCAGGCACACACACAGTATCTGCTATCACACTCAGCACACACACACAGTATCTGCTATCACACTCAGGCACACACACACAGTATCTGCTATCACACTCAGTGACACACACACAGTATCTGCTATCACACTCAGGCACACACACAGTATCTGCTATCACACTCAGGCACACACACAGTATCTGCTATCACACTCAGGCACACACACAGTATCTGCTATCACACTCAGAGACACACACAGTATCTGCTATCACACTCAGAGGCTCTGAGAGGTTCTGAGAGTAAGTTTTGTCCTGATTACCTCCACTTTACTAACCCAGCATAATTTCTTTTCCTTTTCTTTTTTCCTTCCTTCCTTTCTTTCTTTTTCTTCTTCTTCTTTTTTTTTTAGACAGGGTTTCTCTGTGTAACTTTGCGCCTTTCCTGGAACTCGCTTTGTAGACCAGGCTGGCCTCAAACTCATAGAAATCTGCCTGCCTCTGCCTCCTGAGTGCTGGGATTAATGACGTGCACCACTACCACCCGACCTCCCAGCATAATTTCTAACTGCTTCCTAAATACTGTTCCTTCTCCCTCCCCCTCTGTGTGTGTGTGTGTGTGTGTGTGTGTGTGTGTGTGTGTGTAGTTGTTGCCCATCACTAATGAAGCTTCTCTTTGCAACAGATGGGACCATTACAGAAAACTACTGCTAAAAACAGAGAGCAACTGACCGTGGAGTGGCCATCCCTACTCAACATGTCTATAACATAATCCCTACGCCTGAGGCTCAGAGAACATTGTGGAAAGAGGATCGGAAAGACTCTAAGAGCCAGAGGATCAGGATATCTGATGTGAGATTGTGTCTCCTAGAAATGACACAGAAGCTACACCCATCATACTGCAATAATATGGCTGCCTAAACAAGACCTGAACAAGAACAACACCAGTAAACACTGTAGCATGAATCTTAAAGGGACTTATTAATAAAAAGCATGGGTGTCAGATATTGGAGTAAACACTGAAAGATCAGAGAAACAGAACAAGCCACAGCTAACCTCACCTTGACAATTCATCAGCTGACCTTGTTTCCTCAAACCAGAAGCCTCTGTGTCCTCATCCAAATGGATCTCAGCTGAACTGCTGCTAAAAGCCTAAATGCTTAACAAACTTAGTTCCTGGTACTCAGGCCTTACATATCTTTCTGCTTCCTGCCATCACTTCCTGAGATTAAAGGTGTGTGTCACCATGCCTAGCTGTTTCCAGTGTGTCCTTGAACTCACAGAGATCTGGATGGGTCTCTGCCTCCCAAGTGATAGAACTAAAGGTGTGTGTGCCACTATTTTCTGGGCTCTATGTCTCATGGCTGTTCTGTTCTCTGACCCCAGGTAAGTTTATTAGGGTGCACAATATATTAGGGGACATAATATTACCATATTTTCCCTTTTTTGTCTAAGATAATAAGAGAAGCTTATAACTATATCAAATAAGTATATACAATATATATAGTCAAGAATTATATTAACAATGTCTAGTCCATTAACAAATTTGACAGATTCAGATGAAAAACTCCATTATATATATTAAAATGTCCATTCTATTAACATTTGACAAATTCAGACAAAAATTTCATTACTTATCCTATTTAAAACAAGTAGTTCCTTTTAAAAAGTAGATTCAATAATCTCTTTTATCTTATCATATCCATATTTCTTTTGTGAGTAGATTCAAAAGTCTACTTTTTAATCTTATCATTTCTATATCTTCCCTTTTTTCTTTTCAGAGTAGATTCAATACTCTACACTTTTATACTATTATTTCTATCTATTTTTCAGAGTAGACTCAAATCTATCTCTTATCTATATCCTCTTTTTTTCTTTTTCTTTTTTTAAAACAAGAACCCTGAATCTAATCTCCTTTGTTTAGCTTTTTTTTTTCCTGACCAGTAACAATTAACAACTTATAACCAACCATGGTAACAATGACAATATCCATAACTCAAAAGACCAAAAACCATCCACCCCACCTCTTGGGAATGTGGGAATTGTGCTCTTAAAATTACTTCTTGCTGTCTGGGGGCAAAGGAATCTTTAGGGGATCCTGAAAAGAAAAATTTGGGATTAATTGTCAAGTCCGGGGAGAGTTATCTGTATCATTTGTCCAGTCTCTGCATAATGAGAAAGTATAGGGCTTATCTCAAGTCCTTGCTTGAGTGGTCTGTGAGGCTGGATCATCTCAGCTAGCCATGTTGAAATTGTCCTGAGCAGTTTGTAGTCCAAAGTAGATCTTTCAGTAGTGGTAATCAGCTTAATGGATTTATCATAGTCCATGTGGAATCATCGTTGTGGGGTCTCATCATCCTTTTGTAGATTTCAAAGTTGCTGTTAGATGTGGTCCCCTGCAGACATTTTTTTTCCTCCTCTGTGTTTTGGAGCAACCACAGTCTGATAAATGTTTGCCTCTTAGAACCACTTAGAGGAGAATATCTTCACAGCAACTTCTCTCCACCATTTGCCTCGCCAAACTTCTCCAACCTGACCTTTGCCGATGCTTTCTTGTAGCAAGGGTTTCCTGGAAATTGTTCTCTGAACAAGCAGTGGTAAACCTTCATCTCTGGTAGCAGTGTTGCCGTCACTAAGAACATGATGAGAAGCAGCTTGTAACTCAGAGCAGCACTGTTTGTGGCCCAGCCTTGGCCGCAGCTTTTCCTCAGCAAGCCTCCCAGGCTTGCCTTGAACTTGGGATCCTCCTGCTTCTGTCTACTTTAGCAAATCCTACTGACACCACAAGACATGATAATGTGGATGGGGAAAATCTCATGGGCCCCATGCCCAGATAAAGAGCTACAGGAAACCAAGGATGCTGAATAGGGGAGAATCAGTCTTCTTCAGAGATGAGCTCCCTAACTGGTTATCTAATACTGAGAGGTCAGTCCTGAAATCATATACACAAGCAACAGTAAAGAGACTCAGCAGTTTTACACACACACACACACACACACACACACACACACACACACACACATACACACATATAATAATGATAAAAGAGAGAGATTGCCATGAACTTGAAAGGGAGTGAGTGAAGGCGTTGGAGGGAGGAAAGGGAGGGAGGAGATTATGTAATTATATTTAATTTTTATAAGAAAAAAAGTTTCTGCAAATGAATTAAGTAACACTTCATATCTATTTCTAAGAAGAGGTAGGGAAGGAGACAAGCGATGAAAGAAAAAGTTGTATGTTCAGGGGTGGTGGATAGTGTAGACCAAGGAGCTTTCCAGGAGCCTAGTCCTCGAACGATGTCTGTGGCATGGAATCAAATGATCTGCCTGCAATTTGAGAAGAAAAGGCAGAGCATAAAGGGGCCCTGAGCAGACAGGACGTGGAACACCAGTCTGAATGCCACATACATAAAAAGGCGTGGTTGGACTCCAAATGCCCATTGACACAGCCTTGGGGCAGCTTAGGATCTGTGAACATGGAGAGGGCTCACAAATGACTAGGCCAAAGGCAGGTGATGATTCCTCAATTCAGAACTCAATGGTATCAGGGAACCATTTGGTGAAAAAAGTATTTTATTTGTATAGCAGAATGTGTATTGACTCCCAAAAGACAATTAAAGTGCTTCCTCTAATGCATTACCAGATTGTGGCTATTCTCCTCAATTTATCTTCTTAAGTACAAGTTCTTCAGAAGGGGATAAAGCTAGCTGTGACATTGCAGTATAAAAATGTCCAATTATTTTCCTTATGTTTGCTTTCCTACTTTGAAATCTGTACACTGAGCCAAGTACAAGACCACTGAGCTCAGCAAGCCAGCTTATTCCTGGATATTTTCATCATAATTAAGAGTAAGTGCTATGCCCTCAGCCAAACCTTAAGTGGCTATGCAGACAACTATCTTGGAAACTGACTATGTTTTTGCAGTGAGTTCCTTATCTGTGCTGAATAATTAAAAGAACTACAGCTTAATGTAAGCTAGTCAAGTCACATATTTCCTGTGTCATAAAACAGAAGACCTTTGCTTCTATTTTACGCAAAAATAGCATTTTTAAATATGGTCTTATTAAGAGTTTTTCTCATAGCCTAAAGTAAACTAATAATATTAATTATACCAACTGTTAGAATTTTATTATTTATGCTGAGCCAAGAATGAAGAAATTAAAATTAATTTTGTCCAAACAATGCTTTAAAGTCTAAATTCAACATTTCCAGAAAAAGGAAATTGAGTCCTGAGTATTTTTAGCAATTTCCCCCAATAATACACATAGTTGTAAATAAAGTTCTGATTGGCCAGTGGCCAGGCAGGAAGTATAGGCGGGACAAGAGAGAAGAGGATTCTGGGAAGTAGAAGGCTGGGGGGAGACACCGCCAGGCCGCCATGAGAAGCAACATGTAAAGACACTGGTAAGCCACATGCCATGTGGCAAAGTATAGATTAACAGAAATGGGTTAATTTAAGATAAAAGAAGTAGATAACAAGCAGCCTGCCATGGCCATACAGTTTATAAGCAATATAAGTTCCTGTGTGCTTTCTTGGTTGGGTCTGAGCAACTGTGGGACTGGTGAGTAAGAGAGATTTGTCCTGACTGTGGGCCAGGCAGGAAAACTCTTAACTACAGTTGGGGAGTTGAAGGAATGAAATTTGAATGTAAATGTACCTGACACATTTATATCTTAACTAGGGCTCTTAAGCATAGTGCCACCAACTGAGCATGCAAGAAAGAAGAAGAAAGAAGAAACAAATAGATATAAATCAGAATGAGATGATGGGACTATGTAAGAGTACACACATAGAGTAGTATTCTGGATGAATAACAAGAGCAGGCATGTTTGCCTGGCATCTCAGAATGAAGAGCTAGGCAGGTAAGGATTGCTACAGAAAGCTGGGGTGGAAAGCATCCAGCCCTGGAAAAGATCTCCTTCTTGCTTATTGTATCTACTGTGAACTTCACTGGACTGAGTCGTGGAACTACCATGATGAAGAATTATACTAGTCTAACAGTTACTTTTCAAAATAAACCCAAGGCACCCATTCTTCTCCAGCTTATTCAAGTTTTAGTTGTTTTTCAGTACATTCAATGGGCAATTTTTCTTTAAAAAGAAAAAAAAAGAACTAAGATTATCAAACCAGCCAGTTGTGGTGTATGCCAGCTCATACATTTGAATACTTAGTCACCAGCTGGTGGAACTTTTTGGGAAGGATTGGGAGGTGTGGCCTTGTTGGAGAAGGTGTACCATTGATGTGAGCTCTTAGCTACTGCTCCAGCACCATGCTGGCCTCCTTGCTGCCATGCCCCCCACCATGATGGCCATGGACTCTCACCCTCTGCAACTGTGACGTCCAAACTAAATGTTTTCTTTTAAAAGTTGCCTTGGCCATTGTGTTTTGTCATAGCAATAGAAAATAAGTAAGACAGAAGTTGGCATCAGAAGTGGGGTGACGACTTGTATGCTTTTTTTTTTAAGGACATGGAAGACTTTGGGGCTTTGGACTATGAAAGTGGTTGAAAGCTATAAGCACAGATTAATAGGTCATCCTAGTAGGAACATAGAAGAGAATAATACTGAGAATAATGTGGACTACAGAGACCCAGTTTCAGAGATTTCAGAGGAGACCATTCTTATGATATTTTGGCAAAGATTGTGGCTGCTTTATGACCTTGTCCTATGAATCTGCCTGAGGCTAAATTGAAGAGTTTCCTTGCCATTATTAAAAGTATTATTCAGATTACTAAGCAATTAAAAATGATAGAATCATAAGATCGAGTCATCACTCTAATGGTCAAAGAAAATGAATTCAGTATATCAAAGAAACATTCACTTGCTCATGTTCATTGCAGACGGGTAGAGTGATTAAGGAATATCACCACAATGAAATACTTTTTCACTTAAAAAGTAAATGTTATTATTTGAGACTGGAGAACATTATATTAAATAAACTAGGCACAAAATCAAGTACCACATGATCTTACTTACATGAAGAATTAAAAAATGATGAACTCACAGAAATACTCTGTATAATGGTAGTTGTCAGTAACTAAGAAAAGGATGGGGGAATATAAGAAGATGCTGAGCAAAGATATACAGTTGCAGTGAGAAATGCATTTAAGAGACCTATTTTATGTAACATGGTGATTCACAATGTAATTCCATCTTTGAAATCTTATCATACAGACTTCCTAATGTATTAAAATATAGAGTATATTTTATTGAAATGGTAGGTGTTAGAACTCTGAAATGGAATGCCTCCCAATGGAACCAAGTCAATTACATTTCAATGTACTCACTGGTAAATCTTCCACACACCAGAATTTTAGTCTATCAAGGCAAAAGTTTGCTCCTGTCATTGAACTTGCATTTATGTTTCTACTCAAGGTAAATTCTTGAACTTTCAGTACAGCACATCAGGAACTTGTTAGAAAGGCATACTTCAGACATCAATTAAGGCATGCTGAATCAGAATCCATGTTCTGGAAGATCCCTTGTTGGTTCATGTGCACATTAAAGCTTGAGAGGCACTGCCATATGCTGCTTCTTATAATTCACATTTAATGTTTAAATGACAGAGACAGTCCTTTAAAGGGCAAAAGGACACAAGAGGGAAAGGTTTTCACCCCAACCACTACTTCAGGCTCATTCCCTGGGGTAGTTTGAATGTTCCTGTAAGCTCATAGGGAGTGGCAATCTTAGGAGGTATGGCTTTGTTGGAGTAGTATGGCCTTGGAGGAAATTTGTCAATGTGGAGGTGGGCTTTGAGGTTTCCTATGCCTAAGATACCGCCCAGTATCTGAGACCACTTCCTGTTGCCTGCAAGACGTAGGACTCTCAGCTCCTTCTCCAACACCATGTCTGTCTACACACCATGTCCCACCATGATAATAATGGACTGAACCTCTGAACTGTAAGTGAGCCACCCCAATGAAATGTTTTCCTCACAAGAGTTGCCATGGTCATGGTGTCTCTTCACAGCAATGGAAATGCTAAGGCATTCCCTAAGAAGCATAAGCAGGAGGGCTGTTTTAGCTCCTCATAATTTTCTTTTCTTATGGTTAAAGTATTGCTATTGCACAATATTAGGAAGAGAAATTTGATTAATATTTATGAAATTTCTTAATAAATAAGCCATTTCCTCTGAAAGTTTTTCTTTGAGTAGAGGAATTCTCCCAGGAAATATACAAATGAATTTTTTCTGGACTGGTTGTATTGTGTTCATTTATCACAGTTGGTACCTACTGTATTCTTTTTTTTTCAAGATTTATTCATCTATTATGTACACAGTGTTCTGCCTACATGCCAGAAGAGGACACCAGATCAAATTATAGATGGTTGTGAGTCACCATGTGGTTGCTGGGAATTGAACTCAGGACCTCTGAAAGAGCAGCCAGTGCTCTTAACCTCTGAGCCATCTCTCCATTAATTCTTTAAAAACCAAGAATTAATCCTGTTTAACCTTACAAAACTCTTCCTTTATTATTTCTTTGATTCTTTCCCCTGCTCCCTTTCCCCTATTCTCTGCTTTGGAACCCTGGACTAATGTTCGTTGTCATGACTGTATAGCTTCCATTTTTGATGAATCTGAAGCTCCCCTACATCAGTGGCTAGAGATCCTGAGAGTGTCCAGTCACTGAATTTATGATTTGGTCTTAACCACTTTTGTTCTCATGCTTTCCATTCGATTGATGTGTTTCTGTAGTGAGCTGAATGTTGGTCCCCTAAAGATGCCTATACAGAATCCCAGAATGCGACATTATTTTGTAATAAGGATATTCTCTGGTGTAATTGGGGTAGGATTCTTTAAAAGAGACCACAGTGGGTTACAGCGGATGTTAAAGGAACAGGAAGTTCTTATGGAGGAAGAGAAACAGACAGCCCAGCACAGGGATGCCCCAAAGAAACACATGTCACAGTGGTGGGTTCCAGGCAAGGGTGTCAAAGCCTTCCAGTGGCCGTAAAAACATGGAGAGGCATGGGGTGGATGCTTCTGCTGGACTTCCAGAATGAACAAACACTGCTGACAACTTGAACTCCCACTGCCAGCCTCTAGGTTCATAACACAATAAACTCTTGGTAGTTTCAGCCACTACTGGGTTTGTGGTGATTTCTATAGCAGTACTAAGAAATTATTAATTCCTTGGCTTTTTTCAGACTCTTACTTCATCTATTTCAGGCACTTAATCTATTTTTGGCAACTATACATTCAACTTTCAGATTATTGTCTCACTTTATCTCATATCAGGTTCATCTGATTCTATGTATAGGATAAACTTTAGAATCTCTCAGATATAGCAATTTTAATTTTTAATTTTTCCTTTGTTTCCTAAGTTACATTTTTGGTAGGGAATATTTTTTATTGGTTCATCTTTCATGATTTTATCTTTCCTCAAATACACAGTAATAGCTTGTGACCATTTATGTTTCTGAATCATAATCTATACCAGTTAGTACACATAGCAGGCTGAACTCCCACTGAGATTTTGTAAGTCTGTTTTTCCGACTTTCTTTAATATATCATGTCCATACTTGTGTGTATATGTTATAGTGAAGAGAATCAGGCTTCCATTTGGAACTAGAATTGTCCATTACTTCGCATTATATTAATTTTCCTAAAAACTAAAACTTCATGTATAATATATTTTAATTTTATTTATATACCTTAAGAATTAGCATAGATACATATGATTTAAGAAAATCCAGTTGATTAGTATGCAAGTGAGTGCATAAATGAAAAACAACTCAGTGAAACAAAATTAAAAGTTAAGTTCTCTGAATACAGGGAAAATCTAAGACATGAATTGTAACTTAATAACTATGTAAGTAAAAGTCATCAATCCTTAGTTCTTATTTAACATGCCATCTTGATACAAGATCACTGGATGAGATAATTGACATTCTCTTCTCAGTCTGGAGTGTCCCATATTTATTATTGAGAACAGACATTTAAACTGGCCTTAGGGAATGAGAAAGAATTCACCATACCAGTGTAGAAAAGAGAGGGATGGGCATTCCAGATAGAGCAAAGAAACAGCCAGTGAACTCAGACTAGAAAGAAGCGTGTCCATGATGAAGCATCCGTCTTAGCACTGTTGTGTACCTGATGCTTCATTTCCACCCTAAGGTCAGGAACAAGGAGTAGAAAATAAAATAAAGTACCTAGATGGGGAAAAAACAAAAACAAAAACGAGAGAACCTCTGTTTACATATGACAAGATCTTGAATATAAACAATATGGAGGAATTCAATGCAAAACACTTAGAACTAATAAATTTATCAAAATTGCAAGATACAACATTAATATGTAAAAAGTGACTGGATTTCTAGTCACAATGAGAACATTTGTAATAGCCTGGAATAAAAAAGTTAAAGCTTTATGAAAACAAGTACAAATTGTACACTCTGAAAACTATACAATATTGTTGAAGGAAATTATTAAGGCCTAAATAAACAGGCTATCCCATCTTCAGGCATTAGAAGAACTGTCACCAGTGTGCAGTTATCCCCCAAGCTTGATTCAACACAATCACAAACAAAATCCTATTCCTAACTTCATGTGGAACTGTAAAGAACCCAAATACCAAAAACAAACAACAAAAACAAACAAACAAAAAACCAGTTTGGTGAACAAGAAATCAGAAGTCCTTGTACCTCACAAATATTAAAAATGTGTTATAAAGCTTCAACAATTAAAGTGATTTAAAACTGAGAATCTATAAATAAATCCTTACTTTTATTGTCAATTATTTTTTTACTGGCATGTCAGGGAGATTCACAGGTAAAAGTTGTCTTTATGTACATGGTCCTGGGAAAACTGATTATCCACATAAAGTTAGTGAGGTTGGAGGACAGCACAAAATTGGCTCAGAGAAAGGGCAGTGGTAGTTCTCTTCTCAGGTCTGTGTGATTTCTAAATACAGTCCTTGTTTGTTTTTTGTTTGTTTGTTTTCTGATCCAGGGTTTCTCTGTGGAACAGCCATGGCTGTCCTGGAACTCACTCCTTAGACCAGGCTGGCCTCAAACTCAGAGATATTCACCTGCCTCTGCCCCCTGAGTGTTGGCTCGCTAAAGACATTCTTACCATCACATAATACAAACATTTATACCCACAGGTATGGCTTTCACCCCTTGTGCTGGCTAGTGTTTTGTCAACTTGACACAAGCTACAGTCATCTGGGAAAGGGAAACCTCAACTGAGAAAATACCACATGTGGGCAAGCCGGTGGGGCGTTTCCTTGATTGACAGTTGATGTGGGAGGGCCCAGCTCACTGTGGGCAGTGCTGCTCCTGGGCAGGTGATCCTGAGTTGTATAAGAGCACAGGCTGAGCAAATATAGGAGCAGGTAGTGAGCAGCGCTTCTCCATAGAATCTGCTTCAGTCCCTCCCCAAGTTCTTGCCCTGACTTTCTGCTCTGATTTCCTTTGATGATGGTGTGATATGGAAGTGTAAGATGAAATAAACCCTTTCTTCCCCAAACTACTTTTGATCATGTTTTATCACAGCAATATAAATCCTAACCAAGACACCTTCTCCTCAAAGAAGCTGCCTTTTGCTGCAGATGGAGATTATTATAGTGATCCACAGCTGGTCAACATGCAGAGAATAAGCGACTGCAGCGCCGAGCTCCAAATGACGCATCTACAATGCAACCCTGCATCTAAGGCTCAGGAAAAGTGCAGAAGAGGGTGAAGTTCTAAGAGCAGGAGAGCAGGGACACCTGCTGCCAGATAATGTCTTCTAGACATAGCAGGGAAGCTGCGTCCATGATACCTCAACAATACAGTTGGCTAAATCGGACCAGCACAATGACATCACAGGTAGATATGGCAATATGGATGGGGGAAATTCACAAGGTTCCACTTGTACATCAAGAGATAAGACAATTAATGGCTACTGGGAGAGGGAGGATAAGTTCTCTCCAGGGACTCACTCCCTGGTAGGCTATCCATTCTAAAGTGGTCAGCCCAAAACACACACATGTACAAGCAATATAACTAAATGGACTCAGCAGGTGGTGTGTGTGTGTGTGTGTGTGTGTGTGTGTGTGTGTGTAAAATAATTAAGAAGAGGTGGGGATGTATTGTGTCCCCCAATATACTGTGTTTCTCAATAAAATTTGCCTGGAGATCAGAGGAAAAAGCCAGCCATTATATAGAAGTCAGGCAAATCATGCCTTAAATTCTAACACTAGTTAACCATGGAGGTCTGGAGGTCTATACAGACAGACATGACATGGCAGAGCTGGGCAGGAAGAGGAAGTGATGTATCTGGACAGAGAGAACAAATCAGATGGAAGAACAGCAAGGCATGTATGTGTGGGTAGATAGGAAGTAGCGCTCTTTGGAAGCTGCAGAGTCGGTGAGGTAAGGTTGGCTGTGGCTTTCCCTATTTCCTTGATCTCTCAGGTTTTCACCCCTATATATGGCTCCATGTTTTTTATCTAATAAGAATGTTTAGAAATTCGTCTACAAGAGGTTGTGAATTTGAGAGTGAGTGTGGGGAGACAGGGAAAGAGTTGAGTAGGGGGAGCAAGGGGTAGAAATACTCTAAATATGGTTTTCATATAATAGACTCTTTTCTTAAAAAAGTGAAATTTGAATTAAAACACTAAAAGTCAGTGCTGTAAGTGTAAGAGCAAAAGCTCTAACAACCTTTGGAAAACCAAAGCTGCAAGCCTTCCTGACTTTGAACTGGGCTTCACACACAGCACCACAAGCCACGGATGGAACCGAGCTTCATCAAATTCAGAACGCTTTATGCTCTGAAGGACTCTATCATAAAGTGAAGGAAATTCAGTTTGTTAGAAATATGTCTCAGGAAAGGGGACAACACAAAATTACTCTCCAGGCATGAGATTTATCAGGAGAGATGGACTCACGGTCATGAGGGCCATGACTGGGTCTGGAGATGAGAGAGCATTTCAAAGGGATAGCACATGGATCAAAGCTCCATGGACGGAGCCTAAAGGGAAAGAGACACTTCCTTTAAAACCTTAAGGGGAACAAAATTAAAAAGGAAAATTTAAGAACTAGCTGACATAGTCAGGATGCCAGGGGTAGGCCATGAGGAAAGCGCCAGGAAAATCCCCCAAAGGAAACTATCTGACTTTTGTATCCTTTCAGGGGATGGAGGGAATTCTCACAGCACATGTCTTAGTCTGGAACAGTTTACAATACGAGGAGCCCAGTAGAGCTTAGTACTGGATAGGACCATAAATTAGAAGCTGTGAAGCCTCTCTGTACCAGAGAGGAAAGAGGTGGAGAGGGATGGAGGCTTAGCAGGAAGGAAGTGGGTTAGCCTTCTTTGTGGGGTGTGACCTTTTAGAATGACTCGTGTGCAGAATGAGCATTCATGACATGAGCTCCTCCATGTCAAATACCTCAATGCCTCAAACTTGTGGAAATGGCAAGGCCTTTCCTGAGAATGATATTGACACTATGAAGGAAGCATCAAACACAGCTTCTTCCTCTCAGGTGAATGCAGCCTGAGACTGTCCCCCTCACAGAAACCTCCCTCCAAGATCACCTAAACAACCTCCTTAGTTTGCTGCACATAATAAAAAGCCAACCTCCTTGTTCAGCTGTACAATAAACATGCTTCCTTCCCAAATTGCTGGTGCATCTCCATCAGAGCACATGGTCCACCTAATCCCAGTTTTTCTCAGCCATGTCTTCATTCCTTGTTGCCCAATCAGAGCAATCACAAACCAGAGTTGTAAAAGGCTGACACATGATTTAACACAGACCACATTTTATAAAGGACTTGCATCCAGAATGAATAAAGAACATTTACAAATGAATAACTGAAACTAAATGACAAAAGACAAATAAATCAATAGAAATATAGAGACATTTCTCAGGAGACTTGCAGGTGGCTAAAATTACCTAAGAAGAAACACAAACTAATTATCATCACGAAATGCAAACTAAAACTATTGTGAGATTCATCAAACCTACTAATATGCTATCATCAAGAAGATAAGTGATAAAATTTTGAGATTATCATCTACTGCTGGTGAGAATGGAACATGGCTTATCTGCTTTGGAAATTAGTTGAAAAGTTCCACAAAAATCTTAAACAGAATTATATCATCTAGCAGTTCTACTATTGGCATATACCTGAGGTGGTTAATATTGCCAATTGACAGTGTTAACAGAGCAGCTTCCAGCAACCAGTGCCCTCACCTGAACTCCTCTGGGTACCAGATGCACATCTGGAAGACAAGGCTGATACCTCTTCTGTGCCCCATTCCTTTACTTCTGATCATACAAAGGTGTTTGGATGCAAGACTGGTAAGTTTTACCTTCTGTACATGTACAGCCTGCTCACATAAGTTAAACTGCTAAAATCCAATTTTCTCAATGTACTACTTTTACATTATATTCTTCAGAGACTATTGACAAAGCTCATGCATGCAGGACCACTTCATAGATCATGAAGTAAATACAGTACAAATATTGTTATGTCAACATCTGTACTTGCTTTTGATTGAATGATGAATGTGTAATCATGAGCCTTACCAAATGCTATTATGTTTCTTATCATTTCTTTGCCACATGGTTCTGTTTTTCTGTTTTTCTGTTTTTCTGTTTGGATGGTTGTAATATGACTACCTGTGTTATATTGTGCAGGAAGTCCCTGGATTTGACCTGCTCATCCTTAACCCTTTCTAGAAAAGCCAGAAAGTTATGACCTTTTGGTTCTAGTTACATTTTGTTGTTGTGATAAACACCTTGACCACAAGCAACTTGGGGAGAAGAGTTTTTATTTCATCGTGCAGTTTCAGGTCACAGCTCATCACTGAGGGCGTCCAGGGCGGGGAATTGAGGCAGGAACCTGGAGTGAAAACTGAAGCAGAGACCGAGAAAGAATGATGCTTACTGGTTTGCTTTTTGTGGTTCATGCTTGGCCAGTTTTCTTACATAACTGAGAACCACCTGCCCACGGTGGGGTGGCACTGACCACATGAGCTGGGCCCTCCTGTATCCATTAGTAATCAAGAAAATGCCCCCCCAAACAAAGTGCCCACTGGCCAACCTGATGAAGGCACCTCTTCATTTGTGGTTCTCTCTTCCAAGTTGTCAAGTTGACAACCAAGATTAGCCATCACAGACATGTTTTGCTCATCTAGTAATTACTTTCTCAGAAGTTCCCAGGGCTCCTGTGACATAAAGCCAATGACTCCCTAGTTGTTAATATGCTTTCCCTACATGTAGCATTTTGCTCTATTTGCCATTACTTTTTTTTTTTTTTTACTGTTTCTTTTCATGCCTCTACCTTCTGTTGGCTCCTCTTGCCATTCTGTTTGCAATTGTTCTATAGACATCTGTGTTTCCTTCAATTTTAGGACATGTAATATAGTTAGCCTTTACGACAATTATTTCAACCATACCTCTTGAATTTGATTGCTCCACAAAACTCACCAATCCTCACCATCCTCTAGCATGAACAATTTTCAGTGTTTTATTCAGTGTTGTCTTCCAGAATTCCCTGTGTTTGTTTATAACACCACTCTACTTCTGGTTACTAGTGAGATTATTGAGAGGCAGCATCAATCCTCACCTCCTCCTCTTCCCTAGCCAGTCATCAGAAGACATTTATATTACTCACAACTGTTCCACATCCTCCACTTAGTCCATTGTCTCTGGGCTTGCCATCCCTTCCACGTGCCTGGCCCCTCCTCCATTCCCTCCCTCCTCCTTTCTCCCTCACTGTCATCAGTCACTGATTCCATATGTCATCCTTCCCCTTTTGTACTATTTGACCAAATACCTAAGACTTGGCAGTGGCTACATTTTAATCTGTTAGACCACTCCATCATGTTTTTACACCTGGAAAATGCCCACTCCTGTCTTAACTATCTTTTTAGTTCCTGTTTATACATTGTCTCTCTAAGATGTGCCTTTAACACCCCCTCTACTTCAATACCTCAGTAAAAATAGATGCTATTTTTTCCTTTCTTGTAAACTATTGCATCCATTCTCCCTGTTTCTCATATAGGATAATATCCCCACTAGATTACAATCTTTTTTTTTTTCATTTCACACAGCTTTTAGCATATAAACAAGGCATAAATATTTATTGCATCTTGCCATCACATACTAAATAGCATTTAAAATATAAAAATATAAACCATTATATTAACAGGCAGCATAGGGCATTATACTATATCTGACTGACTTCAGAAGGAAAAGTATATTTTCATCTTGCTATTAGATAATATGCTTAGTATACAAGCTATAAGGAGCAAAGCATATCTTAATAGAAATGTTGAGGTTTAAATTATAGTAACAGAATAAAGATGTAATTGTTTCATGTTTTATTACAACACCACAAAATACCTTTGTTCATTCTAGATATTCAAATAATCATCATGAGTTTAGTAAAGCAGTCAGTCACACACTGATGGGGCCTTAGGCCTGTAAAAGCATTCCAGTCCAACCCTCAGATAAAGTTATTATTATGATCTAGAAACTTGACTGGCCTCAGTTCACTATCCCTCAAAGTTGTGTGACTTCTTACCCACATACTGAAGGCTGTTTTCTAAACTTGTCACATTTTCTGTAAACGTGAATTCAGATTCCTCTGTTTTCCCACTTTGGTGCTGAAAAGAACATTAAACAACAACGAAATGGGATCAGGAAAAACAGGTAGTATTTTTTGGTTTTGTTTTGGTTTTTGGTTTTTCAAGAAACAGTTTCTCTGTGTAGCCCTGTCTGTCTTGGAACTCACTCTGTAGATCAGACTGGCATCAAACTCAGAGACCAGCCTGCCTTTGCCTCCCAAATGCTGGAATTCAAAGGCAAAGTGCGCACCATCATACCTGGCCAAAACAGAGTTTTATAAGTTAACTTCTCCCTTTGCACCAACATCACAAGAAAAGCATCTCAACAGTGGATAAAAATGAAAGCATAAAACATTAAACACAGATGTTCTACCCTGAAGTGCTTGCTTTCCAAATGCAATAAATTTGGTTTATAGTAGTACCAAGGGAGGAAAAACTAATTATAAGCACTAATTGTCCTAAATATGGAGTCATTCAGAAGATCAAAACCCTCTGCTAATCAATGGTGCTATTGAGTACTGTTTTTGAAAAACTGTCTTCAAAATGTAAATACACATAATACAAATATCCATAACACAGATTTTAAAATGCTCAAGACATTCCTGGCATACATTCTATGAATTTCCTCTGAATCAATAGATATTTGGATTGTGTTTGTTAATAACTCACAACTAGAGAAGGAACAATGATTCTCCAATGAAGCTGACCATGCTCATTCAGTGTTCAAAGAAAACTCCCTCTAAATTACATGGAGTTCATTGGCTTAAGGTTACCTTTATTTTTAGTGTTTTGACATACACATGATAAATAAATCATCCATCTTTTCCATGTTCCAAATAATACATAATCCATAAAGCAGCAAACTATAATCTTATATAATTTAAATTTCATTTAGAAAATTGACTGTATTCAATTATTAAAAAGTCAAACTTACTGATCCTTATTGTTCACAAATTTTTCTTAATGCTAGTTATATAACTAGAATATCTGTTTTCTAATATAAAAATAATTTTTTTAGATCCTTAAATCTCTCAACAAAGTACATTAATGTTCACACGGCTAGTTTAGAATGCTAGCTAAAGCAAAGAAAGGCAGTGCAGTAGCAATAGTGAACTACTGTTGATTCTATCCCATGCGCTACGCTAAAGAAGGTCATTATCCCATAATAATTTATGCCTAGTAAATTACAGTAAAATTTAACTTGACTTAATGCTCTGAACCCTCCACTCAAGTTTTTTCAAGTTGTCAAGGCACATCATGGTACAAGTTGGCTGTCGTGGTAGACCAGCTATTTCCAAAAGGAGGTAATAGTCCCTGTTCAAATGGACTGAACTTCTACATTCTGTGTTCAAACAAACCATTTGTACTATGTGCAAAGGAATCCTGCATATATTTTTGCTGAAAGTTAGCATGAAAACTAATCAACATCCAAGATTCTGGGAGGCAAAACCAGATTGTATTCATGTAGAACATGTGGGACCTGTAGCCAGAAAACCAGCTGTAATATATCATCAACAATTCTAAAGCCCCCCAACTTGAAACTTACAGTGTTCATTAGGAGAGTAATTTCTCCCCAGTAGCTAGATTTTCAAAAATTCATTCTTATTTTCCCTCTCTTTTGAAAAGTATACTTAGAAAAGAAAGGGATAAACCATAAAAAACAAATGTGTCCTGCCACAGTAAATCACTTCTGCACAAGTTATATCTGAGTCTTACTAATAGATACGTTTTCTGACTCCACAACCACTAGAATACTTATACTGGTATGTTCAGAGTTCACACCAATTAGACCACCAAGGACCATCCTATCAGGCAGTATCATCAAATCATCTCAGGATCCTTGGGTAGGCTGATCAGAAGGTGGCTGTGTGGAACCTGGATTATAGCTGGTGCTCAGTAGACAGTGACTCCTTACCTCTTTAATAAAATAAGCAGAATATGATAGAAATAAATAATGAGGTGATTAGATGAGAAAGAAGAATTCTCTTCATTGCACAAGTTCCCATCTCCTCAACATGCATTATGCTCCCCATCCATTCCCATCTTGCTAAGCTTTAACCTTCAGATGCTCTCCAGAGCCTTTTACCCTATGTTTCATCACCTTTTCACTTAGAACAGTGGTTCTCAACACATTTTGGAAATTGCCTATCAGATACCCTGCATATCAGATAGCTACTTTCTGATTCATAACAGTAGCAAAATTACAGTTATGAAGTAGCAACAAAAATCTACTCACAAATTGAGCACAGAGAATGAGAGGCCTTGAAACACTCAGTCCTAAATGGGATATCTCCATCAAACCTCAGGGATTAGGGAACTATGTGGAAGAGGAGGCTAAAAGATGGATGACAGTAACAAAACAGTGTCTTCCAGACGCAGCAGGACTGACTGACACACATGAACTCACAGAGGGGGTGGCAGCATGCACAGGGCCTGCACAGGTCCAAGGCAGATGGCCCAGCACTGAGAGGGAAGTGTGCACAACCTTCCATCCCTAACCAGAAGAGAGCTCCCATTGACAACTGCTTGCAAAAGAAAATTAGTTTTCTCCAATGGAATTTCACTGGATACACAAAACCACATTTAAGGGCACGCCCCATGCCCAGCAGTACATGGCCAATACAAAACAAACTCAGTGGTACTTTTGGAGATGTTTTTGTGTTGTGTTGCTTTGTTTGGTCTTTTTTTTTTTTTTTTTAACCTTACAGGTCTTTTGCTTGCATATGATGGCTTTGGTTTTGTGTTTTCACAGGTTTTGTCTGTATGCATGCATGTATCTGTGTCTGTAAGTAGTTCTTGTGCTTTTTGTTTGTTTTATTCTGCTTTGTTTGATTTTTGATTTGCCTGTTTGTTTTCTAAAGAAAAAGAGACAACATGGAGCTGGAAGGGTTGGGAGGTGAGGAGGATCTGGGAGGAGACAGGAAAGAGGAACCATGATCAGAATATATGTATAAATTATTTTCTATTAAACAAGGTTCAGTATATCAGAAATGTTCTGTAAAACAATCAAGGGAGTTTGACTCCAACAGAAATTATCTATAGCTTTACAAGTCTCTTTTGTGTCTTGACATCAACTGTTAACCTTAGAGTCTTCAATATACAAATAAAAATATTTTCTTTGTATTTATTTATTTATTTTTTTAATTTTGAGATAGGGTCACATGTAGCCCTGGTCAGCTTAAACTCAAAGTGTAGCTGGAGATGATCTGAGCTTCTGCTTCTCTGTATCCTTCCAAGTCTTGAGACTGAAGACATTGTCCACCTCATCCACTTGATGCAGTGCTGAGGATCAAGTCCTGGTGCTTTCTCTGCTTAGGCAATCACTCTACCAACTAAGCCACATCACCAGCCCCCCAGACTTGTTCTTAAACAGGACCTCTGCCATAACCTTCTGTTTTGTTTATCCCTCTGCGTTGTAAGACATTATAAAGAAACATGGAGTACAAGGCTTCCAATCCAACTCAATGGAGTCCTAGGCTGGTGGGCAGCTTATTTTATGTTTTGGTTAACTGTCTCATTCTTCAATCAACCCCTTCAACAGCCATGCTCTTTTTAAGGGTAACTGAAAGCTTCTTTGAAAACTGCTTAAGACAAGTGAGAGAAATAACCCTCTGTGGACAAGGGTTCTCCAAAAGACTAACCCAGCAGCACATTTAGAACTGTGTGTCCTAACTCCATCCAGTCAACAACTGGCACATTTAACACCCAAATTTAAACCATTGCAGACTCAGAAAACAGATTTTCTTTTAATGTCAAGAGTTTCTTGACATTTTAACAAACATTGCCTGTGAACACTTTCCATACCAAAAGAACTAAAGTATAGGATGGGGTGACAATTTGGTAGCTTAAGCATCTGTCAGGCAAGTGGGAGGACCAGAGTGAAAATCCCCAGAGTACACACAAAAGCCAGGCATAGTAGCATATTTTATAAACCAGCGCTCAGGGGAAAGCCATGAGGCAGAGACATAAGAATCCTTAGTAGCTCATAGGCCAGCTAAGCTGGGTACACAGTGCAAACTGGGGTGCACAGTACAAAGAAAACCAAAGAGTCCCTGTCTCAAACAAGGGCCAACCCCCAAAGCTGCCCTTGACCCTGACACCTGGCATGTTTATATGTCCTACCAGCCCCAAGACACACACACACACACAACAGAGAGAGAGAGAGAGAGAGAGAGAGAGAGAGAGAGAGAGAGAGAGAGAGAGAATATAAACAAATACAAACACACCGGAACAAATAAATACAT
Source organism: Onychomys torridus (assembly GCF_903995425.1). NCBI lineage: Eukaryota > Metazoa > Chordata > Mammalia > Rodentia > Cricetidae > Onychomys > Onychomys torridus. Next base: position 1,782,070 of record NC_050457.1, on the reverse strand, counting down.
ATACTACCTGAAAGGAAAAAAAAATGTAAACAATTCAATATTTGCTTAATGTCTGTGAAGCCTAGTTAGCACATTTTTGGCTTGTTAAACCAAAGGTCACTTTCGGTGGTTGCAACAAAGCACATGCAGATCACTCTTTAGTCCTGTGGCATTTACCATAAACATTTTGTCATGGTGTTCTAACAGAGCCTGCGATAAAGTTTCCTTTTTCCAGTAAAGCAAACATATACCAAGCACTATCTGAAAGTTGGTTAGACTGTAAATGTCCTTGTGTCAATGCCCTTCTTATTCACAGAAGACTCTGGAAGTGTGTTGGCACAACTGGGCACCCGCTAATGCTGCCAGGAATTCCTGCTATGATACATCCATGGAAGCCTGGGCTTTACTCCAAGGAACTGGGGCTGGAAAAGTCTCCATCTGCCTTTCTAGAGGATTATTAAGGAATTATTCCATACTGTAGCTACCCATAGCAAGAATATTCTCCTGAAACTGTTTCTTGGATTTCATATGCTGTTGGCATTTCTGCAGCTCAGACGGCAGCAAGCCTCCCAAGCCTTACAGGTGACTGCAGTTACATGAGTTCCTTCTAAGGTTTCAAGGGGGAGTCCATGAAATGCTAAAGGTATCTGATACCACAACACTCTCAGAAGCAGCCCTGTATAGAGACAGGAGGTCACATAGTGAAAGGGTAGAATTTTAAATGCTTATTATAAGCATGTTGCCATATCAAGTTGAGTATTTACAGAGGTTCATAAAGCTGGTGGGTCATCTGGCAGCAAACAAATATATACTTATTGTGTTTTCCATCTAAGCTGTGAAGCTGCCCTCTCCTGACTTGTATGCCAAGTTCCTCAAAGACATCATCTGGAAATTACTATCATTAGCAAGTACAAGGGTACAGCTAGTGTCATCTTGCCTGATGCTGACTCAAGAAGAAAAAGACGAAATTAAAAGGAGATTTCAACCCTTTTCAGCTGTCATTTTTATTGACTATCCAGAGGCTACATAACAGCAGCAGATGCTGAGTGTCATGTGGCATCCTACTGGAATCCACAGTGGAAGACATGGACAGGAACAGAGCTAGAAGGCAATGGGGCAGATTCACTGAGTGAGGCGTCTGATACAGAGCCACAAATGCTATGTGCAAACTTTAAAAATACTTATTAGTCACACACTCCAGCACATTCATGTTTCCTGGTATTGTTTCCAAATATTCATAGCCTATACTGCAAATAGCATTTCTTTCTTGGAATTTACTATGGACATTATTTTAAATTTGTTCAAGTCTTTGCTTTCATCAAAGTTTCTAAGATTTTTCTTCCCTGGAGCGAATGTCAAAATTTATAATTTCTATACTTAGAATGGTAACAGAAGAGGTAAAATCCATGGTAGAGCTCTTGATATAATTTAACTAAAGTTGAACCAGAATCACAAATATAACCAGGGAGTTCTCTGTTCTAGCTAAGATAGTTCTTTGCATTTGCTATACAAAGCGACAGAGGAGAAAGCTTCCGAAACAACTGGTCCTGGCTGACTGTGAGACTGGAGGTCATCAGCTGTCATCAGACTGTCTACCTTATAATTAATCTACTGTGATTAAACTGGGGGTTCATGGTGAGCAACTCTAAAGAAGTTGTGAGGTTTGGTAATAATATCACAGACAATATTTTACAAGGAAACCTTAAAAAGTACTTACAAGCAGGCCAAACAGCAGTGGCAGAAGTGAGCGCCTTTTATATCAACCTCTCAGTGAAGTGGTTCTACCAGGCAATGGTTAGATGGCCGAGATCTAGCACACTCTAGAATCTAAGTCAAGCCCACCACCAAGCCCTAGCACAATGGACTCAATGATCAGGATTTAGGACTGCCTGGCATTAGATAAGACCCCTGCTCTCCAGAACAACATGTCTCTTTAACACAAGTGACACAGGGCAAAGGAAACAGATTAATGTCAGAAGAGAGAGTGACCCTGAGTTTCTTGTCCCTACAATAGGTTACCCTGGCTGGGACAGAAGAGTGAGGATAAAAAGATCTAGAGGAAGCAAAAGTAAACTGTCAGACAAGGTCCAAGAATGGAGCTGTGTGAGAATTCTGAGTGCTTGCAAGAACACTCAAGAAAACAAGAGTCTTGTGATCTTAGTTTCTTCAAAAACACGGAATTGAGACTTTAGTCTGCTTCATTTATTGGCTTCATTTTCCCAGGTCCCACCACATCTAGAGCAGTGGCAATAGGTGTGTGATCCAACAGATTGGAAGGGAAAATCTGTGGTCGACAGTGAAGTTGATTAGGAGCAGCATTCATGCTATATTCCATATGGCATAGTGTATTTCATGTAGGGTACAAGTATATAAGAATAAGATAGGAATACAGGAACAAGATAGGAATATAGGAATAAATAGAAATATAGGAACAAGATAGGAATATAGGAATAAGATAAAAATATAGGAATAAATATAAATATAGGAATAATATAGAAATACAGGAATATGATAGAAATAAAGCAATAAGATAGGAATACAGAAATGATATAAGAATATAGGAACAAAATAAGAATATAGGAATAAGATGGAAATAAAGGAATAAGATAGGAATATAGGAATAAAATAGGAATTTAGGAATAAACTTTAGAGATGGAAACTGACAACCATCAGCTTGGCCAGCAAAAAGGTATTAACCTTTAACTGGGCCCTTCTGTGTTTTATGATGGGCAGCTCTGTCAACATCCCAAATGTTAGTGCTCTTTAGTTACTAAAGATTACCGTCTGCAGCGTGGGGTTAGCTATTCTTCGATAAGGAAAAGGAGTGGGAATGGTGTAATTATAATCTTTAAGGTTGCAAATAAAAACAAATTTAATAAAATTTGGTTGTGAACAAGGGTTTGTTTCCTTTCTGAAGTTCTAATAACAAAAAGGCAAATCATAGTTTGATGTGATTAAGTAGTAAGCTCTCACCATCCATCTTTAAAGGGAAGGCAGATCCCTTGCGCACTGACCTGCTAGGAAACAGCAGCATCTGAAGCTGGGTACCATTTGATTTTCATCCTGTTGACTGTAATAGCTTCTGTTTGAAAAAAGGATATGGATTTCCCAATCTCCTTCTAAAATTGTTTAAATTACAGAGTTGAGTTAACCTAAAAGAAAATCACTTAGTAAAATAATAAAGGTTCATGTGTACATGTCAAAATATTAATATTTGACATTAGAGAGAAGGTTCACAGGGTAAAGTGCTTATTGCATGTGCATGAGGACCTGAGTTCAGAGTTCAGGCATGTGTAAGTCACAGCACTGGTGAGTAGAAAAAGGCTGATCCTGAGGACTCCCTGGCCAGCCTATCTAGTTGAAATGGCAAGTGTTCCATGTTCAGTGAGAGACTCAGGCTCAAAAACTAATGGGAAAGTGTTATGGAAGAGACTCAGTGTTGGCCTCTGGCCTATACACATGCCCACACAGTGAGCATGTACATACACACATGCATGCAGGAACACAAACACACACACACACACACACACACACACACACACACACACACACTCATGTGCATCTTGGATGCCATGCTGTCTTCAGGTCTCACTGCTGTTCAGTACAGTGCAGGCAGTGAAGTCCTAAGCTGCTGTTTACTTTCCATGGCTGCTTCCGGTACATCGGACAAGTCCATGTCCAGAAGCCACAACTGTACCACAGCAAACACTGTGGCAATAGCTGAAAGTCCCAAACACAGTTTTCTGTTTCCTGGCTAGCAATTTAAAAGCAAATAAAAAATGAACTTTTCCACAGTCTGCCATAAAACTATATTGAGCAAAATGCCTGTAACTGTTCCATGTTTATTCACTTGACTTTTCACAATCAAACTACTTTACAAATACATTATAAATTACTAAGCTAAAGAATTAATGAGTCTAAGAAGTAAGAGAATATAAGCTAAGAAATAAAAAAACATCTAGAAATTATTTGTTAACTTGAAAATTTTTTTTAGATGGCTGTTATTTTAATTCCACAACATACAGCTGATCTCATACTAAACTCAGGATCCACAACATACAGCTGATCTCATACAAAAATCAGCAACAGCCTGCACCATATGAATTATGAGCCCAAAGATCTAGGACTAACTTACAAAGGTTGTATGAGATGCTCACCAATAATATTCAACTCCACACTTTGAAACCAGGAATAAAAAAGGGCCTTTGGCAAAGCTAAGGTCCCTTTATCAATTACCAATTACAATTGCCACTGTAGACAGTAAAACTGATTATAGGGGGTTGGGGATTGAGCTCAGTGGTAGAGCACTTGCCTAGCAGGTGCAAGGCCCTGGGTTCAATCCTCAACTCAAAAACAAAAACAAAAACAAAAACAAACCAAAAAAACCCCCCAAAACTGATTATATAAGATATTTTTATGGTGTTTGACAAAGCACAACCTAATTGCTGCAGTGCACAACTATTATTTATTTATGCATGTGTGTGTGTGTGTGTGCCTGAGTGGATGTATATCCACTCAGAAGAGGGCCTCAGATTTCCTGAAACTGATGTTATAGGCAGTTGTGAGTTGCCATGTGGGTGCTGGGTACCCAGGTCCTTTGTATAAGTAGCAAGTGCTGTTAGTCACTGAGCCATCTCTCCAGCACCCAGTACAACACTGTTTCAAAATAAAAGTAAAATTTTCAAAATCAGTAATAAAAATGGGTCCATTCTTCCCTGCTTGGTCTGCAGGCCTCTGGGAGCGTGCACAGACATTGAGAAAACTATATTTCCTATGTCTTTGAGAGAGACAGTGGTGGATTTTTTATTCATATTTAAATATTCACTTTACCTTATTCTCTTCTTTCTCCTTCATCTAGTGTTTTAATCATTGAGAAATGGCCGAAAACCAATACAGACCAGCATTAATCACTGTGAAATGGCTAAAAACCAGAAAGGTCAGAGGAAGCCTTGGGGCCGAGAGAAAACAACAGATGAAACCCTCTACCCTCTTACAGCCTCCAGAATCCACAGGGACTCAGACCAAGGGTACCCAGTGTCAGTCGCAAGGCTGAACTCCAGGACTGTGGAATGCCTCCTCTTGACGAGAAATCATGCTAATGCTGAAACACTCACTATACAGTTGTTTGCTTCATATGGAAGCCACTATTAAATACAGTGACTCCTACAAATACACTTCCAGCTTCCTGGGAAAGCGGCATGTAAATAAAGCATTATTGCCATGACATGTCCCCTAGTGATCCAAACAGGCCGCAAACAGCTAACGGATGGATTCACAGATGGTACAGAACTGAGAAGTGTTGAAATTGCTTCACCAAAGGCAAGAAGATTTATGCAGGGGAAAAAAAAGTAGTATGCTTAAAATAAGAGCAAAAAAAATTTTTTTGTTTTGTTTTGTTTTTTTGTTTTGTTTTGTTTTGTTTTGTTTTGTTTTGTTTTTTGTTTTGTTTTGTTTTGTTTTTTTGAGACAGGGTTTCTCTGTGTAGCTTTGGAGCCTGTCCTGGAACTTGAGCTATAGACCAGGCTGGCCTCGAACTCATAGAGATCCGCCTGCCTCTGCCTCCCGAGTGCTGAGATTAAAGGCGTATGCCACCACTGACCAGCAAGCAAAACATTCTTAACTTCGTGGGAGAAAAAAAAAGACGTGTGTGTGTGTGTGTGTGTGTGTGTGTGTGTGTGTGTGTGTGTGTATGTGTGTATATGTGTGTATGTGTGTGTATTGTGTGTATGTGTATATGTATGTGTATGTATGGGTGTGTGTATGTGTGTGTGTATATGTGTGCGTATGTGTGTATTGTGTGTGTATGTGTGTGTGTGTGCGTGTATGTGCGTGTGTGTGTGCTTACACATACATATGCACATGCACAGAGCAGAAAGTCATGAATAGGTGTATGAAGGCCAGAGGGCAATTTGCTGGAGTCGGTTCTCATCATGTGGGTCCCAGGGTTCAAACTCAAGTTGCCAGGCTTGGCAGCAGGTCATCTTACTGGCCTCAAGTTCCAGAACATGCTGTCCAGTATAGATGATACAAAGCAGGATAACTTGCAATTCCTAAAAAACACTAACATACCAACAATATTTGAAGAGAGACACCAGATGCTTTGATTGGTGAGTTTCCCCTCTCCCGGTCAGTATAAATGCTTCCTGGGACATGTGGGAATGACTGTTCATCTTCCAGTGCCCCACCAGTGTCTTGGAAAGTGGGGGTAACCCCAGTCACTACCTTCAAGGCTACAGATGGTCCTTCTCCCTGACAATCACCTCTGCCCCCGCCCCCCCACCACACACACACACACAAGTGAGGCCTTGCTTTTTGTCTCTCGGACCTGCTCTTTGGGTGATGACTCACTGGGCAGCTTGTGCCATTTTCATCTCTCAGACCATGTGTCTGTCCCTTGAACTTAGCTCTTGGCCCCTGTCCTTTGCCTGATAATGTGCTGGGCGGCTTGTGCCTTCTCAACCTTGTTTTTCTCTGCCTCACTCACAGGGAATAAGCCTTCCTTCCCGCAACAGAAGCCCAACATCCCCTCTGGGATGCCTCCATGCTTATTGCCCTATTTAAAGGCTTCTAAACTCACCCGCCTTTGCACCTGGAAATGGCCCAAATACCCCTTAAACAACTGGATAAAATGACTGGCTAATGGCACTTTAGACCCTGACATTTTACAGGAGCTTTCTAACTTTTGCCAGTGGACCAGTAGATGGAAAGAGTTCCCTTCTGTTATCTGAGCTCCAAAGCCTCTCTCCATCCATGCTTCCTGCTCACCTGCTCATGTGCTCCTAGCTAGGCAATCTGAACTAGAGGAACCCTCCCCCACCACTCCGGACCCTGCTAATGAACCCCCACCTTTCTGACCTTAACATACAACTGCTCCTTCAGCTCCTGCGTCCTCTTAATGAGTCTTAACAGGTCACTCAGACCATCCCCTTTTACTCCTCTTGACTCCTGCCACTGAGGAACCCCACCCTCACCGAGCCAACCAGTGACCGTCCTCCCCTTGTGAGAGGTTGCTGGAGTGAATGGACTGGCCAAGGTACACGTCCCCTTCTCCCTAGCAGAACACTCTCGAATAGAAAAGAAACTGGGTTCTTACACCTCTAATCTACCTCTTTCATAAAAGAATTCCAATATAATACCCAATCTTATAGTCTCACCTTTCATGCTATATATATGATCCTAACTAACAACCTACTTCCTGAGAAGCACAAGTGAATTTGGGAGCAGGCCAAAGTACATGCAGATGAAATTCACCAGACTAATGCAGCTCAATCACCTGGGGCAGAGGCAGTTCCGGATAAAGACCCATGATGGGATTGTAACACCCCGGGTGGCACTCTAGCCAGAGACCAATTTACAACCTGGCTCCTGGCAGGTCTCCATAAGGCTCCTTAAACCAGTAAGCTATGAGAAACCTCAGATCTTTCAGGACAGATAAGAAAATTCATCTCAGTTCCTAGACCACCTCACAAAGGCTTACAATATACTAATTTAGATCCTGAAATCTCAGAGGGCAGACAGCTCTTTAAGACCCATTTCTTTTCCCAGAACTTCTCCAACATTAGGGCCAAGCTCAAGCATTAGGAGAGAGGCCCTTAGCCCTACAGGCAGAAGTCTTAGTGCTGGTCTTTAAGGTGTATCATGGAAGAGAAGAGAAAGCCTGTAAACAAAAATACCAAATGCTGGCTAAGGCCATCCGACCAGCCTCAGTGACTGCCTGGGCTCCCTTGCCCCCTGGGGCTTGAGGACCACTGGGTTCCTGTTTCAAATGTGGTCAGGAAGGTCACTGGGCCTGGTCTTATCCTAATCCCCACAGGCCCCTGGGCCATGTCCAAAGTGCATTATCAAGAGGGACACTGGTCAGTTGACTGCCCCCACACACCTTATGGCATGAGGACATCAAATACAGACCACCCTTCAGCCAACCTTCTAGGTCTAGCCAAGGACAACTGAGGGTTCCTGGGCTCCCTTGACCTAACCACTGTCATCTCTGACAGGAAGCCATGGGTAGTCATCATGGTATCAGGGTGGCCTACATCTTTTCTTTTGGACACTGGGGCCACTAACTCAGTCCTGAGGGAATTTGGGGGACCTACCTCCCCTTCTCATCTCCCTGTTGTTGGGGTAGGGGGACAGCTTTACCTACCTCATCAGACCCACCACTCAGTTGCATTTTCAGGGGTATCCCTTTCACCCATTCATTTTTGGTTGTACCAACTTGCCCTGTGCCCTTAATGGGAAGAGGTTTCTTTAGCCAAAGTGGGATCTTCTATTTCTTTTGCTCCCCCAGTCACCTGACCCAAGACTCACCAGCAGCACCTCTCCTCCTCCTAGTCACCTATCCCACTGGTTCCAACATGTCATTTCCTCTGCCAGCCTCCCAGGTGGACCCTCAAGTCTGGGACACCCCAAACCCTTCTGTTGCTAGGCACCATTCCCCACTGTCATTCAATTACAGGACCCTACCCAGTACACTACCCAGTACACACTCTCACTCCAGAGCCTTAGGGAACTTAATCCTATCATCTCTGACCTTCTAAGAAAAAGCTACTTCACCCTATATCCTCTCCTTTTAACACCCCTATACTTGCAGTTAAGAAATCTAACAGAATCTACCATCTGGTTCAAGACCTCTGGGTTATTAATTCTGCAGTGGTCCCCCTCTGTCCTGTGGTGCCTAACCCTTACACACTCATCTCCACTATCCCCGTTGGAACCTTCCATTTCTCAGTTTTGGATCTCAAGGATGGTTTCTTCTCTGTCCCTCTCAGCACTCAGCCTCAAAGTATATTTGCTTTTACCTGGACTGACCCTGACACTCACCTCTCCACACAGCTTACCTAGACTGATCTACGTCATGGGTTTGGGGACAGTCTATTCCTATTTGGCTAGGCCCTAGCTTCTAACTTACTCTCTCTGTCTCTCCCTAACTCTAAACTCATACAGTATGTAGATGATATTCTACTTTGTAGCCCATCATTACAAATTAGCCTAACTAACACCTGCCCTCCTAAATTTCCTGTCCAGCTGGAGCTATAGAGTCTCACCATTACCCCAACTCACAAAGCCATTTTTAAGATAGAAAGCACCTAATCTGGTCTCTTATCCCCACTACTAAAGAGCAGATTTTATCATTTCTAGAAACTGCTGGCTTCTGACATTCCTGGATCCCCTCTTTTTCCTTCCTTCCTTACCCCGTATATAAGGAAGCTCTTGGTTTCCCACATGAATCCCTCCTCCATCCAATTACAAACCCTTTCAGAAGCTTCTACATGCTCTCCTCCAGGTTCCATCCCTTCATCTCCCAGACCTAACTCATCCCTTCTCCCTCCATGTAACAGAAAAAGAGGGATATGCCCTTGGGGGGTCCTAGGCCATCAGCTGGGACCTTCGTTTGCACCTGTAAGCATACTTGTCAAAAAAAAAAAAAAAACCAAAAAAACAAAAAACAAAACAAAACAAACTAGAATTCACCACCCAGGGATGGGCACCCTCCACACACGATTTAGCAGCTGCCGAACTACTTATTTGTGAATCCAAGAAACTAACCTTTGGGCTACCCACCACTATCTTCTCCTCCCACAACCTGTCCCTTCCGTTAACTTATAAAGCCTTACAAACTCTACCTCCTTCCCAAGTTTTTTCTCTCCAAGTGCGACTAGTGGAAGATGCCACACTTACTTTCCAATCTTGCCCACCCTTCAATATCTCAAATCTTCTTCCTTGATTCAATCCCCACCCAACTACTAACCAGCAAACTGAACTAATAGCCCCCACCCATGCCTTCCTACTAGCACAAGGACAATACCTAAGCACTTACATGGATTCTAAATATGCTTTTCAGATCCTCCTGTCCCATGCTGCCATCTTGAAAGAGTACAGGCTACTTACAAAAAAGGAGGATCCATAACTAACTCAGGTCAAATTTTGGCCATGCCAAAAGCCTCCCATCTCCCCAGAGCTACAGGAATTATTCATTGCCAGTCTCATCAGACCAACAACTCCATCATCTCTAAGGGGAGTAACCGAGGAAATAACAAGGCAGCTAAGACAGTGGACCTCCAAGGCCCAGACTCACCTCACCCACCACAGGGAATCCATACACTACAACCCACATCCTCACAGTCACCCCGACACTCGACAAATTCTGTCCTATCTACATCAGCTCTTTCATCCAAATAGTCAGTCTCTGTCTCATTTTGTCAAGGCTCACCTCCAGCCAACCCCTGAGGACTTGTATTTCTTAAATACTATTACCGCCTCTTGTAAAATTTGTCAAAAGTCAGACTCTAATTCCAAATTATTATAACCTCCCTTTTTCTACCTATCAGGCCAGTGGATCTTCCCCAGGGACTGACTGGCAACTTGATTTTACTCACATGTCCACAGTCAGATGGATTAAGTGTCTCCTGGTTCTAGTAGATGCATTCTCAGCCTGGGTTGAAGCTTTTCCAATTACTAACAAATGGGCTCAGACAGTCTCTGACCTCCTACTCTGGGAGATTATCCTCCAATTTGGGATCCCCCATCTCTCCAGTCAGACAGTGGTCCTGAATTTATCTCCCAGATTTCCCAAACCTTCTCTAAAACTCTCAGCATCCCTTGACATTTTCATATCCCATATCACCCTCAGTCCTCAGGAGAGATAGAATGAACTACCTGCTCCATGGAAAATAGTCTTGTTAAAATGTCACAGGAACTTCACCTTGACTAAGTAAATCGCTTGCCTCTGGCTTTTCTCAGGCTCCAGGCTCTCCCCAAGTGACCCCTTTCTGTCTTGCCATTTGAACTCATGTATGGGAGACCAGTCCTAACATCCGGCCTCCCATCTGAACCCTTACCTCGCCCTGATCACCTACTGACTCCCCTCCTCTATCATCTATGCTCTCTCCTATGGAACTTTGCTGACTACTCTCTACCCAAGCCATGCACCAACCCCTGTCCATCTCCAATCCACATGGGGGATCAGGTCCTTCTCTATTCTCCAGACCAATGCCCATCACCCCTTTCCAGTAAATGGCAGGGCCCCTTCAAGGTAATTCTCGTAACCCCCACAGCTGCCAAGCTTGAGGGTCTTCCTCATTGGATTCACTTATCTTTCCTCCAACCTTTTACTTATCACTTGAGGATAATCTTTCCTCATACATAGGAACTTAAATGGGGCCCTGCTCCCCTAAGTTCCAGAGGACACTGAGATCAGCTGCTTTGTCTCCAGTTTCAGAAGAACAGTACTCAACTCTACCAGATTGCTTTCCTTCCTAACCCCTCTCTGCGTTCTCCTGTCTCTACTGATCACACTCTCCTTCAATTTCCTCTCTGTGTTATCTCCAATGACATATTCAAAAATCTCTAGTTAAACTAATTAGCTATTGTTACAAGACTACCAACCATTAGCCACAGAGCTGGAAGTATAAGAACTATCAAACGTGCCCAGGTGGTAAGAAACAGCAATACCACAGAGATTTCCACATCCTTAGACTCGAGGGAAACTCACAGAATAGATTTTAATAAAACAGTTTATTACTGACTGCCCTCAGAAACCAACTACCTGAGTCTCCTGCTAAGGTGATGCCATGATGATGGAAAAGGAACAGGTGCCCTAAGGTTTGCTCAGGTAGAGATAGGAAACTTAATTGGTAGTAAGGAGGTAATAAAGCATGTTCCAGATTCTACTCTCACTATATGACTGTCCATAACTTTAACATTAACCAATGAAGTTCAGATAGATAATTAATCTAATTCTAGCAGAGTACTAAACACTACACTCTACCACTATATTATCATAGCCACAAGCTCAGAATTTTGAATTCTCTTGGGCCTTTTAATATGTCTAAAACTTCTCTCTTTTGTAAACTTAAAAATTCTTTTAAGCTCCAGGAAGTCAACTTGGATCCACCCAAACAGGTCAGATTCACTCCATATAAAGGCCATCCTACCTTCCTCTGGTCTGGGGACCCCTTGCCTCAATTACTAGGCTCTAAGGAAAATTTTTCCTTAATGTAACTTTATCTTTTGCCCTGCCTGCATCCTTCCAGGACCAGGCATCCTTGGACAGCTCCATAAAGCCTGGACAGCTACCCCAGGATGACATGGACAACATCCCAGCTTTCTCAAGTCCCCCAAAGATGACTGATGCCCACTAAGTCATCAGAAGCAGTTTTAAGAACCCAGAGCCCTCATTTCCTGTCCACCTGCCACCCCAACTCCTCACATTTATTAATAAATGAAAAGGTAGAATGTTAGCATTTCCAGAACCTCTGGCTACTTCCAAAGTCCTTCAGCTGTGCATGTGCTGTCAGTATTCAGGCAAAATGCTTATTAGCTAGCCTAGGGCCTTCTGGCCATGCATCACTACGTATGGATTCTATGCACATGCATTGTGTGGCTGTGCAAGCCTTTGCATGCATGCGCCCAGATCCCCTTATAAGCAGTCTCTGCCCACACTGTGCTCTCTCTCTCTCTCTGCCACCTTCCTTTCAGAGACTGCCTTCATGAACCCCCTCTTTCTCTTCATAGCCCCATAATAAACTCTTAAAGTGGGTTTTGTTGTATTTTGTGGTCCATTCTTGATGCTGGTAAATATGACAGTGAGTTCCAGGCCAGCCTGATCTATAGAATGGGACTGTGTTTAAAAACAAAACAAAACAAAAAGCACAGAAGCTAAGGAAATCCATTTGAGTCCTTGCAAAGTCTTCAGGTGGCTTTGTGGGGTGGGGGACATACCCACAGGTCTCCTGTCTGTTTGGGGTTGTGCCCCTTCTCCACTGGTAGATGCTTACTGGTTTAGTAACTAGACAGTTTCTTCCTCTTTCAGGATTTATCCTGAAATCAAATCCTACATACTTATATTTGGTAAGTGAGTGTCACAGTGCTGCATAACAAAAGCAGGCAACTCACTCATTCCAAATAGAGAAACCTAAGATCATATAACAACTTCAATAACTCACGAAAAAGTTCTTCCTGCTCAGTCCCCACAGCAGAAACAAAAGTGGCTGGGAGTCCAGACCCCCCCCCCCCCCCCAGACCCTTACATGATGCCCAAAAGGAGAACTTCAGAAAGACTGACTGTGCAAAGTACCCTGTTTCCACCTGGACACCTCAAGCTGCCCCTGGAAGACTGAGGCAGCTCTCCCCTGAAGGCTTTGTTGAATATTATGGTGGTCTTAGTGAGAATGGTCCCTATAGTTGCATATATTTGCATGTTTAGTGCCCAACTGGTGAACTGCTTTGGGAAGGATTAGAAGCTTTGGCCTTGGAAGAGGCGTGCCATTGGGTATGGGCTTTGAAGCTTCTAAAGCCCATGCCAAGCCTCCCACTCCCACCTCCCCATTTCTCTCTCTCTGTCTTTCTGCCTGATGCCTGCAGATCAAGATGTAAAACTCTCAGCTATTGCTCCAGAATCATTCATTTCTGATTTCTGCCATGATGATCATGGACTAGCCCTCCAAAACTGTAAGCAAGCTCCCAGTTAAATGCTGTCTTTTATAAGAGTTGCCGTGGTCATGGTGTCTCTTCACAACAATAGAACAATGACAAAAACAAATGCTGACCATTGTGGGGATGGCATTCTTTCAGGTCATACCTTCCTAGTCTTCCACCAGTGTTCCTGAGCAGACTTCCTACAAATCATGCCATAGGGATGAATCCTGCCCTGAAGGTCAGATTCAAGGGAATCCATTCAATGTGAATTCATGCTTGGATGCATCTGTATCAAAACAGATGGCTGTTCCCTTCCATTCAAAGGTGAGAGGAGAATTCTATGAACAACCTCTACCCAGATCATTGACTATCTTCAATTGTGTATAGAGTCAGAACTGAGCCATAACCACACTTGCTCTGTGCCAGGCACTAACCTGTTCAATCCTCATGACAATTTCATGAGAACTAAGTATTATCTCCATGTTTTAGACCAAAAGGGTTAAGTGACTTGTTCAAGTTCAAGTGGTGGGCATCAAGTTCAAATCCAGCCTGCTTGTCTCCAGAGTACATGCCTGTAGCCTTCGGGCCAGACCATATTCATAAATTACAGCATCTTCAGTTGACCAGAACATGGAAAATAGAAACTATTTAAGTTACTACAAGATCTGTAATATTTCAGAATCTTAAAACTTATGAATTTTAGTTTAAAAACTCAGTAATGTAATTTTCTCTCAATATGACATCATAATAAAGTTATAATATAAAATTCTAAATAACTACATACCTATGAGTATAATTTTCCCTGTCATTAAATGACCTTAATTTGACAGTTTTTTATTTTTATTTCTGAAATATATATCTGCTTATTAATGTATTCAAATTAAAGGAGAATGATATGTAATTTTTATTTTTAAATTATCATTGCACGTACAACACTCAATTCCAAAAAAAAAAAAAAACAAAGAAAAAAAGCCAAAACAAGCAAAAAAACAAAAACAAAAACACTCTGATCATATATTGCATGGAAATACTTGACATTCTCAATCAGACTATTTAATCTTACTGAGTACCAGAATGACATTGCCTAGACTCAAATGTGTCATGGAGAAGCTATACATTTATTCTTCAGTGACATCTCATAGGGGAAAAACAGCTTTTCCTTTCAAAATGCATTGGTAAAAGTGCTTTGAAGTAATGCATCCAAGGGCACCACAACCATTCAGTCATCATTACAGACATAGAGCTATCATTTATTTCATGGAGTCATGGCAGACCCTGACAATTCCATGATACATGTATGTCTTAGGTGTGCACAGCATACCAGGGTGTCAGGTAACTATAACTGATCTAATGATGTGACTTAAATCCAGCCGTTCATCCTGATGACAAACTGATTATTATTTGGAAGAGCATTTCTCATAGAATTGAGAAGCAGAGGTTCCCACAAATGACTGATTTCCAGGAACAGAACTTCATAATTGGATACACTCTACCTAAGGACATCTGTACAAACTGCCTCCTGAGCACTATTCAGTTCAAATGTTTGGAGAGGAAAGCACACATGTCGCTGATTTCTCAGTTGAGATGGCACGCCATTACTTCTTTTGATTTCTGTGCTGTGCATAAATGACAACATACATCAGAACCTGCTCCTGAATGGCAGTGAAGGCAATTTAGAGTGCTGGAAATAGCAACTAAACCTGAAAATTAAACCAGTCACTTGCAGAGCTTATAAAAAGAAAAACCTCTTTGTTTCTCAGATAAGTGTGCAAAAATAGCTGACTGGTGTCTCATTCCAGTGGAACAATGAGTTCTTACATGCTGCATTTCCTCTGCCTTCTCTGTGGACTCAGCCCACTATTAATAGCACCTGGCAATCTACTCGTTGGCTATTTAAAGCCTTCTTTGTAAACAGATGATTTGTTACCTGTACTCAGTGTCGGTGAGGCAGGTGGAGATGCTGTGTACTTACTTCGTCCACTTCACCGCACACAAACATTCTCATGGCAAGCTTGGCATTGCCCAACTCCAAAGTAGAGATGGTTGCGGACCCAGGATTTGACCCCATACAAGGAACTTCAAGGTACCAGCTCCAAAAGGGTTAGCTGCCCACAAGTATGCATACTCTTCATAGCTAGGAGCAAAAGCTTTAAAACAGAACACGCCTATGTGTATGTGTGCATTCAAATTGCTCTGAACTGTCAGTTATCAGTCTTCTGAAAAGCAGATGTTCCAAGTTCAAGTGAGAAACAATAGTTTCCCTTTAGACTCCACAGGGGGTAGTGCTGGTTACTGCTTTCTAAATTTCCTTGCTTTGAACAGGTGGTCATCCACCTTCCTCTTCATTGTCTTATTTTCCTTCCTCTCACCTCTCTGACCTGACCATCATCTAGATTTTAGGCATGTTTATTGATAGAAACTGTGCTCTTATTTTTTTTTTATTCTTTGTCTTCTACATCATGTTATCTTGACCCCATTCATTTCCCTGTCCGTTTGCATCCATCCTCCACCTCTGTACCGCCCCCCAATAAAACAAAATTTAAAAGAAAAAAAAAAGAGGGAAAAATTTAAAAATCCATCATGGAAGCTGCATGTGAGTCACACATTAAATCCCTTTGTCCTTACGTCTTTATTTGCAAGTGTTCGCTGCAGAGAGTCTCTGGTTTCTACTACAGTATTGATGCTGGGCCCTCACTGGGACTCTTCTCGAATATCCTGTTGTCCTGTGTTGTGGGGATCCTACAGCTTTGGGTCTGTGGGTCAGGCCCCTTCATGTACTCTAGCGGATCATAGATGGGGTCCACCAGGGTGAGCTCTCCAGCATTGCCTCCCACCAATTCACCTCTTGCCAAATTAGCAGGGGGTGGGGCCGGTTCACCTGCTTTCACACCCTCAGGGTTGGCTTTCCCACACCCATACCATTAGGGCCAGCACTGGTGTGTCGCCCAGGTGAGGTACAAGGACCATTCTTCTGAGTGCTGCAGCTGGTGAGAGATAGGACAGTCCTGCTCTCATGACCCCAGGGCCAGCTCCTCCACCTGTCTCAGGCGTTGATGAGTGGGAGGTTGGTGGGGAAGGGCATCTCTCCTCCGCCCATGCTGCCACATGTCAGAGTAATAGGGACAGCTCTCCTTGCTCATAACATTAGCATTATGTCACCCTCATCCTCTCCCTGGACAGCTCTGCTGTGCTGCCTAGGTGAGAGGCAGGGCCCATTTCCTGAGCGCTGCAGCTGGTAAGGGGGAGGGATAGCCCTCTCATTGTCATTTTTTTTTAAAGTATTCCATTGGTTTCAAGTCAAGTATCACAGCTACGTCATTTAAATAAAAATGTAATTGATAAAAGCAACTCTTTCCTTTTTATGTCAACTCTTCCTGTCTTGGAAAACATTGCATTGAAGCAACACCAAAAAATTCTGTAGGCTATCAGATGGGCAAAACTGACGTGAAGAGAAGCGTGTGTGACCCACAGAGATGTTGTACTCATTGGGGTGAGAGTCAGTTGGCAGCAGTGCACTCACCGTAGATGCTTTCTACAGTCCTGGGAATTGGTCCCTTCTCACTTTACCACTCCTGCAGAAAACTTGTTTTCCTTCCTTAAAAAATAATTGCTATATATAAAGTAAGTAATAAATTGCTGGGTTCCATTGTCTAGCGCCCATGTGGTTTTATTAACTTCTATATATTGGAAGTTTCCTTTTTCCTTTGTGAAAATGTTTATTGTTAAATAAAAGATGCAACTTTTCAAAACAAAATTCCAATCTAATATCACTCTTTCACATAGTAGTTCATTTTAAAACATTTGAATATCAAGATGAGATTGAAACAATAGAAAAATTAATTCAATGACATTTTTGACATGAGAACAAAAAGAATATTTTGTTCTCCAAGACAAATGGCAAAACAGTTATGAAATTTCAGACAAACAGCAGACTAAAAAACATAATGAAATTTCAGGACACTCATGGGTGAGATTAGCAAGGCCAGGGGAGAAGGGATAGATTAAGTGGTTTCTAAGACACCTTCCTGCCTGCCTCTCTGCCTGCCTGCCTCTGCCAGCCTGTGCCTGCCTGCCTCTGCCAGCCTGTGCCTGCCTGCCTCTGCCAGCCTTTGCCAGTCTGTGCCGGCCTGTGCCTGCCTCTGCCTGCCTGTGCCAGTCTGTGCCAGCCTGTGCCGGCTTATGCTGGCCTGTGCCAGCTTGTGCCTGCCTGTGCCTGCCTGTGCCTGACTCCCTGCCTCTGCTGGCCTGTGCCTGCCTGTGCCTGCCTGTGCAAGCCTGTGCAAGCCTGTGACTGCTTCTCACAGAAACACACTGAGCCCATGCCTTGGAGTCCAATAAAACAGAGTTTGACTGACTTAATTAGTTTGGGGAAAAATGAGAATGTAACACTTTACATCATAATAAACTGGTAGATTCAATCTCAGAAGACCTGATTGTGCCTATTTTCACATGGAAGTTCTATCTTATGAGGCACCATTGGATTTTTCTCTTCTCCTCAGCTCTTTTCTTTCTGTCTTAACCTCAAACAGACCAAAGAGAGGGGAACCATTGCTTGTTAAACATAACAGCAGATTGAAGTTATGCTCTGAAAAACTATTGATAAAAGCAGAAGAAAAGCTTGTTATGGGGCATGTGGTCTCCACTGGTCTAAGTAGAAAGCTAAAGGGCCACTAGATACTGATGTGGCCATTCACAGTGCCTCTCTAGATGTAAGACAGGACAAAGTTCAGAACCCAGAATTGAGGAAAGACAGAGGGAGAGAAAGGGAGCTGACAAGGGGGGAACAGAACCCATCTGATACAGACAGGTCTTAGCATAAGGACAACCTGCCTGACATCACTCACAATACTTGATGGCAGCTGCCAGCCAATGCACACACCTGCAAATGTCGCATAGAAATGATATTTCCCCTCCAGTAATGGACTATGTCTGTATACCTGCCCAAAGATGGAGAGCCTAGTGGAAGGACATATAATATGCTGATAATATCAATGTAAGATTGATATTATCATACTATCAAATAACAAACATGTGTTTTAACAAAAGAATGTAAAGGGCTTATCAAACTGTGAATATGCAAGAAGTATAAAGTATATGCTTCAAGAGCTCAACATTGCAGTACCAAATTGTTAATCTTTCAAGTATACACTTAAAACACCGTGTACATAAAATATCATGGACAGCACTTGTGCGGCGGCCTGTACTCCTTAAGTGTTTACAGTGGAATGAGACAGACAAGGTAACCATACAACATTAAAAATATAGAGATCATGTTGTAGAAATTACAGAATCTAGAAATAAAATATAGAAATTTTATTTATAGGATCATAAAATTGTTATTAGAGTAGTTCAAGAAAGGCCTAAAAGATGGGGAAACTGTGAACACACAGTTGTTGTAACAGCATGCATTAGACCTGTGAAAACTAAGCCAACCATAATCCCAGCATGGAGAGGGAAGGTAGGCATGAAGTCCCACCCATATGAGGAGCTATTGACAACTGACAGCTCCTGGGAGAGAGAGGGCAGATTCTCTTTAAGGGTGCAGCCCCTGGGGGTGGCTTACACAGCAGTGGAAGGCCCCCACATCCAAGAGCACATGGCCAGCACAAACTGTACTCACTGAGGAAATGAAAAGGACCAATTTGGGTGGGTAGGGAAGCAAGAGCAGAGTAGATCTCAGAGAAGCTAGGAGAGAGGGGCTAATATAATCAAAATATATTGTAAGAAATTCTCAATAACTTAGAAAAAAAGAAAGAAGATGATGCTGATCTAGAATTTTTTGAGCAATAGGAAAGATTTAAACATAATTCAAAGAAAAGATGTGGCCAGTGGAACATCCAAAAGAACAACAACAAAAAAAGATAATTAATATTTAGGAAAGGTGTGGCTTGCCTTATCCCATCACATAGGACATTTGTGCCCAGCAGCATTCTGTACTTTTACAACTGAGGTTTTAGAAGTACAGTCAATATCAGATAGAAATCTATATTCAATGTGAGAATCAATCTGAGAGAAAACACAGAAGAATTTGAGAAGGGCCCACAAGAAAACATCACAAGGTTTGGGCCAAAAATGTAGAAACCTCCATTGAGCCAGAAGAAGAAAAAAGGTGAGTTAGTTATTGTGCTGGCTGAAGAGAGAAACCTCAGGCTGAGTTTCAGAGAGAGTGGAGCAGACAGTGAAAAAACAGAGGACACCCAGCTCAGGGCTCTGATGGGCTTCAAGTAAATGGAAGCCAAGAAGCCCAGGGAATTTAGAGGTTATCAGGAGCTGACCAATAAGAGAGCAGGCAATTTTTCCTGACATGAGCAAAGAGAAAATTTACAACACTGTAATTAGGCTGCAGGGAAGAGATCCTTGAATCTCACTCGGAGTCTAGGTTTTGCCTTAATGGCCATATGTAGGTTTGAAAGTGTTTGAAGTGACCTGAGAGAATTTCAGACTGAATCACTTACCTAGAAAACTAATGAGTCACACACTCTATGCAGTGTATCATTTGATTAGTTTTAACTAAAATCTTGGACAGTGACTCCTCTAAGCTACACCTCAAAGCATGTACAGGTACTACCACCATTTCTGTTCTGGGCCTTACTCTGTCTCGCTGATGAGACATAAATTTGGGCATGGTTACAAAGTGCCAGGGCTTGACTGGTGGCAGCTCTTTAGAAAGTCTGTGTGAGGAGGTACTTGAAAGCCTGTCTGCAGACTGAAGTTGAACAAGACAGCACCTGGGAAATCTTCCTTCTCCAGCAAGAAAGGCCTAGAGAAGGGGCCTCACAGACATCTTCTCCCGCTCTCTCCCGGTACATTCACTTCACCGGTCACTGTACCCCCCACTATAAAAGGGAAAGGAGCAAGCCCAGATCTGAGCCATGTGTCTAACACAGATGGTAGCAGAGAAAATCACATGGCTGTACAAGAGCTTAGAGAGGTAGAGGCCCGTTTACAGTTCAGCATACACTTCTGTAGAACTTTCCATGGGACAAGCACTGCTTAGCACATGTGAGCATGTGCATATGTGTGAATAGCATCTCACTCCTTGATTATCCAATACAGTATGTCTTACCATGGAGCAAGATGGAGAAAGGAAACTAGCTTGCCCAAGGTCTGTGAGTTCCAGGGCTGGGAAGAAACCAGGCATCTTTACCCCAGAGCACAGATTCCAACTACTGAATTGTACTGTGCCATTATTCACATCCTGCTTCTGTTCTTATTAGAGTCTGGCTTAGGCACTGTTATATCACTGTGAAGATACACCATGACGAAGGCAACTCTTATAAAGGAAACAATAAATGTAGGGGCTTGCTTACAGGTTCAGGGGGTTAGTCCATAATCATCATGGTGGGGAGAATGGCAGCAGGCAGGTGTGGTGCTGGAGAAGGAGCTGAGACCCACATCCTGTTGTGTAAGTAGAGGAAGACATTGAGCTCTGAAGCCTCAACACCCAGCTCTGGCAAGTCACCTTCTAAACAAGGCCACACCACCTAATCCTTCCAAGCAGTTCAAAGGGGAACCAGGCAAGTAAATTTATGCCTATGGGGGCTATGGGGGCCAATTTCACCCAAACTACCACAGAGCCTTAGGTGGGACAAGAAGGAGGGTGGACCCACAGTACAAGAATTTCCAGATGTCCTGGGGATAAAAGTACACAAATTTCACTCCTAATCAGCAAATGCTCAAAAATACAATTTCTGAAAAACTTAAATTTTACTTAAGGAGTGACGTTGATGCAAACTGACACTGTCAGCTGTAAGAACATCCCCACACACCTTTTTTTTTTCCTAAGCTGAAATTCTATATTTAAGCTTCATAATTTCTCATTGACATGTGATGAAATAAAATCTTATCATAACTTACCCTAACTTAGATTTAGGGTCACTTGGAAGTGTTGATCTTAATAGAAGCAAAGTTCCAAAATGTTTGTGATGAAGAGAAATTGGTGTAGAGAAAAGAAAATAACTGGCTACTGTTTCTAAAGGAGTTTAACCAATAAGAAAAGATGTTCTCTCAGTAATTGAATATCTTTGTACATAGTAGGTACTCACACATTTTCTAAATGTCATTTGAAGACTTAAATAAACATAATTTTAAAGTGGGAGCAGGGCTGAGGTCATGGCCTAGTAATAGAGAGCTTTCTTAGCATGTAGAAAGCCCCAGGTTTGATCTCCAGCACAAACAAGCAAATAAAGCCCCTCCTAAAACCTGTAGTACCCTATGGCCAATTAGTACATAAAGCATTTTATGACTACACTTTTTCACATTTCCTGGCATCCCTTTCAATGTGAAGAGGTTCTATTCAGTTCATAGCTGTTAGTTGATCTGTGCACTGCACCAAAATCTTAGAGTTTGTTAAAGATTCTATCTATTCCAGATATTGTGATAGTGAGAATTTTAAGCTGTACCTCCCATATCTACCCTATGGTCTTCATGTTACTCACATTAATATGATAAAACACATGGTTATGGTAAATGGGATGCTCATTTATAATTAAATTTACTAATTACTTGGCTTTTAGATTATCAAGGTGGGTCTAACCTAATTATATCCACATTTTAAAATCAGACAGTTTCTCAAACTTGTTGCAGCAAGGGAAATCAAAGAGACCCAACATAGGAGGGATTTGATGTGAAGGAGGAATCTGATGTTTCAATGACCGTGCTGCAAAAATCTGAGTGTCCTATAGGGCTGAGAGTAGTCCTTGATTCACGGCTAGTAAGACAAGGGCCTATCACCTCAAGATAGTCAGTTCCACCAACAGTAGACTGAGCTTACACATATGTTATTTCTTATTATCTTCACATAAAAGCCTAACCCTCTGACAGACTCAGTCCAGCAAGAAGGAAACAGTGAACCTAGGCTTCTCTGGGAAGCTGACCTGAACCACTTCTCACTTGTGACAATGAAGTAATAGACAGACATTGTTTTACACTGCTCAGTTTTAGTATTGTTACACATCTACAGAAAACTCATACACATACTGAACAAACATCTCTGGAAACTGATGTCCATGTGTATGGTTAACAAGCTCTCATTTAACTTTATACACAGTACAGCTTAAAACTAACTAAATCATAGCATGTGATCACAAAAATGGAGTAAATAGACTGTACTTTTGAACATACAAGTCTCAAAGCTAGACAGGCCATGGAAGTGATCTTTCCTGTTATCAATAGGATAAAGAAAAGTCTGAAGGTCATCTAGACTACCTTCTGGCAAGGCTGCATTACCTTCCAGACCCTGTCCCTTCTCCATAGCAACCCATTCTACTATCAGCTCTTTAGGGAATTTATGCATTGATAAGAACATCCACGCACAATGCCATGACCTTGTATGCAATTATGAAAGGTGTACTAAATTCTTTCTCATTTGATTTAATCTAGGTTTCCCTTCTCAGATCTAAGAAAATATAATTATCAGCTAAGCACCTTTGTCATTTAATCTGCAATTCTCTTCTCAGATCTTAGAAGATAGGATTATCAGTGAAGAACCATATGCTAGGCTTTGCCACTTACATCCTTTGAGAACAGCTGGCTGTGAAGTGCCTAACTCCAAGAATCCAACTGTAGTTGGTCTACACAGAGATCTCTTCATAGTCTTTTAACAACTGGATAAAAGGAAGACAAACAATTTAGTTAGGACCTAAAACTCCTAAGGTGAAGACTCTTGAACAATCACAGGAAGAATTTCCCTTCTCAGCAAAAAAGAGAAATATATAAAGACACAGGCAACCATCTCCCTCCTAAAAATCACACACACAAAATCAATGTGGCATTCATGTGAGAAATTCATTGCTTAAACCACACTCCAGCATCAGAGTTAGAGATACCAACCCACAGGCACATGCAATACATACAGAAATACAGTAGTATCAGAATTATTCTATCCAGTGTAGACTTCACTTGAGTCATCATGATGGAAAAACAGAAATGTGAGCAGACGCAAGTCTTAGAAAATTTTCTTACTTAACCATACTGATCTTGCCACATTCTTACTTCAAACTTGTCACTAGGTGGTGCAGAAAACCCCAACTCCAGGCATAAAAGGTCCCCTTACAAGTTGTTTCTTAGAAGTCCAAATGACTCCCAAAACATCATAGACTATTACTATCACCCTTGGTTGCTTCCCGGGGGTGTTTTTGTTTTTTTAACAGTGTTCAAAGTGTTTTTTAACAGTGCTAACCCATGTAGAATTATGTGGCTTCACCGTAGCCTTGTTTCCAAGCATATAACACACACAAATTTGTGATTGTTGAAAGTAAGTCCCTATAGCTGGAGACACTTTGTACTTCAGACATAGGGCCCGGAGGAGCTGAGCTGGATATGATCTGAAAGCCTCCCTCTGGAGGTCTACCTTCTATGGTATCTAAAAGTGCTATCCAAGCTTCAAAAGCAGGAAAGCAACCAATAGTACAACCTGTCTATGCTACCCACAAACTACCACAATGACCAGCACAGCATAATGATCTAGCCCTAAGGGTACATCAGCAGCACTCATACCTTGGCAGCAACCAACAGTTCTCTGTTTGGACTTAAGATCTGCTCCACAAGAAGGATATCACACCCGATACTGGAAACCTAGTCAACTACTCAGGACTAGTGTGGCCATGGAGCTCATAGGAGAATGCACAGCTTCCAACTCCTCCATGATTCTGCTTCAGTTCCTGCTTCCAGGTTGCTTCTTTGACTTCCTTCCATGATGGATTGCAGTATAGAAGTATAAGCAAAATAAAAAATCCCTTCCTCCTGAAGTTGCATAGCAATCAGTGAGTTTGTGTGTGTTATATGCTTGGAACCAAGGCTATGGTGAAGCTTCATAATTCTACATGGGTTAGCACTGTTAAAACACCTTATACTCATTATGTATTTGGTTTTGAATTAATCTTTGGTGATTGTGTGTTCAAAAACCTTTTACTGTTGTCAATTTTTTCACAATCCCCACATACAATTCTGGGGTTTTAACTCACAATTTTAGAGTTGTGGTCTATGCCACTTCACATTGGTTAACTTTCCCACAAAGTTCATTCTTTGTCTCTCTCTCTCTCACCCTCTCTCTCTGTCCCCCTTTCTCTGAGACTGTAATATTACATTTCTCCTTCCAAATCCTCTCATATACCCTCCCACTTTCTTTCAGTTCCATGGCCTCTTTTTCATTGTTATTATATATATATATATATATTCCTAAATGTGACCTATTAAGTCTATATAATATTACTCATTATATATATATATATATATATGTTTTCAAGGCTGACTATTTGACACTGGACAACCAATTGTTATGTTCTTCTCTGGGGAAGACCACTTCTTACTCTTCATTCTCTTTTGTGGTAATTATCTTCAGTACCTCACTCATTACAGCCTTGAGCCAGAATCCCTAAGGATCCTCTAAGGATTGACAAAGTAGTAGTCCATCAGACCAAAACTGGAGATTCCAGATATATCCATGGCACTGACAGTCTGGAAGAAGACTGCCTGCCATTTCTCAGTCCCCAAACATTTCCCCAGAACCAACAAGCACTAAAACTTCTAAAAGAGAGATACTCAGTGTTCTAATTTAGGAATCCTAAAACTGTCCATAAACATCTGCTGAGAGGAGCCACCAAATGGGCCATTAGAGACATGGGATGGATTCAAACAACCCTGGAGCTTACTCAGAAGATAACAACTGTGGTCGGTTAACCTCCATGTGTCCCTAAGGAACTGCTCCTGCTCATCTGGGCATGACTGAGAGAAGGAGCCTATGGCTAGGCTGTGGCTGTTTTTCGACAGCATGAAACCATCTCTGAAGGGGGAGAAGTGTTCTGTTTTATTTTTTGTCAAATTGAAGTAGAATTCAAGAGAAAGAACATTAAATGTTAAGCACATAGGAAATGTTCACTAGCTTCTTTGATACATTAATAAAGTATGATGAGAGGATTCCTAATTAGAACACTCAGTATCTTTCTTTTAGAAGTACAGTTTGCTGGACCCAAACTTTCTTCGGACTTACTCTAGGAATTTATGGGTTGTGCAGAGGTTGGGAGGAAGGCTGACAATGGCCAACATCACTGAAAGACAGCAAGTACCCTACAAATACAGAACTTAGCTTAAGAAATTCACCCTGGGCCAGAGTCTTGTTCTCAACTGCTGGTTCAGAGCCTTAACCTAAACCCCACTTGGTGATGCTGAAGCAATCTGAATACCATGGCTGACATATAGATCTGAGTGCTCATATTGGTATTACAAATGTGTTTTCTGCAGTAGCCAATATAAGAAAACATCTATTACAAACCAAATATCATGGAAGAAGCATGAAATCAAGACAAGGGAAATCCTCTGGTGCCTGAAAATTGCCAATGCAACCGCGTATATCACATGTGACTAAGTCACAGGGACTTGTGGAGGTTTCCCTGACCGTCCCTCCAGAGCTTTTCTCAGGCTCAACCCTAAGAACACAGAGGTATGAGTCCTACCAGTCATCATCTCTCTGATTGGCAGGTTATTATTATTAAACATGTTGTTCCTTCTGTTAGTTTATACTTATATTGTAGTACATCATAAACAAAATGAAGCAGATAACTGATTTGCTGTTATATTCTGAGAGGTGTTTTTATAGTTCCATGACCCAGCTTTATGTTGGTTTTATACTTTCGAATCAGAGCCAACAGTGTTTTCCCACATGTTCTTCAGAAACCTAAAATTTGATGCTATCCCTGAATGCCTCCTAGATGTCACAAAAGCTATGCAGAGAAGTCTCTCATATATCTGAATTCCTTTTGCTTAGTTAATATTTCTGTGCCATTCTCCGAGATTTTGGCCCAAAACATATATAGCATGTCCAGGGGAAAAAAAAGTACTATCATAGCTTAGAACAGAGCATGGGACAGAAATCTTGGAGCTGTCCATGAACACTGGTCTCTGGATGATCATCTACATCATTCCCATTAGGCCTTAAAATAGTTCTACACTCTTTTGTTAGTCATTTTTCCGTAACCGTCTCCGTCAGGGTGACTGTTGCTGTGATGAAACACCAAGACAAAAAGCACTGTGGGGAGGAGAGGGTTAACTTGACTCACACTTACATAGAACATCAAAGGAAGTCAGGACAGGAAGTCAAACGGCAGGATCCGGAAGCAGGAACTGAAGCAGAGGCCATGGAGGAGTACCACTTACTGGCTTGCTCTTCATGGCTTGTTCAGCCTGCTTTCTTATAGAACCCAAGACCACCAGCCCAAGGATGGCACCACCCACAACGGGCTGAACTCTCCTCCATCAATCACTAATTAAGAAAATGCCCTGCAGGCTTGCCTACAGCCTGATCTTGTGGATGCGGTTTCTCAATTAAGTCTCCCACCTCCTTTAGGACTCTAACTCTGTCAAGTTGACATAAACTGGCCAGCACAATGACTACCATGAGATACCCGAGATAATTAACTGGAAAACAGGGAAGGTTTATTTTGGCTCATACTTTGGAACTTCTAAACTGCTTGGGCTGTTACTTTGGAACTGTGGAAAGATAGTTACTGTGACAAGAGCAGGTGACAGAGGAAAACTAGTTCCATCGTTAAAGGAGAAAAGTAAAACAGCATCTTTAACATTAAGAATGATTAATAAGCTTACTTAGAAAGAATTGGATTACATGGGGATAAGAAAACATAGTAAGCAACTGTCTCCAAGCTGAGGCCACAGAGGAAAACTGATCCATGCACTCCTGTGTTTGTAAACTCGCTTGCCCTCCTTCTTCTGAGGGGCATACATCTGTTCTCCCTTGAGACATGACTACACCAATATCCATTTAGACACCAAGTTCTGTTTGCTAAAGATAAATTGTGTTAATAGAACCTGTAAATTTCAACATCTTTAAAACCTGCATAGCTTTGGGGAGGGAAAAAGTCTCCTTCAGAGCAGTTAAAAAGACCAGCCTAAGATTACAACAATGTCAGGCTTATATAAATGATGAAATACTTCTGATCAGGGCTAGGCCTCTTTTGCTGAGCTGCCTGCAGGCTGTGCAGTGTGTTCCAGGTTCCCAGTTTTGTGAGCTGTCACCCATGCAGGGGTTGGCTTTGGTGATGCAGCTGTCTGAGTCATTTCTGCTCCTGTAAGAAACCCCTCACCCATATTCCTGTAAGTAACCCCAATAAAACTCATTGGTTTGTCAAGTTGGACTTTGATCCGTACTTTGGGTTGTCATAGGTTCCCTATCTGGGTTAGGAGGTGTTTGCTTATAGCTCCCCAAGAATAGTGTCACACAATACCATGCAACTACCTTAACCAACATCTGGCCTATTTCAGATCTCTAAACATTGTTAATCCACGGCTCTACCACACTATCACCAGAAGGCACACACATTCAAACATACACAGGCACATCACACCTGAGAACAAGCCTTGCTCATCAGCCTCAGCCCCTATACCCTCTGGGAAAAGCCCTGCTGGATCTACTTGATGTCAGCTCCCATGCAGCAGTGATGGAAGTTTGCAGCTTTGAGGGGTTTATGAATAGTGTTGTGGCTAGAATGACCACACACTTGGGCACCAAACCACATCCTCAAACAGGCTTCTTAGAAGAGGAAAAACAACTTGGTCTTTAAGTCCCTATTGTATAAATGTAGAATCTGCTCCCCAAAAGCAACATATGAAAGCACATTGAGCCCTCCAGTGGTAAAATCATGAAAATGTTATGATGACATCCAAGCACCCTAGAGAGCTAAAAAACAGATGGAAACTAGAAAAGTCCTCTCAGTTTTATCCACTGATCTTTGAGGCCCATTTATTTTCACACTTACAGATTTTAATGTGGAGTTTAGTTAAGTGTGGTGCCCCAGGACATGGTTAGTGGCTACACTTCTATGTGTGTACATTATAAGAATTATGAAAAACTAACACAAAATTTAAACAATAGACATTTCCAGAAGTCTGCAATAAAGACTGAATCATCATCCAAAGAGCAGCAGTCTGGGTTTTAAAATGCTCTATGACTCTTATTACTTTCTCCGTTTACAAGTACAGACTCTTGACAATGCTGTCTCATACCTCTACAGACGAGGTACAAGAGGAAAAATGGCTGAATCTTGAGAATTTGTAACAGTGGGGAGCTAATGCAGACTGAGAGGTGGTCAGGAAAGACCTCTTTTACTGAGAAAGTGGTGTTTATGACAGATCTGAAAGAGGAGGAGATATGTAGAAAAAGACAACTGGGAAGAAAAGGGTGCCACACAGAGCAGTTAAGCACGCGTGTGGTGTGAGGTGGTGTGAAACCTCATGTGCCGTGCGTTCAGGACCAGTAGGAGAGATGGCCGGAAACTCCTTCTGGATTGCTGAATAGCCTTCCTTTGCTCTGTTGCTTACATTATTGTCCCATCCCCAGGCAAGTAACAGCACAGAAGTCACAATAATGCCATTCAAATATGACACTTCTTTGCCCAAGCTCAGGCTCAGTGTGGTTTCTCTGACCTCACCCCCTCCCTGTTCTCTGTCCGTTCACTTGGCCATCCAAGGTCCTCTGGCCTCCTCAAAGCACATCCCTAGCTGCCAGGCCCATTGTTCTGGCTCTTTAGACACCACATGGCCAGGCCTCATGCCTTTGTCCCTGGGCTTCAACTCCTTTCTCTCTGAGGAAGCCCATTTGTCTACCAAATTAAAGCTTAAAATACTCCTCCTAACTCTGACATTCCCATGCTCCTTCCCATGCTCTCCCATACCACCTCCCAAGGGCACTCTCACCTCCTAACTCTGTGACTGTCCTCCACAACTTTTTCCCAGCCCCATCATTTTATCTACCTCTATCCCCCCTCCCCCATTGTGACTGACCACACCTGACACCGATCGATCTGGCTCTAGCACACTGGCCACATTCTCCTAGCCCAACCCCCTTGAAACTCAATAGCATAAAGTTCACATCGCCTCAATTTACCACAAGCCTCTCTTGTCTCTACCAGGAAGCTTAGGTGGCTTCTTAGACTCTCGTTCTCCCTTCCGATCCAGCCATCATCAAGATTAACAACTGACACCATTTGAGTCTCCTGATTTCTTCACTATTCCAGCAGCTTCTGGATACTCTGACCGTGTATGCGACATCCACACTGCTGCCACTCAGACCACCACAGAATGACGCAGACTGAGCAGCCGCATCTTCTAAATCTCTTCAAAACAAAGGCCTCAACACGAGCAAGTCCTGGTGCAGTCTCACCCTCTGCAGTCCCAGCTTTGTCCTCTCCCCTCTGCACCATATGGAATCCACCCCTCTTCTGTGTACGCCACACCATCTTTTTGCTGAAGTTCTTCTGCTCATCCTCCAAGACAAAAGGAAACTTGTCCTAAGCCGAAAGAGAGTTCAGATCTGTGGTGGGTAACTGTCAACTCAACACAATCTAGAATCACCTGCAAAAGAGCATCAGTGAGAAGTCAAATGGATTGGGTTGGCCTGAGGGCATGCCTTCGAGGAGTAGGTAGACCTCCGTAACAGGTGGGGGAAGCCCCAGTTGAAAGTGAGAGGCAACATTCCTGGGTTTGAGCCCAGAATTATGTGAGAGTAGAGAAGGCTAGCTGAGCACTTAGCATGCATGCATTTATTTCTCTCTGCTCTGGGTGTGATATGATTCACACTTGTAGCTCCTGCTATGATGAACCCACAGTGAAGGACTGAAGCCTAGAGCTGTGAGCTGAATGAACCCCTTCTCACCTATAATGATTTTGGTCAGAAAGTTTTATCACAGCAACAGGAAAATCTATGACAAGACCATTTCTTCACCTGCCCCTTATAGCCTCTGTTCACCTCTGTCTAGTGGGGCCAAGGTCTAACGTTCACATGAAGCCAAGCTATAGCTGAACTTTATTTTGCCATAACAAGTGGAGTTGTGGACTGCAAAAATAAGTATGAAGCTCTATCAGCTATGTGAATTTGGAATTGTTGGCCTCCTTCACTTTAAAAATCACTTTACATATTGTCCCTGGAATTTTCCTGTGATCATGTAGCAAGGCTGCTATGCTAAGGCCTGGTTGTTGCTGGCAGAGTGGCCCAGGCTCAGCAGCACCTCATTCTGCCTAACACTTTCTTCTTCACACCTAGCAGATGATTGGTTATTCCAATAGAGGTACTGTTATTACTGTGCAAAGTGCCCTGAGGAGACTCTGTCCTCTGCTGTGAAGAACTCTGCAGAGATTATATTTTATCATGTCAGCTCTTCCTTTACAATATACATATTCTTATGTAACTTTTATAACTTTATAATCACATGTTTGTTGGAAGCATATGATGTTCTTCATAAAGTTGCTGAAAGTATCATCCCTAAAATGTGCACTATTTATCCATCTATTCCTCTTTCATTTAAATTTTTTGGAATTTAACATTCAAGATGAAAACAAAAATATTTTCATCTTAAATTATATTAATGTTTACCTACACTTACAAGAAACATTTAAGGTCTGGGGAGGAACAAAATAGTGTGACACTTCCGTAGCATACACAAGGTCCTGGATTCAATCCCAGCCATACAAAAAGGGGAACATTTAGTCATTAACTGTATGCTTGAGTATCATACTTTGCATATAGAAGAAGTGCATTTGTTGGGCTGGAGAGATGGCTCAGAGGCTAAGAGCATTGACTGTTCTTCCAGAGGTCCTGAGTTCAATTCCCAACAACCACATGGTGGCTCACAACCATCTGTAAAGGAATCTGGTGCCCTCTTCTGGCCTTCAATCATACATGCTGATACATAATAAATAAATAAATCTTTAAAAAAAAAAAAAGGAGAAGTGCATTTGTGTGGGCTACTGACGACGCTGCTGTGCACACAGAGTGTTGCAACTGAAGAAGCAGTACTAAGGTGGGGACCTTGAT
The DNA here is from genome assembly GCF_903995425.1 of Onychomys torridus. Taxonomy (NCBI): domain Eukaryota; kingdom Metazoa; phylum Chordata; class Mammalia; order Rodentia; family Cricetidae; genus Onychomys; species Onychomys torridus. Next base: position 1,750,854 of record NC_050457.1, on the reverse strand, counting down.
CCTTCCAAGGCTTCAACCTGACAGCAGTGGGGGCTGGACGTGAGGCCAAGGCTGTGCTTCACTGCACCACACGGTTCTGGACTGTGCTTTCTGGTCTGTCTTCACTTCCTCCACCATACTTAACACTGTGCACCTCTGAAGGCAGACCCTTTACACTTACTATTGCTGTATGACAGTGTTTGATGAATAGTGAATATTCAACGAACCTTCAAAAAATCCATACATGAGCTAGCTTCGAGCCTAAGTTTGTTTTCATGAGATCTAGGCTGATTCAGATTTGGTCATGCACTATGTTATTTGGTGTTTACTGAGACCCAGGCTGCCCCCTTTATAACTGCTACTATCCTTTTATCACCTACATTGTATCACTACAACACTTAGAGTTGACATAATAACCAGCTAAATCCTTATATTTCTTTCTTTGTTGTTTTAACACATACACATTGTTGCTCTTTACTTTGAGAAAGACCATGTAGAAAATATTGGTAGAATATTTTCTATATTGTAAACAACACAATTAAGCACATTTTATTCTAAATCAACCAGATATTCTTTTCTCTTTTTTCTTCCTTAGTAATTTGTTTTATTTTATTTTTATTTAGTTTATTTTGGCATTTTGAGACGTATTTCTTTATGTAGCCCTGGCTGTCCTGAAACTCATTCTGTAGCCCAGGCTGGTCTCAAACTCAGAGACCTGCCTGTCTCTGCCTCCCAGGAGCTGGTGTTAATGGTGTGCTCCACCACTCCCAGCTGAGTACTTTATTCCTAACTACAGCTATTTGAGCAGGTTTAACAAATCCAATGAAGTTCTGTAATGTAGTTTTAAACATTAAAGCAATGATCAGATGATCAATCTTACCTGTCTTTGGGTTTCTGTTGCTGCGACAAAACACTATGACCAAAAGCAAGTTGGGAAGGGAAGGGTTTATTAGGCTTATACTCTAGCATTGCTGTACATCAGCGAAGAAAGTCAGGACAGGAATTCAAACAGGGAAGGATCCTGGAGGCAGGAACTGATGCAGAAGCCATGGAGGGGAGCTGCTTACTGGCTTGCTTCCCCTGTTTGCTCAGCCCACCTTCTTACAGAACCCAGGACCAGCAGCCCAGGGATGGCACCGCCCTTCATGGCTGGGCCCTCCCTCATGATCACTAAATGAGAAAATACCTTACAGCTGGAACTCATGGAGGCATTTCCTCAGCTGAGGTTCCTTCCTCTCTGATGAGTCTAGCTTGGGTCAAGTTGATACACAAAACCAGCCAATACAATACCTCAAGTGAGGATTTTAAATTTAGTAGCATCATCCTACGGTTTTAACTTACCTATTGTTGTGGAACTTCATTAAGTACATACTAATACATGATACTGCTCCACACACTATCATGAATCATGAGATCTGGCTTTATCAGTAAAAGAAAATTTTAATTAGCCACCTATCTTCTATGTATTATCAGCCTTCAAATTTAATAAACACTGTCACTCTGGAAATCGTGCCTAGAGTTGGCATCAGCCTTGCCAGGAAGAAAGGTCCCCATGCTTCAGCATGGCAGCTTCCCTGCAGGACACTGTGGGATTTGGAACTCAGCCTTTCTCATGGGCTCCAAACTGAGGATAATACCATTATTTTTTCGAGAAGAAGTCTGCAGAGGCAGATAACCATGCAGCTTACTTCCTCATTCTTGACACTGTATCTGAAGGGAGCAGGGAAAAGCTCTTTGGCCTAATTTCTGCCATTTTGACTTCAGATTCTATTTTAACTGTAGGAGAAAGCTCAGGTTCCCCACAGAAACAATTAACCTGGGTTCAGAGGAGCTCACAGAGTCTGGATTGACAGCTAGGGGGCCTGCATGGGACCCACCTAGGTGCTCTACACGGGTGTGACAGTTGTGTAGCTTGGTCTTCTTGTGGGTCTCCCAGCAGTGGGACCAGGGCCTCTTTCTACCGCTTTGGCTGGCTTTGGGGAACCTATCTCCCTATTACGGGGTTGCCTTGTCCAGCTAAATACAAGGTGGGGAGCTTAGTCCTACCTCAGCTTGACATGCCATTCTTTGTTGACACCCATGGGAGGCCTGCCCTCTTCTGAACAGAAACAGAGGAGGAGTGGATGGGGGAAGGACAGAGGAGAGGTGGGAGGAGGGAACTGGAGGAGAGGAAGAAGAAGAAACTATGGTCAGGATGTAAAATGCATTTAAAAATTTAATTGATAATAAAAAAGTTTAGGTTCCCAAGCCCTAGGGGATCTGAGAACTTTCCAATAGCTGATCAACCTCCTCCTTAAACCATAGAAATAGTCCTTATGCATCTTTAGTTCTCTAGAAACTTTATGGCTGTTCCTAACAACAGAAGGAACAAATGCATCTGATTGGTTGGACTGAAAGGCTTGCATTGCATGTCAATTGACAATGACGGAACTCACAAGGAAAGTCCCTAATCTTTGACTCCTGATTGGTGGAAATTGTAACTGTAATTTGGCAACAAATGTTTGTGATTTTTGTGCCATTTTTGCCTCTGCCTGGGGCTGTCAGGAGTCCTTGTCCTGTAGCCCTGATCTATCGGTGATCCATGTGGTGAGTTATTAAAATCCTTGAAACCCATAAGTGTTGCGTCTCTCCTTCCCCTTGGTGCACTAAAGACTGGGTGTAACACGACAGTCTGAAGAACGCAGGATGGGGGAGTTCTGTGAAACCACAGGGTCACAGTCTTAACTAGTCTAGGTGTCCACTCACCTGAGGCCTGCTCTACACCCCAAAGTCACTCTATTCAAGCCCCAAAGAATAATCCCAAACCAATATTTCAGGGCATCTCACAAAACACACCATTCTCACATCAGACAATAAGCAAGTTCACACGTGACTAGTTTTACTTGTCAGGACTCTCCCTTACAACACCAAGTCTTCATCAACATCTGCTATTCTCCTTCACTTTAAATTCCAAAGAAAACTGAAATCCTTCTGGGTTTAGTATGTAAAGCCCCAATTAGACAACAAATTACAGTCTATTTCTACCTGGCAGCTATCATCATCACACCTACATGCTACCATAGAGAAATGAGTCACTTCTCTTTCTGGGGAGACTTAAAATGCAACTCTATAGAGCAAAGCAATCTGAAAAGCTAGGAAGTTACATAGTTACCGAAAAAGGAACCGCTCAACCACTGTCTTTCACTCAGTGAAAGCAGACAGAGAAAATAAAAATACAAACTGAGTGTAAGATGTGAGGAGCACAGACACATCCATGAATCAAAATGCCTACTCGAAGGCTGCCAGGAGGAGAACGAAGTCCCCAGAGAAAAGCCACCTTCATTTCATTCACATGCAGTGGCCCTAGCACATTTAGAATTCACAAACCTGGAGCACATTTTACCCAAGCAATGAATAGATTCATCTTCAAACTCTAAAAGCTAAGTTTTCCTAATTTATTATATTCTCCTTAATTTTTTTCTTTCTCATTTCTCACGTATTTCATTACTTAAAAGAACAAAGAGAAAGGGTGCCATGCAAACTCCAGTCTTGGAGATTTGGCAAGGATTCGGAGAGTGTGGTGGTGCTGTTTGCTCTGGTGCTCCTGACTCTGGCTCCTATAGTCTTTTGGCCCCCTCTTCTGAGACGGTCCCTGAGCCTTGAGAAAGGGGTGATGAGAACATAGTTTAAAAAAATAGTGCAATGTTAATGCACACGATAACTTTCATGCCTTTTAAAAACTGTGCAGCTGATGAATTTCCAATATGCTCATCCCTTCAAAGTCATCGTCCATTAAGACAACACACTGGTCAGTGGCTCCAGAAGGTCCCCTTGTCCTTGTCCTCTTCTATTCTCACTAGCCCCAGCCCCTTTCCTAGACTGATCTGCTGTCATTAGCAATGATTTAGTTTCTGTGTGCCAGTGTTATATATGAAGATAGTAAGTGTATATATTTTTATGAGGGAGTCTATAATTTTTTTCAGTCAGTAAAATGATTTTGAGATTCATTCACAGTAGTCATTCCTTTGTATTGCTGAGCAGTGCTCCATTATACTTCAATTCACATTCACTTATCAGTTTATCTCGCAAGGGGCGTTCGGTTATTTCAACTTTTATGCTATTACAAACAGGAACAGGATTATAAAACTTTCTCCATCTGATGTAACATTCTCCTTTGGCTTCTCGTGGCTTAGTAACTTAGAGACTCTTGTTAAGAAAGTGGCTTTTAAAAGAAAACTCCAGAATCCTAGCTAAATCTCCAAGACTGGAGCTTGCATCTGTACACATAAAAATAATTCAGTAATAAAATAAATCTCTCTGCTCATAAAATGCCACTTCCACAGGGCTGGAGAGATGGCTTAGGAGCACCAGTTCTTCTTCCAAAGACCTGAGTTTAGTTTCCAGCAATCACAATTCAGGTGGTTCTACAACTCCAGGTTCAGGATGTCTGAAACCTACTTCTGGTGTCTGTAGGTACACACACACACACACACACACACACACACACACACACACACACACACCACAAATAATAAATAAATCTGAAAAACAAAGCCATCTCCACAAGGAAGGTTTTTGATTCCCTGTCAAAATTATAATTTCTATTAAATGTATGTGAATAAATAAATAATACAATATAGAGAAATCATGAGGACCTTGACCTCCTTTTGTTGTAAAACCAGGGGAAATCTGACTTTGCAAGACACCTGTCTATAATGAAACACAACCTAAGTAATGGATACATCACATTCACAAAAATCTCTTGTGATAAGACAGGATGAGCTGAGCTGAATACAGAGCAAGGGAAAAACAACTATAAAAATGAGGTGTAAGTTGACACCGTTTTTTAGCCCAGGACATTAGACAACCTCTATCTCTGATTAAGGAAGAAGAAATACATACAAAGTGAGTTCAGGATTCAATTCTTCTGGGGCAGCATCCCAAAGCCATGGAAGCCCAGGAGGCTGTAAGCTAAAGGCTAACCTTCTGGGGATGGGGAGGGGCCTGCCGGTTGTCAGGACGAAGTTCTCACCAGCTACCATGCAAATGGGAGGCTCCCAGAGATCACCTGCAGGGGCTCAGCCACGGCCACAAAGGCCCTCTGTCAATCAGAAGAGGGAATTCTGATGCAAATCAGGGCAAAGAAACTTTGCCCGAGAATGTGGGCACTTAGTTGCAATCCTGAGGTTGAAAGGAAGACTGCAGATGTTTTGGATAGTAAACCTGCTAATATGAAGGATGAAGAATTCTCCTCTCTGCTTTAAATCTGTGTTTGCTCTAACCTCCAGGCTAGCAGAGATCTGAGCATCTACAGATGGGTCTCCATCCATCTTTCCAAGTTCTTTCTTCACTTTATAGAAACTCCATTCCTGTTTTTCTCATAAAACACATTCCTAATTCTCACATTTTTCTCCCTTTATCTTGACAAATAATAAATAGATGAGAGAAATTAGCTAAAATTATAAATGCGGCATCCCACATTGTCAACAAGCTAATTTAATTCTGAGGAGTAAGTGTTGTGGGACACCTACTTCAACTGTTGGTAACCTGGTAACTTACTTATTAAATGGCATGACCTATGCAGAATAGATAAATAAAATGACTTTATGTACAAGTTTTTTTGAAAAATAGTTTGTGACCTGGAAACAATGCTGACTAACATATAAATCTTTCAAGGAAAGCACTCCTGGCCCAAGCTGCCAGATGAAACCCCACAGCTCATATACAGCCAGTAGAGAAGACCGCCAAGGAGCCAGCAGAGTACATACACACGAAGCCCAGGCAGGGGAGAAGACACAATATGAGTTTTCTTAATTGCGTGCTATGCCAATAACTGACCTTTGGACAAACAAAATTTTATTTCTAAAATATTAATCTTTACTCATAACTGAATAACAATTTTGTCTGTAAGCTTCTAGAAATGCTGCCAGAGGAGGGGTGGCTACTTGATATAATTTGGAGACTTTCTTTCCACATGAAAACATTAAAAAGGCCCAGTATCTGACATGTACAAGTTCAAATAATAGAAAATTAACTGTGATGCAACCAAGCAATACACTGCGAACACAAGCATTGTGCATATACCCTTACTCACTAGCTTTGCAGAGCAATACTCTGCTTTCCCCCAGTGAAGGTATTTGCAAAGTGTTTGATGGAGCAACAAATGGAAATGTAAACCCTGTCACAATAGGACATCTCACTTGAATAAAATAAAGGCATAAGTACTAAGAAAATGAGTATGCAAATCCATTTTAACATGGAAAGAAAAGAGTATTAGCTGTTCTGGAAAAGAATTTTCATTTTAGTGCATATGAAAATCATGATGAATGGGCATAGGTGGGTTAGAGGACACTTCACACTTGCTAGTTTTAAAAGCACAATTCAGCATTTTAGTAGTAGATAGTCAACCGTGAAGTTTGCAGGGATTTTTTTTTTTTAATTTTATTTTATGTGCTTTTGCTTGCACATGTCTGTGAGGGGGTCAGATGCCCTGGAACTGGAGTTATAGACAGTTGTGAGCTGCCATGTGGGTGTTGGGAATTGAACCCAGGTCCTCCAGAAGAACAGACAGCTCTTAACCACTAAGCCATCTGTCTCTAGCCCCACACATGCAGTTTTTATGACTGCTAAATATACTTGTTGTCTGGGCCACAAAATGACTATAATTAATTTTTTACTTGAATCAGCAATAAATTCTTAGATTTTAAAAATGCAATTAAAGTAATTTTACTACTCCTGCTGAAAACCTGGTCAATAAAAACATTAATAATTTAGTATTCAAAACCACAAATGCCAAAGTGTTTCATTCATTACAAACTAGCAAAGCTCCAAAGCTCCCTTCCTCACTGTGTTTTTATCAACACCACATCCTGGTCCTACAGTCTCCGCTGATATTTCTCCACAAGCTCAGTACAGCATCAACCAGAAATGACGAAGATGATGTTGACAGCGACAATCACAGCACTCCATATTTATTGACAATTTACTCTATGCCACCTGCTGTTCCAAGTGCTTTACATGCATCTAATCCTCAGAGTAACCTGATGAGATAATTACTATAATTATCTCATTTTCCAAATAGGAAATATAGAAATGGAGAGATTGGGTAACTACCTAAGATTACACACCAAGCAAGCAGTATATCATAATTCCAGCCCATACCAACTGTCTCATGAACCATACCTTGCCCACAAGTTTAATAATTAATACAGCATTTCATCTCTTTTGATCATCCACAAGTGGTGCCTTTCAGTATCAACTAGAATTAACATGGAGTCTGGTCTATATAAATTATTACTTAGGTTCCATGGGGCTATAATGAAATGAGCATACACACACTATAATAAGAAATTCAAAATATGAGAGAGGACAGGTAAAAATTTTAATAAGAGACAAAGACAATAAAATGCAGTTCAGAACAACAGCACTACCAAATTGGTGCTCTTTATGTTGGTATAGAGATTCCAGAGACAGAGGAGATGATCTGCTATGGAGTCCAGTACACGCATCAGTTTGGCGACGTTTATCAATTATTTCTTTTACTCCTGAGATTATAATATAATTACATCATTTCTCCCTTCCTTTTCCTCCCTTCAAACCCTTCCATCTATCTCCTTTGCTCTTTCAAATTCATGTCTCTTTTTTCATTAATGATTGTTAATGCATATATGTATCTACATATATTCCTAAACATAACTTGCTCAGTCTGTATAATGTTACTCCTATGTGTGCTTTCAGGGATAGCAATTGGTGTGCTCTTCCCTGGGGAGGACTATTTCTTCCACTCTTAACATTACTCAGTTGCCTGGGGTTTTCCTCCATTTTAGCATGTCTACTGTTATTGTCCTAAGGATGCATAAGTGGCATGCATACCTCAGTGGTAATCAACAGCTCCCTAATTGGACCTAATACCCACCCAACAAGAGGGAAATCATGTCTCTGGTATTGGAAACCTAGCCATCTACCCAGAGATAGTAAAGTCATGGATCTTGGAGGAGAAACTATAACTGCCACTTTACTAAACTAGCACAATCCCTAACTAGACTCTAAACATTTATTCTTATACCCACAGAAAACCACAACCAATCAAAATGCAGAGTTGTGGCACACAGTCTCAGTTCTATAGTTTAGCTAAACTACTTGTGTCTGAGCATTGTGGCACTAACTTGTAAAACAATTATAACATCTACCAATAACTTCAAATTGTGGGTTATAATCCATTAGTGCATCATGAAATTAAAAAAAAAAAAAAAAAAAAAAACTGCCACAACTAAAAGATGGGATGGAAAACACCAGCAGAGATTATCTTAATTTGTATCTTGAAACTTTTGAGTTTTTTAAAGTATGTGTGCCTATAATTGTGAGTATGAAATCTATCATAAAAAGCATTTCCAAATATGACCAATAAAAATGTGAAAGCTATTGTTCTTGCAAACTAATAGGGGTGGTGGGTTACTAGATAAATGAGCTCTTGTTATGAGAAAGATAAGGTGCCTCTTTCTTCCTCTGCACAGTAAATTCAAGGTCAGCAAGCACATTTGAATGACATCGGCACCCCTATGCAAACTCAGTGCCTGAGACACAGCCAATCATCAGTATACAAACAAAATAGGGGAATTAAAGGAAACAGCTATAGAAAAGGTCAAGAAACTAGAATTTACCTAGATTTGAAAGAATTGGTAGGACCTGAGTAATTTCAAGAGAATTATTAGAATATATTTTGTAAAAGGAGTGGTATTTTGCAGAGCCAGATGGTCCTGGTGACATGGTCCTTGAGCCTCGGGCTAGAAAGGTACACTGAACAAGTTATGAGCTGATATGGGGTCTTTGTGACCACCACAGCAAAGTATCCATGGGAGGCAAGAAGGAAGTTTGGTTTGACACAACTTAGTAGCTAATATTGGTTCAGAGTCTTTGGGAGTCTGACCCCAAGTACTTTATTTTAGACATGTTTATGAATAGCACAATTTGGTGAAAATTTTCTTGGTGACAATTAACTGAATCCCATGTGCACAATAAAGCTTAAGACATGACTACATTGAAACTCTTTGCAAAGTATGTATGTGACATCTTACATAAAGTTTAGCTCTATAGATTGACAAATTTATAATAAGGGTCTGGAGCATCCAGTGTGGGTTTGGCCACCCAGGCAGAAGGTCACCAGGTTATTAACCACACCCACTCCCAGCCTTCTGGCTGGAAAACAGGCTATACATCACTCCTTTTGAAAAGACAACCCTGTGTGCTTAACACTCCTGGTTCTTCTAGTGCTTATCTATAAGCACAAGGACCTCTGTGCCTCACAGATACTGGAGTCATCTTTTTCTTAGAAAACATAAAATTAGGAATTGTGATTCATGCTTCATATTTTAAACAGAAGTATGGAGAACAAAGGCCAAATTTTATACTAAAAGTGGAGGGTCAGAAGAATTGGGAATTAAAGAACAGAGTGAATTCCCAGTCATTCATCCAGGTGCCTGAGCTTCTGAGGGATTCTTCCAGGCCAGCATTCAGTAAAGCACAAGGAACAGTGGTTCATCTGGGGCCAAGGGTCCTGATGTCTACTCAAAAGCAAAGATGCTCTTAAAAGGCCAGGAAACACTCAGAACTTTAATACTAAAAATGTGCACCAAAGCTCACATGGAGAGGACCTGGACTTATCATTTCATATTGTTCCTCTTCTGCTTTCTTCCTTGATTTATTCTTTGATATTTCTTGGAAAACAAAGGAAGGAAGAACAAGAAGGAAGGAGGAAAGAAGGGAATAAAATCAAGTGAATGTTTCTTTCCTGGCAGGTATTAAGTATCCCCATAAAGTGCTGGCAGGAAGAATTTGCCCTTTCCTAGCAGCAGGGCATGCATGACATAGTGTTCTGGTCTGGGGCTTGTTCACCAGCACATCCATGCCTCCTTCCCTTTGCTCACCTCAGGCCACAGCTGACCAGTGCCAGTAGATATCTGACAAACAGAAGGGAGCTGATGGGGAGAAGACAAGCACTTGATCCCCATTCAGCTGTGTTACTCCCTGACTGGCCTCCATTACCTTAGGCTGTGGTTTGGCATGAACACCCTTGGGTTCTTGTGTTTAAATACTGTTTTCACAACTGGTGCACTGTCCTTAGAAGCTGTGGATCCATTGGACACAAGGCCTAGCTGGCAGGCACTGGGCCACAGGGATAAGGCTTGAGGGTCATGGGCCAGATCAGCTTCCTAGCTCTTTGCTTCTTTGCTTCTTAAGGCAACAACAATGTAGCCAGGCTCCTCACACTCCAGCTGCCATGCTTTCCTGGTTATGTCAGACCACATACTCTTACACTGTGAGCAAAAAAAAAAAAAAAATTGTTCCTCCCTTAAGCTATTTCCTTCAAGTATTTTGCAATAGCAATGGGAAGAGTAATGATCTTTCCATCCTTTGCACTTTCAGCCTGGGATAAAATGACTTTCTACTCTTGCCATATCACGAATTGCCTTAATTTCCTCTCTTCATCTGGAACATACCAACCAAGTTTAAATGTTATTGGGAGACAATGCAATATTTCCATACATAAACGCAGGGGCCAGGACGATCTCTATCTTTTTTCATCCTGCCTCCTCACACTCAACACACTCCCTAGTCATTCAGAGCACTATTATACCTTTAGATGAACTCACAACTCTCCTTTCTTGGCTCTCTGCTCTTTTATACACATTTAGCTAATTCCCCATTTACATTCTATCCACCCAGGGCTGTTAATATTTTACTAACTAGGTCCTGACTTACGCTAAACTTTCTAGAAACCTAGTTAAAGTGATAAAGAGAAAAGAGGCCTGTGCTGGGTAGTTTTATGTCAATTTGATACAAGCTAGAGTCTTTAGGAGACATTAACCAAATGTTTCAAATAAGAAAAACTTTAAACAGTAAAAGAGTTATGGCTAGTCACACGTTCTAGGGCGAATCCTGCTGCAGCCTGTCTGCAGGAACCTCTCCTCCCACCCACCTCAACTCCATGAGGAGTCCCCCTCTTGGTTCAGCCCAGGGTCCTCCAAAGTGTTCCTCTGAGTCATCTCCATTCCTTTGTGTCACTCACCTACCTGCAGAAACACTGTACCAGGGACCCTACAGCCACCTAGGATCCAAAGTGGGCAACAGCAACCAAAGCATGGAACAGCCATGCAACAAAGGTGAGACTAAGTGTCTGCACAAAGAACCACTTCCACCATGATAACCCCACATGCCTCAATCCCAGCCCCAAACACAGTCATGAACAGTCGAGACAATGCACCTCCTCCAGAAGCCAGGATCCTTATTGCAGCAGGCCCTGAAGCTGAAGCAGCATTTATGAGTATGTTCAAGGACATTAAAAGAGGATATGAAAAATGCAATCTTAATGAAGACTGTATAAACACAAACAGTGGAATGAAATAATGAAAACATGTCAAGACATGAAAGTAGAATTTAACAAAGAAATAGAATCACTAAAGAAAGCCCAAACTAAGAGAAAACTGGAAATGAAAGTCTCAGTATGTTGAACAAAAACTTGAGATAAGCTTCATAGAGTCAAAGACAGGGCAGAGACAATTTCAAGTCTTGCAGACAAGGCAGAAGTCAAAGAAAATGTTAAACCAACCAACCAATGAAAAACAAAACAGCTCCAGGCACAAAACATCCTGGAGACCTGGGGCACTGTGGAAAGAGTAAACCTATGAATAATAAGTCTAAAGGAAAGAGGAGAACCTGGGTTAAAGGCACAGAAAATGCTTTAACAAAACCAGAGTAGAAATGTTGAGGGATATTATTTTAAAATGTGCTGTCCTTTTTCCTATTGCTTTTGTTAACAATTCATAGATGTATTTGATGAAATAAAATTAACCTGTGAGCAGGAGGCTGTCAGCAAGTAGCTGACAGGATTTTTTAAGTGGGGGCTGAGAGAAGAAGGGTGGGGTTTTTTGTTTTGTTTTGTTTTGTTTTTGTTTTTGTTTTTGTTTTTGTTTTTGTGTTTTTGGAAGATGCCAGCAAAAGGGGAAGGTTAGCTACTAGTTATTCAGCATAAACCAGTGAATTGTGAATTCTTTAGATTTAGATAAGTTCTCTTAGTAGCTTTGAACTAGTCGGTGCCTGAGGGAACAAAATCTCCTCAAGCTGTGGAACTTGCAGCTAGAACTCATTGCTTAAGGGGCAGCCAATGTAGACAATAAAAAACAGATAACAATAATTGGTGCCTAATGTGTGGTAGAACCACAGGGAAGTGGTCATGCCAGCCAGCTCTGCTGCATTTGCCTTCTGGGGCTCTCCACAGCTGGCTCTGCTGTATCTACTGTCTGGACTTCTCCACACTAGCAGTCAGCTGATACTTGCCCAGAAAAGTCAACAGAATTGGGGAGAGATTTGGGAAATCCTTTAGGAAAGTATGAGAGAGTTAAATAATATTGAAAAGAATTTTTTTCTGTGGTAAGAGTGGGAAATATAACAATGCAGGGTGCTAGGGCTCTCTATACTGCTACCTTAGAAGTCTTGAAGTTAGAAGCAGAATACGGGAAGATAAATGATTTAACTGACACTGATAGAATACCAAAAATAATTACTGTCAGTAAGTATGGTAATTAATGTCTTGTCAATAATAACCTTGGTGGTTTTTTGGGCTAAATATGACAAATGGATTAATAGAATGCAGGCCTTAGATAGATATACTAATGAAAAAAAAAAGGAAAATGTACAGAGACAGAGAAATTTAGAGTGGCATTCACCACACCATTGCATTGTGAAACTGGAGAAGAATGGCCTAAGATTATTAGAGCACCAAGTTTAATATATCCAGTTACTGTTCAACAACAACTACCAGATGATATATATTCCCCAAGGCTATACACAAGTTAATTGGAGTCCTGTAGACACGTTAGACTTAAAGAGAATTAAGGAAGCAGTAGTTTCAAATGGTATGCATTCACCCTTTGTAAAACAGATGTTAAATTCATGAGCAACTAGAAATAAAATTCCACAAGACCAGAAGGATTTAGTTTTATCAGTATTAGAAGGTGGTTCTCAATTACAATGGAGAACTTGGTGGAGAGAGAAAGCCATGGCCCTGGAACAATGAGGTAGGGCTAAAGGTCATGAGATTTCCCATGACCAAATTCTTGGTGAGAGTCAGTATGCTGATTTGCAAAGACGGGGTATGTTGGATGATAACAGCATTGAATGCATGATACAGGGTTGAAGAACCAAGTAAGAGGACTGAATCATTTACTAAACTTATACAAGGCCTGAAAGACACTTTCACTGACTTTTTATACAGATTAACATCAACTGTAAATAGAATGATATCTGATTCAGACACTAGACAAATATTAATTGAATCTTTGGCTTTTGAAAATGTTGATGCAGAATTTAAAAGGGTGATTAGGCCTTTAAGGGCATGATCAGCACCCATAGAAAAATGGGTCAGAAATACAGTTGATATTAGCTCCTATACTTCTAGTGATGATATTTGGACAGGAGCACTGTTTTCTAAAAATATGAAGAAAAATAAAAATGTTAGGTGTTTTAATTGAGGTAAACAAGGTCATCTGAAAAGGCAGTGTAGGCAAGATGCTCCTAGAAACAATGTTTATTCTAGAAATAATTCAAACAAAAGACCTCAGCCTTCTGGGGTATGCAGAGAGTATGGCAAAGGCTGGCATTGGACAAATAATTGTAGATCAACAAAGGACAGTCAGGGTAGCCCTTTGCCATTGGGAGATGCTCTGTGGGACCTCTTGCAGGCCCCAATATCAAATGTAGATCAATTGTTCCCTGCCAGCATTGAGGAAAACCCTTCACAAAATGATTAAATGATTTACTGCCATTGTTAAAAACCATACTGATCTGGATGCCAGAATAGCTTTAGAAGATAAAACAAAATTTTCATGAGAAATCATAAAGCAAACATTTTGGCAAATTTCTATAAATGATCAATGACAGAAGTTAAAAATATGAATAAATGGCATAGAAATTGAAGGCTTGGGAGATATAGGTGCAGATGTAACAATAATTGCGCCCAAAATCATGGCATCCTGATTGGCCTCTTCAGGAAGTAAATGTTCAGATTTTAGGAATTGGCAGTTTATCTCAAGTATAACAAAGTGCAAGATGGGTTGAATGTATAGGGCCAGAAGGACAGAGAGGAAAAATAAAGCCATATGTGGCTAATATAGTAATATAATAATAATGAATATAATAATAAATATAATATAATAATAATGAATTTTTCGGTACATGATTTACTATAGCAATGGAATACTCAGATTAATATCCTGCCAATCTCAGAAACAAACTATAAAATAAGGAATGCTTCAGAGAAAAATATCAAAAGATACTATCAAGAACATACACAGACCATTCAAGCTGAACATAAGTAGGGCACCACAGCTGTTGACATTTCAAAGATACCAACCACCCTACCTTTAAAATAGCTAACAAACTTGTTTGGATGGAACAAAGGCCTTTGATAACAGAAAAATTACAGGCCTTAGAACAACTGGTACAGGAGCAGCTAAATGCTCAGCATATTGAAGAATTAACCAGTCCTTGGAATAGTCCTGTATTTGTTATTAAAAAGAAATCTGGAAAATAGAGAATGGTAACAGATCTAACAGCTATTAATAAGGTGATTCATCCAATGGGATCTGTACAGTCTGGAATTCTCCTGCCTTCTCTATTACCCAAAGGATGGTCTATTATAGATATAAAAGAATGTTTCTCCACTATACCTTTACAAGAAAAAGATAGAGAAAAATTTGCCTTCACAGTGCCTACTTATAATAATTCTCAGCCCATTATGAGATATCATGGAAAGTTCTCCCACAAGGGATGTTCAACAGCCCCACCCTGTGCCAATATTTTGTTAGATAGCCATTGGAAATAATTCATGTACAATTTCAATTTATAATTTACCAATATATGGATGATATTTTACTAGCTGATTCAAATGTAGATACTTTAGAGAAAACGTTTGAAGAAGTAAAGAAAATTTTGCCTTGGTGGAAATTACAAATTGCTTCTGAAAAAATACAAAGAGGAGATTCTATTAATTACTTAGGATATAAAATAGGTTTATAAAAAATTCAACTGTAGTGATATTTTGTTTGTGCTCTAATGAATAAAGCTTGCCTGGAGATCAGAGTGTGGAGCTATCCACTAGTTAATCATAGAGGTGAAGCAGTGGTGTCTCACACCTTTAATCCCAGAATTTGAGAGGAGGAAGCAGGAAGATCATGAGTTCAAGGCCACCCTGGGCTACATGAGATTGATTCAGTCTAAAAGAGAAACATAGCTAGGTGATGGAGGCTGACTCCTTCAATACCAGCAACAGCGAGGATCATGCCTTTGTCACCAGCACATGGGAATCTCATGCCTTTAATCCCAGCACAGTAGAGACAGTAATATAAGGCAGGGGGAAACAGGAGCTCAACCCCTTTTCAGTCTGAAAAGTCGTGGAGGTAAGAGGTAACTGTGGCTAGCTTCTTTATTATTCTGATCTGTCAGCATTTACCCTGATATCTGACTCTGGGCTTTTATTGTTAGGACTAATTAGAATTCATGCTACATTGAACTCCAAGAGGTACAAATCAGGAAAGATCAATTGTGGACTCTTTTGAAAGTTCTTAGGAGATACTGCTCATCTATGGCCCACTACTGGAGTAACAAATCAAGAATTGAGTAATTTGTTTCAAAAAGTGACAAGGACCTAAATAGTCCAAGAAAATTATCAGCTGAAGCTGATAGAAAATTGGCTTTGGTGAAAAAGACATTACAGGATGCACAAGTGGATCATTTGGATCCAGATCTTGATTGCATTCTGGTTATTTTACCTTCTATACATTCCCCTACATAGATTTTAATGCAGAGAGAAAATATTATCTTAGAGTGGGTATTTTTACCACACAAACAGAATAAAAAATTAAAGAGATATTTGGAAAAGTTTCTGAGTTGATTCTAAAAGGAAAATTAAGACCCTGTCAATTGACAGGAATAGACCCAGCAGAAATTGTAGTACCTTTTACTAATGCTGAAGTTAATTCATTATTGGAAGAAAATGAAAATTGGCAAAGAGCTTGGAGTAATTTTTTGGGAGAGATAAGAAACAATTATCTAAAAAGTGAGAGATTTCAGTTTATATATTAAAAAAAACTAATTGGATTTTGCCTCATATAGTAAAAAGTACCCAATTTCTGGAGCCCCTACATTCTATACTGATGCAAATAAATCAGGAAAGGCAGGTTATAAGTCCAGAAAAATAATTAAAGTGGCTCAAAGCCCTTATGATTTAGTTCAGAAATCAGAATTATATGCTATTCTCATGATATTGTTAGATTTTTCAGAACCTCTTAATATAATTACTGACTCTCAGTATGCAGAAAGAGTTGTCTTACATACTGAAACCACTGAACTTATTCCTTATAAGTTAGAATTAACTTCATTATTTATACAATTACAGGAAATAATCAAGAATAGGAATCATCCCATATATATCACATTTCAGATCCCACACAGGTCTTCCAGGCCCTCTAGCACAAGGTAGCAATGAAATTGATCAGTTATTTATAGGAAATGTGCTGGAGGCCTCAAAGTTTTATAAAAAAATAATGTTAATAGCTAGGGTTTAAAAAAGGAATTTTTCATCAGTTGGCAACAAGCCAAAGACATTATAAGAAAATGTCCTCCCTTGTATAATCAAACTCCATTACCTGCAGGAAGTAACCCAAAGGGTTAAAAAAATGAAGTTTGGCAAATGGATATGTTTCATTTTGTAGAATTTGGAAAATTAAAATATATACACCATACCATAGATACATATTCAGGATTTCAATGGGCAACTGCCTTGAGTTCTGAAAAGGCTGATTCTGTAATTACACATCTTTAGAAGTAATGACCATTATGGGGATACCTGTACAAATTAAGACTGACAATGCTTCAGTATATGTGTCTACTAAAATGAAACAGTTTTTTAAATATTATAACATATATTACAGATAAACCCCACAGGACAAGCAATAATAGAAAGCTGCAATCAAACTTTAAAAGAAATGATTAATAAATAGAAGAGAATAATAAAACACACAGAGATAGTTTACACAATGCTTTATTAACTCTAAATTTCCTAAATGCTAATGAAAAAGGAACAACAGCTGCAGAGAGACATTGGATAATAGAAAAAAACCTGATAAATTAAATCAACCTATATAATTTAAAGATGTATTAAACTCAGAATGGAAATCAAGATGTGTGTTACAGTGGGGGAGGGATTTTGCCTTTGTTTTCACAGGAGAAACACCATGAAAAGTGAAAAGAAAAACTATGGATACCATCATGACTGATAAAGAATAGATTTGAGTAGGAGAGCCCACCTGATGAGGAGAGACGATAACTAAGTTTTAAAGTGGCCTGAAGGTATAGTGTATTTCCAACAGGGTAAAATTTCATAAGTCTCCTAAAATGTTTGTTTTTGTTGTCCTTTACAACTATAAAATGCAAATGGTCTTTTTCTAGTCCCAATTTAATTAAATTTTAAAGAAGGCTTTAGGGTTGGAATATGACTCTCTCATTTTCTAAACACAAGCATGTTTATTAAAGGAAAATCTAAAAATCTCTATCTCATATCAGAAGAGCCACCTGATGTGGGACAGAAGAAAACCAAAATTTAGGAATATTTCTCTTGCCAACAATCTCATAATCCTTTAGTTTAATTTTAACTATTTAAAACTTTTCATAGTTATAAATATTAGCTTTAAATTTATAAGGCCATTCTGCATATGTTATTCAAAATGTTTAAGTTTTCAGCAGTAAACTGTAACCAGTCATAGCAGCAACCTTTGATGCTTCTAATAGAAGATGGGGCCCCACAACAATGATATTATAGGGATTGTGGTGATGCCATCAGTGGTCCAAGCACAACCCAAAAATCAGTATCAGACTACAGACTGCTCAGGACAACTATAAAGTTGCTTGCTGAGAGGGTCCAGCCTCATAGGGTATTTTAGCCAGGATTTCAGATAAGCTTTGTACTTTCCCATTACACAGAGACTGGACAATGAATGTTGCTGCTGGTTTTCTCAGGACTTTCTTAATATTTCAGTTTTTTCAGGATATCATTGGCTCCAGACAACAGGAAGTAATTTTGAGGACAGGCCACCCACATTCCTAAGAGGTGGGGAGAATGGTCATTTGGTGGGTAATGGATGATTATCATCATTTATAGGGGTTGTTTATTATTTATTTCTGGTATTGAAAAGGGAGGCAATTATACAAATGATATTACATTCAGGGATCTCTTTGAAAGAAAAGAAGATAAGGGAATATAGGAATACTATCATAGAAGTGTAGCTGGAGAGCTTCTCTCCAGGTGCCACCAAGCCCCTGTGGTACCACAACCAACTTATAAAATAATCACTCAGACACTTATATTATTTATAAACTGTATGGCCATGGCAGGCTTCTTGTTATCTATTTCTTCTATCTTAAATTAACCCATTTCTATTAATCTATACTTTGCCACATGGGTCGTGGCTTACCAGTACCTTACATTTCACTTGTCATGGCGGTGGCTGGCAGCATCTCTCTGTCCCAGCCTTCCATCTCTCACAATTCTCTTCTCTCTTGTCCCTCCTATACTTCCTGCCTGGCCACTGGTCAAACAGCATTTTATTTATACAGAGTGATATCCACAGCATGGAAGGGTAGATTATGAATCTACTTTAAATAATAGGATAGATTATTGAATCTACTATAAACTAAGGGACTACTGTTGATCTCAAATATTTTATATTTGTAAGGACTTTTATATATTGACACAAATTGAAGGTAATTTTTGTTGCAATACCATATATATATGTTTCTGTTCTCATTTGGGGGATTTTTGTGTATTGATAAAAATTTAAGATTATTTTTGTTACAACGTATTATACATATGTTTATATTTTTGTTTGGGGTATTGTGCCTATGCAGTTCTTCTGGAAATGTAGGGTGAAGTTCTAGTTTTTTAAGGCTATTATTATAAACTATATAGGATAATCAGGAACATAGGTTAGTGGTTAGTCATTTATAACAATCAAAATTGTAGATAGGTTACGTATGCTTTCCAGATGTATTTATATATTTATAGATATATTTATATGGTCTTCAAACCTTTCAAAGACCTACAGAATATGACATTTAAAATATTTTGTTAACTTAGGGCTTTTCACAAAAATGAGACACATCTGCTCCTGGAAGCACCAATTTATTTCAGAGATGATGAGCATTGAAGAAACTCCTCATGGAGTTTGCTTACAATGTGCAAGAAGTTGTTCTTGCCTGGACTGATTGATAGTATGTTCTATAAACTGGAAATGTAGGACCTATAGGAAAGTGACTGCTGAATTTTGACAAAACACGGCAGGGTGGTCCTTTGGGGCTTCTGCTTTACAGAAGAAACATTCTGCAGGACACAGAGAATGTGACTGACAAACTTTGCCAATCTAGGTGGGACAGTCTTTCAAATTTCCTCCTGCATTGAAAAGTCGGCCAGGTATAGTGGGCTTGTAGGCTGAATATGGATGCTCCCAGGTTACAGAGGACTTGGTGAGTGTCCAACCAGTCGAATGTCTCTGTCTAGAGTTTCTGGAAGTTATTTGAAATGCACTTTTTGTTTACTTAAATAATATTCTATTATTCTGGGGGCATTTGATGGAGTTGAAGACTGGACAGTTATAATTGCAGTTTTCCTTAGATATAATAGAAAATAAATTAGGTATAAAAATTTTTATTTACTAAGATAGGATAGATTATGGAATATTTTCTTCAAATTTGCCAGACACAAATGAATTGGAATTCAGTACATTGTGAATGTAATCCTTACTTGATAATTGTTTTTATTGTATACAGTCTTACTATGTTCAAATTAAAACTTTTTATTTTTTGTTTAGAAAAAAAGGAGGAAATATTGGGGAATATTATTTTTAAGTGTATTGTATCTGTTCCTACTGATTTGTTGACAATTCAAAGACATGTTTAATTAAATAAAATTAACCTGTGAGCAGAAGGCTTAATCAGCAAGTAGCTGACAGGAAGTGACAAGGAGGAACATGAGCAAGGGTTTTTTAAGTGGGGGCTGAGAGAAGGAGGCTAGGAGGGTAGGTTTTTTTTGGGAGGAGTGGCAGGGGGCGAGGGCGGGGAGAAGGTTATTCTTATTCTTCCAATAAGGGAGAAGGTTAGTTACTAGCTATTCAGCCTTGTTGAGTGAGCAGAATTCCACCTAAACCATTGAATTGTGAGTTCTTTAGATTTAGATAAGTTCCCTTAGTATTTTTGAAAGAGTCACTGCCAGAGGGAACAAAATCCCCTCAGGCTGTGGCCCTTGCCACAGAAGCTGTTGCTTAAAGGGCAACCACTATAGATAAAAAACAAAACAAAAACAAAACAGATAACATGACAGAAACTTTTCCCAATCTAAAGACAGTAATGTCTACCAAGGTATAAGAAATATATAGAACACCAAAAAGACAGACAGAAAAGAAATCCCTTGTAACACCTGATAATCAAAACACTAAATGTACAGAACAAGGAAAGGTTACTAAAATCAACAAGGGAAAATGACCAAGTAACATATAAACAGAGGCCCATTAGAATAACACCTGTCTTTTCAATAGAGAATCTGAAAGCCAAAAGGGCCTGGGCAGATGTTCTATAAGCTCTGAAAGATGACAGATACAAGCCAAGAATAGTATACCCACAATCAATTGAAAAAGAAAAATACTTCATGATAAAATCAAATTTTAACATTTTTTGTCTCCCAATCTAGTTCTACAGAAGGCACTAGAAGGAAAACTTCAGTCCAAAGAAGTTATCCACACCCACAAAGGACAAAAGGAATAAAAAAATCCCAGAACAATAAATCAAAAGAAGGTAGAAAATACCCACACTGTCATAATATATAAAAGGACCAATAAAATATGTTCATGCCAGTCAGTGGTGGTGCATGCCTTTAGTCCCAGCACTTAGGAGGTAGAGGCAGGCAGATCTCTGTGAATTTGAGGCCAGCCTGGTCTACAGAGTGAGTTCTTGGACAGCCAGAACTGTTACACAGAGAAACCCTGTCTTGAAAAACCAAACCAAACCAAAACAAAACAAAAACACTGTTCATAAATAATGCTGACTGTTAATTGTCTCAATTCCCCAATAAAAAGACACAGACTAACAGAATGAATTAAAAAACAGGATCCATTGGTGATATTTTATTTGTACTGAAATGTGATTTTATTTGTGTATTAATAAATAAAGTTTCCTGGGGGTCAGAGCTAATAGCAAGCCATAGCAGAAGCTGGGCAGTGGTGGTGCATGCCTTTAATTCCAGCACTTGGGAGGCAGAGCTAGGCCAATCTCTGTGTGTTCAAAGATACAGCCAGCATGGAGACACACACCTTTAATCTCAATACCAACCATAGAAGACCTGGAGGTCTGTATAAACAGGCAGTGATGAGGAGGTCATGTGGTTGGGTTTACAACCAATGAGAAGACAGAACAGAAAGTCAATAAAAAGGACAGACACACAGGAAGTAGGCCTCTTTCTGAGGGGAAGGACAACAGCAGCAGCTAAGGGTAAGAAAGGCGATTTTAAGTCTCAGCTCTCAGCTACTGCTCTGACCTCTTGGGCTTTTAACTCTGCAATTGGCTGTGTGTTTCTTATTTAATAAGACTGTTCATCTACAATCCATCCTTCTACTGCATCCAAGAAACATAGCAAGTGACCCTTTCACAGGGGTTGCCTAAGACCATCAGAAATATGTGTTTTCCAATGATCTTAGGAACTGAGACACTGTTCCTCTATTCATCTCCACCTCCAGAAACATCCACTCATATGCAGATATGCCCACATAGAAGCACACAGTGTGATGACAAATACAGGTGTGTGTGACAGGGCTAGCGCAATAATGTACTTATGCATACAAGTCACACATGTTGAAAGCAGCAGTTCTGGAGGTAAAGGATACTTCATGAATTATAATTACTGGATAAATGTAAAATCATGTACTATGATATCATCAACTGCTGATACATATATATCAGTGTGTGTGTGTGTGTGTGTGTGTGTGTGTGTGTGTGTGTGTGTACCATGGGATCTTAATCTGGATAATGATTGGTCTTTTTATATGCAGCTGTGGTTGATGTAAATACTGCCCCCTTGTGATAGTAACAGATATGGTTTTTTTTGTTTTTGTTTTTTTTTAAATAATGGAAGGGGTTGAGGATTTAGCTCAGTGGTAGAGAGCTTGCCTAGCAAGTGCAAGGCCCTGGGTTCAGTCCTCAGCTCCAGAAAAAAAAAAAAAGGTAAATCACAAGACACTTTAATGAATTGTATTGACTGAACTATGCCATTTGTCATCTTTTGTATTATTGAAGCTATTGTTATATGTTATTTTCATTAGAAAACCATCCCTTGACAACGGATAATGATGTAGAGAAGAACATTAAGAAAAGAAAATATAGTGAGGATTTTTTACAGCATGGTTTCACCTCAATAATTACAACAGGGATTGAGAAACTGAAATGTGTTATTTGTTGTGAAATTCTATCAGCCAAATCTATGAAGCTGGGAAAAGGAAAGCGCCCTTTTGATAGCAAGGATCCAAGCTCTGCCAACAAGGAGACCAGCTGTTTTAGAAGCAAAGCTTATGGACTCAGGAAAGTCAGATGTGGCACTAGCAGCAAGCACCACAATCGGAATGCAGCAGCCACTGGCTTCACATTTGGTGGCACTGAGAACTGCCAGAGCCATGAAACCTCACAGCGCTGCTGATAATTTACTGTTGCCAGTGACCAAATACAGTGTTCCAAGTTATGATCAGAAACAAACTGGTCACACAACTGAGTGCAATTTCCTCATCTAAAAATACTGTCTACATAAGAATAGATGATATGTCTGCTGACATTCTTGATCAGGTAATCCAGGAAATTAAATCTGCTCCACTTCCAATATTTAGTATCCAGCTTGATGAATCTACAGATGTCACAATCTGTTCACAGTTACTGGTTTACATGAGGGGTATTAAAGATGGTGATTTTAAAGGTGAGTTTTGTTTATACAAACCTCTTGAAATGACAGCTGCTGCACATAATGTATTTGACACAGTTGGCTCCTTTCTGAAAGGACATAAGATCTCTTGCGAAAAGGTGTGTGGTGTTTGCATTGATGGTGCTCCAGCTATGAAAGGATGTTAGTCTGGATTTGGTGCTGAGTGAATCACCAAAAGTCATCAGAACTCATTATGTAACTCATCTCAGAACATGATGCAACAAAGACACTGCCATAAGAGGTACAAATAATGAAAAGCACCATAAGTTCTGTCAGTTTTGTAAAGGTGAACACGTTAAACCATCAACTGTTTTCACAATTGTGCAATCAGTTGGATATGCTGAACAAAGCTATTTCACACTGAAGTGAGATGGTTGTGGAGAGGAAACATTTTCAAATGTGCTTTTGAGTTTCATGATGACTTCAAAATGTTTTGTTAATCAGAAAGCAAGTCCAAAGTTCAAAGCACTTTTCAGTGATAAAAGTGAATTGCAGAAAACAGCTTACTTGATCAACATCTTTACCAACTTGAATGAGTTAAATTTATCACTGCAAGGGTAAACATGCCATGATTTGTCTGAAAAGATCTAGTCATTGAAGATGATCTTCATTGTCCTCTTGCAAAGACTTCCCTGAGAATTTCTAAACTGGTGATAAATAAGCAATCTCAACTTTGGCACTGACATAGGCTTTTTACACATAGTGTTGCAAAATGTAGCAATATAATTTACTGTGATATTAAGATTGTTACCCCCCCCCCAAAAAAAAAGATTGTTACCTATGCTACACCATGTTTCTAGATAAAATTCCATTTATTTGTATTAGAAATAAATATTTCATTATATATAATTATATTTTGTTTTGTGATTAATCACTATGTTTTAATTATGTTCAATTTGTAACAACAAAAATGACACCAGGGGATTGGAAGATTTCCCATGCTCATGAATTGGTAAGATTAATATTGTAGAAATGGCCATTCTACAAAAAGAAATCTTGTGTTATTTCCACCAAAATTATCGCAACATAATTCTTCACAAAAAATTGAAAAAATACACTTCAACTTCATGTGGAAACACACACAAAAACAAGATAGCTAAAACAATCCTCAATAATAAAAAAAAAAAAACTACTAGAAGTATTGGCATCCCAGATTCAAGTTGTATTTCAGAGCTATAGTAATAAAAACAGAACGGTATTAGCATAAAAACATACACATTAATCAATAATATCAAAGAACAAGACATAAGTCCATATACCTATGGACACCTGATTTTTTCACAAAGAAGCCAAAATAAACATTGAAGAAAAGACAGTATCTTCAATAGATGGTGATAGCCAGATTGGAAAGTTATCTGTAAGAATATGAAAATAGATCCATATCTATCACCCTACAAAAAACTCAACTCTAAATGGATTGAGGACCTCAACATAAGATCATATAACCTGAATCTAATAGAAGTGAAAACAGGAAATAAATTCAATGGCACTGGGAAGGACTTTCTGAACAGGACACAGATAGCACAGGTACTACAAACAATTAATAAACAGGACCTCATGAAACTGAAAAGCTTCTGTATGGCAAAGGACACTATCATTTGGTAAAGAAGCAGGCTACAGAGTGGAAAAAGATCTTACATCTTATAGAGGCTTACTATCTAGAATATATAAAGAACTAAAACTTGAACATCAAGAAAAGAAGTAATCCAATTTAAAAAACAGGTTTCAGAACTATGCAGAGAGTTCTAAAAAAAAAAAAAAAAAGAAAGAAAAGGAAGGGAGAAAGAAAGAAATAAAGAGAGAAAGAAAGAAAAAGGAGGCACAAATGGCTGAGAAATACTTAAATGTTTAACATCCTTAGCCAATGTGGTAATGCAAATTAAAATTACTTTGATTATTCATCTTACAACAGACAGAATGGCTAAAATCAATAAAACAAACAACAGCTCATGCCAGAGAGGATCTGGGGAAAGAGGAACACTCCTCCATTGTCATTGGGACTACAGATTTACACAACCACTGTATATAAATAAGCCTGGCAGTTCCTCAGGTCAGGGAATTGATTTGCCACAAGTCTTTTGGGCATATGCCCAAAGGACTCTACATCTAACAACAGAGATATTTGCTCATCCATGTTCATTGCGGCTATCCATTATGCTGCTCATAATAGTCAGAAGTTGGACACAGACTAGATATCTATCAAGTGATGAATGGATAGTGAAAATGTGGTACATTTAAATAATGGTATATTGTTCATCTTTTAAGAAAAATAAAAATCAGGTAAATGAATGGAACTAGAAAAAAAAATCATCCTTTTAAGATAATCTGGATCTCCCCAAAACAAATATTGTATGTTTTCTATGTGGATGTTAGCTTTTAAGTTTTCAATATGTGTGCTACAATTCAAATAACCACAGAGGTTAGGTGCCCAGTAAAGGACCAAGTGAGAGAAGAAAAGAGAGAAAATATAATATATTGCTTTAGATTGAGGGGGAATATAATAGGAAGATTAAAAGGGGAAGGCTAAAAGAGAAGGGTAAAGGAGGAAATATGGGAAGGTCAACTAACAGTAAAGGCCAATTGAAAAGCCATATGGAAACCTACTACTGTAAAATCCTCCTTAAATATATACATATATGAAAAGAACCTAAATGGAGTCACCAAATAACAGGAGGGAGCATAATACCAGTGTTGGGAATGAGTTATACCATGTTGAGGCACTGGCCAAGTAGGTCACATGGAACTCCCCAAATACCACAAGCTATTGACAAAGCTATTAGTTTCTCTGATAATAAAGCCCTATTACTGAAGATACTTACTAATGTCACTGAACATACATAAGTTGAGTGGGTGATTAACTAGAAGCTTCAACTTACTGACTAGTATTCATTGTGCTGGATAGTACTCTGCAATCAGAGACAGGTAATTATCAATATATTCCAGCTACCAACCTTGAGACCTACAACAGCCACTTGCTTATAAGATATACTGGTGCAATAGTGGCACAAACATTAAATGTTTCAAAAACAATTTTGAAGATTGGATTTAAAGCCCACTAAATGAGATGTAATCTGTACCTGACAATGCTAAAGTGGCCAAGAACCCAAGACTAGATAGGGCATGACATTATAGAAAAACCAAATACTATTTTTCTGCTAATAAAACATGGCAATAAAATGACTCCTAATAAAATATTGGTGTACCATAGATCAGTGCCTTGCTCAATCTATATCAGAGAAACTTCTTCTTGTGGTAGATGGAAAATAACACAGACGCACAACTACACAATATGTAGAGAGTGAGACACTTTGGAGCACTCAGTCCTAATTAAGATGTCTTTTTGAAACTCCTCCCTTCAAGGCAGAGCAAGAGGCAGAAAGATCATAATAGCAAGGGGTGATAGATGATTCTAAGGAAACAGTGTTGTGGAATATATGTTTAACTATGCAAAGATGCACTTGTTTAACTATGTAAAAATGTATTGCGTTTGTTTTATTATGTAAAGATGTGTTGCATTTGTTTATGTTGTGGAATATTTGTTTAACTATGTAAAGATGTGTTGCATTTAATTATGTAAAGATGTGTTGCTGTTTTACCTTGCCTGACTGTGGCACCTGAATGGCCAATAGCAAGGAAGGAGGTATAGGTGGGACTTCTAGGCAGGGAGAATAAGTAGGAGGAATTTAGGTTCAAAAAAGAAAGAAAGCCGGCAGTGGTGGCACATGCCTTTAATCCCAGAACTCGGGAGGCAGAGCCAGGCAGATCTTTGTGAGTTTGAGGCCAGCCTGGTCTATAGAGTGAGATCCAGGAAAGGCGCAAAGCTACACAGAAAAACCCTCTCTCAAAAAAACCAAAAAAAAAAAAAAAAAAAAAAAAAGAAAGAAAGAAAGAAAGAAAGAAAGAGACACCAAGGAGATACTAGATGCCAGACAGACAGACACAGAGGAATCAGGAAGGTAGGACATACAGAATTAAAAAAAAAAATGGTAAAAAGCCCTAAGGCAAAACATAGATGAATAGAAACAGCTTAAATTAAATTAAAAGAGCTAGTGGGACAGGCTGAACATAATTAATAATAAGTCTCCTAACTAAGAAAGGCTGAACATTCATAATTAATAATAAATCTCCATGGCTTTATCTGGGAGCTGGTTGATGACCCAAAGAAAATTCCAAATCAGTTTCTTCTAGATGTGGCGGTGTGAGTGAGAATGTCCCTCATAGACTCGTATATTTGAATGCCTGGTTCTCCGTAGGTATTTGATAACAGTTAGGAGGTGTGGCCTTGTTTATCAGAATAGATGTGTCAAGAGAATAGCCCCCTTTGAAACCAGTGAAAACCAGAGACGTATTGCCATCCTACACCCATTGGGAACAGGTAAAGGCCCCATCTCTGGACTGGGCAGACCAGGTCCCTAGCCCCTAGGATCCTGGGGGCACATTCTGTGCCACTCCCCCAAGCCATTGAAGCACCAGGGACCAGCTAGCTGCCTCTTCCCAGCCCCCTCACCAAGAAAACAGCCTTCTGTGACACCAGTGAAAACCAGAGACATAAGCCCATCCTGCATGGATTGGGAACAGAAAGCAGGTCCCACCCTGCACTGATTGGGAATAGCTGCTCCCTGAGACAGAGCCCACTGGTGCCCATTGGACTAAGATCAAGCTGCTTCCTGAGACTCAGAATCTATCAGCACAGATTGGACCCCGAGCCCAGATTAGATCAAGAGCTCCCATTAGACTAAGAGTATCAATGGGACCAAAAGATGTTCCACCAGACACAGACAGCACTTGCATGGAATGGAGGAAGAGATGGGTAGACTCCAGTGCAAAAATACAGTCAACAATGTAAAGACCAATATGGCACCATCAGAACCTAGTGTTGCTACATCAACAAGACCCGAACATCCCAAAACAGAAGAAGCAGAAGAAATCGACCTTAAAAATGACTTTAAAAAAATGATAGCAGCCTTTAAAGAGGAAATGAAAATTTTCCTTAAATAAATTGAGGAAAAGACAAACAAAAAATTGGAATAAATCAATAAAGCCTGTAAAGAAAGCCAAGAAAACCAAGAAAAAGCAATCAAACGGGGAGGAAACAGTTCAAGACTTGAAAACTGAAATAGAGACAATAAAGAAGAAACAAACTCAGGGAAGGATGGAAATGGAAAATCTGAGTAAATGAACAGGAACTACAGATGCAAGCATAACCAACAGAATGCAAGAGATGGTAGAGAGAATATCTGGCATTGAGGATACAATGCAGGAAATAGATTCATCAGTCAAAGAAAACACTAAAGCCAGAAAAGTCATCACACAAAATGTCCAGGAAATTTGGGACACCATGAAAAGGCCAAACCTATGAATAATAGGGATAGAAGAAGGAGAAGAATACCAACTCAAAGCACAGAAAATATACTCAACAAAATCATAGAGGAAAACTTTCCCAACTTAAAGGAAATGCCTATGAAGGTACAGAACACCAAGACTGGATATATATATATATATATATATATATATATATATATATATATATATATATATATATATATATATATATATATATAGTCCCCTTGCCACATAATAATCAAACCACTAATCATACAGAACAAAGAGTAAATATTAAGAGCTACAAAAGGAAAAGGTCAAATAACACATAAAGGCAGACCCATCAGAATAACACCTGACTTCTCAATGGAGACTGAAAGACAGAAGGTCTTGGACAGACGTTATGCAGACACTAAGAGACCATGGATGCCAACCCAGACTATTACACCCAGCAAAACTCTCAATTGCCATAGATGGAGTAAACAAAATATTCCATGATAAAACAAGATTTAAACAATACCTATCCACAAATCCAGCCCTACAGAAAGCACTAAAAGAAAAAATCCAACCTAAGGAAGTTAGACACACTCATGAAAATACAAGCAATAGATAACCCCACACCAACAAATACCAAAGAAGAGAAACACACAACACCACCACCACCAACAACAACACAGCAATAAGGGGTACAGCACCTGAACCAGCCATTTCCTGTGACAAGGACCTGGGACACCAACCCAGCCACAAACACTTTTACCTACAATTTATCCTGCCGACAAGATGTGCTGGGGTAAAGATAGCACAGAAATTGGGAAAGTAACCAACTGATGACTGGCACAGCTTGAAGACCCATATCCTGAAAGGCAGATCCCTGCTGAGGGCCAGGACCCAGAAGTCATATATCCTAGAGACCTAGGATAGAACCAAACACAAATGGCAAAGAAAAAAAAAAATCAATAAAATGATTCCTAATGATATTCTGCTGTACTTGTAACTGGAGCCTAGCATAATCATCATGAAAGAGGCTTCACCCAGCAAGTGATGGCAACAGATGTAGACCCACAGTCAAACATTAGGCGGGGGGGGGGGGGGGGGGGGGTGCCTCCGGAAATCCTGCAGAAGAGGAGGGAGTGTGGGAGTCCATTTTCAGGTTTCCTAGTGGCTTTATCCAACATGTCTGCATAGAGATGATGATTGGACCATGGGCCTGAGTGCAGATGTCTGAGATGGTCTGCATTTGGCTGTGCTGTGGGGAGGTCTTATGCTCCACCCCTTGGCATTCCTTTATATACCATAGGGCAGATACAGTGAGGCCCAATAGACTAAGATCCAGGCCCTCTTGAGGCTATCCTGTTATTTTCTATTTCTTTCTCCCCATCTGTCCTCCTAACTAATATGTCCTGCTGCTCCTCCTCAAGAGTGCTCTGAGGGATGTGGGGTAGTAGGTAGTTCTTCCATACACAGCCCCATGAACAAGATAAAGCAAAGAGAAAAATAATGTATATTTTTATAATATTCAGAGTGCTTGGAAAAAGCAGGAGTGGATCCTGACAGTTAAAAAAGAAGAGGGTCCAGTCTTGCTGTGTAGTGAAAAAAAAGTTAAATAGGGCAGAGGGTTTTATCCTTGACAGAAAAGGAAAAAATGGACTGAAAGGATGTCCAAGGCTGCAGCACAAAATCTTTTCTATCTTTCTCTCTCTTTCTCTGTCTCAATTTCTAGCTATGAAAAACAAGGAAGGTAGAGTGTAGCAGTATAATGCAGTAAAAACTTATAAGTGTAAGGTAGTGTAGAAAAAGTTTACTTAGATAAGACAGGCAACTAGACAGAAAAACAAAGTCTTTAATTTTCTAACTTTTGGGCTATGAATGCTGGGAAAATCTATCTTCTTTGAGCTTACCAGGCAGAAAAAGATTCCTATGGAAGCTCTTGGCCTGGGGACAGCTGAAATGCTGAGTCCAGGCGACAGAAGAAAGAGGTTTCCCCCACAGTGCATGAGGACAGAAACAAAAGCCCTCTGTTCCATCAGCAGTACAAAATTGTACCCTCAGAGTTCGCTTCCTCCTAGCCATGAAGCCAAAAAGTTTAGAGAACAGAAGTCTTGGGAAAGCTTAATATTTCTCTCTCAAACTTAAAGCTTTTCTTAGGAAAAACTCGGTAAATCAATCAATCAATCAATCAATCAATCAATCAATCTAAGAAACTAAAAAGCCTTTCAGAACATACTTTTTCAGTTTGTCTTTCTGTAAAGATAAAATTAGATTCACCCAGACCTCTATAGAAAAATCACCTGTGATTTGCTCTAAAGAAAAACAACAAACCTTTTGGAACAGGACGAAACCTCTCTGCTAAGTTCTGTCTTTCTTTCAAGCCAGGAAGAACAGCAGCCAGAAATCCCTCTGCAGCTAGAACCTAGCCATAGACACTCAGGAAAAAAGTGCAGGCAGAGGAAGCAGTAAAGCTGAGCTGTGGCTGTGGCTGTGGCCATCTGTGGTATCAGGGACTTTGTAGCTGGAGGAGGAAATAAGCCATGACAACTATCCAGGAGAAAAGCTCTCTTTTCTATCAGGGAAAAGACCTTTCTGAAAAAAAATTGTTTCAAGTACTTTCATTTCCTCATTGACCTTGTACCACGGGAGAGCAAGCCCCAAGGGAATTTTGCTTCAGGCACAAAAGTACCTGCCCACTTACATGCAGGCAGAGGGATGTAACCCACTCAGAGACAGGGCCACATGAAAAATCTAATTGGAGAGGTACACCTGTTAAGCAGTGGTGCAGGCATCCTAAAGCAAGCTTAGGAAAGAAAAAAGAAATCTCCCATTGCAAAAGCAAAACCATGAAAACCAACTCTGTAAAGGGAACCAGAGGTTTGCTAGCATACCCAAAAGGCATGGTGATAAAGAGAAAGGCATCATGGGAAATGTAGTTTTGCAGTTAAAAATGGTGGTACTAATCCAGAAACTGTGTTTTCAGCTCAGAATGAAGTTTCTTTTCAAAGCAATGCTAGAAAGCTTAATTTTATCTCCTGAGAACTAAGAGATGAACAGCTTGCCTCTAAGGAGATAATTAAAGTGTTAGTACCATTTGTCAACAAGTCACTTTAAAATCTTTAAGGAACCAAAGAAAAGAGTTCTGTATACTGGAAAACTGCATTGTAGATGGGGATCAAATTCCAGAAAATCTAGCCATATCGTAAAACAGTCATTTCACTTGAAGGTTCTCTATAAGAAAACAATGCTAAATTAGAATGTCTGCTTAATGAATGCACTCATGTTTGTGAGAACAGTCTGAGTTAAATAACTCATGGTTATAGTATATCACAGCTTCTCATAATAATAATATCAGGGGTTGAGAAGCTAATGAAGTGAAAATACTAAATCATGGAAATGTTCTTCCTTGGAGTAAGCTAATGAACTATGTGTTTCATGGAAGAACACCTATGTTCTTGACACCTTTGAATAGTAGCAGTTTTGGTGAGCAAATAACCTTGCTAAGAAATATTGGGCTAATAAAAATCTATCAGAAACATCAGCATTATTAAAAGAACTCATGGCAAATACAGCTTTGAACAATTATTAAGAAGGAGGAAGTGGTCTCAGAGTTTGATGAGTGTGGAACAGAGGAATGTCGGCTCTAATAACACTCCTCTAGAGGAACTGGCATGACAAGCAGCTAAATCAAGTTTCCCGATATTGAGGTTCTGTCTTGTAGTCTGGGGATGGTAGAAGTATAGTGAGGCCTCCAGACTGCTGAGGAGTTTGAAATGAAGTTTCAGCAATGTTTTTGGTACACAGAGAAACCTGCTGAAAGCTGCAGGTCTGGAACCCCACTCCAATTTAGACAATTATCTTCTGTTGGGAAATTGACGGTTGAGTTGCCACCTAAGCAATTCGGAAACAGAATGTTCCTTACAAGGTTTTTCTTCTCATCTCTTTTCTTTTTTTTTTTTTGGCTTGCTGTAAACTGAGAGAGGTCTTAATAGAGTTTTTATAAAAGATCTAGAATGTATAAAGTACTGTTTAGCAATAATATTCACTAAATCCCAGGGTTGAGAGAGCCATTAAAGAATTAGACACTTGTTTCAAATTCTCAAGAACTTTCAGAATGATATCAAAGCTGACTATAAGCTCTGAACTTTAGAAATTATTTGTGTAGTTAATGTCTTGTTAAGAGAGTCTTTCTAATAGT
This sequence comes from Onychomys torridus, assembly GCF_903995425.1. Classification (NCBI taxonomy): domain Eukaryota; kingdom Metazoa; phylum Chordata; class Mammalia; order Rodentia; family Cricetidae; genus Onychomys; species Onychomys torridus. The sequence goes on along the minus strand of NC_050457.1, from coordinate 1,718,326 downwards.
TCTAATGATAATAATTAAGAATAAAAAGTAGAAAATTATCCTCTGTCTTATTGGAAGAAGAGATTCTTTTTAGTGTAAGCTAGTTAAGAATAAAAAGTATCTTTGCTAAGGTAGTCTTCTAGGTGTTATGTAGCTAGAAGTTTTCCTGTGTCCTGGGCTGCCAGCAGTCAGGACAAATCTCTCTCACTTGCATCCCCCAAGTAAACACACAGAAGCTTCTATTAACTATAACTGCTTGGCCATTAGCTCAGGCTTATTACTGACTAGCTCTTACACCTAAATTAACCCATAATTCTTATCTATGTTTATCCATATGGCTTGGTACCTCTTATCAGTTCTGCCTTGTCATCTTGCTTTCTCCTCTCTGTCTGGCTGGCAACTCCTGACTCTGCTCTTCCTCTTCCCAGAATTCTCCTCATCTGCTTACCCTGCCTATACTTCCTGACTGGCCTGGCCAATTAGCATTTTATTTATCAACCAAGCAGAGCAATACATATTCACATCATACAGAACAACATTCCACAGCAGTGTTAAGAAATCTTTACATGTTTGCTAAGTTAGATATATACTAATGGTAGCTCTATAGAGAGTGTAATAGAGCTATAGAATTTCTTTAGAATATAAGCTTGTAAGAAGTAAAGATGCTAGTTGTAAATATAAGTTTAAATAAGAAGAATATAAGATGTAAATTTTACAGACCATGATAAATGAAGACCACATGAGAACAGGAATAGGCAGAGTGCTGGAGAGGTCCCCAGAAATCCACAATGATACATCCTCTGTAGACTGCTGGCAATGGTCGAGAGAAAGCCTGTTCTGACCTAGTCTGGTGATCAGATGGCCAAACACCCTAACTGATGGAAGTGGATGCAGAGATCCTCAGCCAGGCCCCAGGTGGAGCTCCAGGTGTCCAATTGTCAAGAAAGAGGAGGGACTGTAAGAGTGTGAATTGTTGAGACCAAGACTGGAAAAGCACAGGGACAAATAGCCAAATGAATGGAAGCACATGAATTATGAACCAAAGGCTGTGGAGTTCCCAGGTGGATCAGGCCCTCTGGATAAGTGAGACAATTGAATAGCTTGAACTGTTTGGGAGGCATCCAGGCTGTGGGACTGGGACCAGTCCTTAGTGCATGAGCTGGGTGTTTGGAGCCTTGGGCTCGCTGGGGACACTTTGCTCAGCCTGGAAGGAGGGGACTGGACCTGCCTGTACTGAATCCACCAGGTTTAAATGAATCCCCAGGGGAGTCTTGGCCCTGGAGTAGATGGGAATGGAGGGGAGGGGATGGGGGGAAGGATAGGGGTGGGGGCGGGAATGGGGAGGACAGGGGAACCCATGGCTGATGTGTAAAATTAAAACACAAATATAATAATAATAATAATAATAATAATAATAATAATAATGATGATGTAAGTTTTAAAAAGAAGAATATAAGAAGTATATTTGATTACGTAGTCCTATAGAATTTCTTTATGAATTTAAGAAGTATATTTGCTAAGGTAGTCATATAAATAAGTATATGTTGATATGTTAAATATGAGTTTGTGAAAAGTGTAATGTTTGAATGAGGGTCTATGCTTAATGTGTATGGTGAAGGAACCTGAGATATGGAAGGTAGTGTCCTTAGCAGACTGCAAGCAGGCAGTCTGAGCAGTTTCAAAAGCTCCAGAAGCCACCAAGAAGCTAAGAATGGCAGATGCCAGAACCAACACAACAACCATAGCCAGGCATCTGCAGCTGAGACCCATAGAAAATCAACACAACACACACACAAAAAAAAAAAAAAAAAAAAAAAAAAAAACACGAGCTAGCAGCAAAAATGGTGCAGTTTAAAATGTCACTGTAACTAAAAACGTCTCTGGCTTGAGAATGAAAGTTGCAGAGATGCTTGTTTGAACTAAAATTGTTAACTGCAAAAAAGTTTTTGGTTGTGAAATGTTTCTTCATATTTGGAATGGAAAGTCTAGTATCAGAATTTAGTTGGACTTTTTGAACTTAAAAAGTGAGATAAAACTCAAAAAGGGTTTGGTTATGGATTTCTTCATATTTAGAAGGCTGGTACCAGAATTTATTATTTCAATTTTGGGACTTAAGAAATGAAATGAACAGTAGTGATTTCATTGCAAAATGGGACAATTTTGAATTTACTTATACATATAGACTCTATTGACAGTGATAATGTAGGAACTGTTTTCTGGAATTATTTGTGTTAAAAATGGAACGGTTTAAGTGAAGTTTATTTTTTCTGCCTAGGCTCAAGATGCAGTTTTGTGTATCCATACATGCTTTATTAACTGTGGTGATTCATGAATTGTTTTGTGTCAAAAATGGAACTGTTTTATGGAACTGTTTATGTAAAAATGAAATTACAATGAAACTTGTTTTATGTTACAAATGGAACCGTTTAAATGGAAGAGTTTGGGTTTTTTTTAAACTAGGATTGAGATTTTGTTTAAAAAATTTATAAAGGAAAGGGAGAGTTAATATTCCTTAGTCTATTTAATTTAAAAAATATTTTCTTGCTATTTAAGTGGATTAATGTTATGTTTTGTTAGTAAGAAATGCAAATGGGTATACTGAGAGATTACTTTAAAGTGTAAAGAGTTTTATTAAGAAACTGCTTTTGGATGTTTTGCTAAATGATTTAAAGTGTTAATAGTTAGATTGAGAATATTGCTTTTTTAAAAGATGTATTTATTTATTACATATACAGTGTTCTGCCTACATACCAGAAAAGAGCACCAGATCTCATAATAGATAGTTTTGAGTCACCATGTGGTTGCTGAGAATTAAACTCAGGACCTCTGGAAGAGCAGCCAGTGCTCTTAACCTCTGAGCTATCTCTCCAGCCTGAATATTGCTTTTTAATATAGGTTTTTTTTTAGGAATTATAATTGTGTATAATAATATTTATGTTATTATATTATCCTAAATGGAGAAATTTGGGGTTTTGCTTCTAACTAGGTTCGAGATTTTGTTTAAAAAAATTATAAGCAGCCGGGCGGTGGTGGCACACACCTGTAATCCCAGCACTCGGGAGGCAGAGGCAGGTGGATCTCTGTAAGTTCGAGGCCAGCCTGGTCTACAGGGCTAGTCCAGGACAGGCTCCAAAGCTACAGAGAAACCCTGTCTTGAAAAACAAAAAAACCAAAAAAACAAAAATATAAGAAAAGGGAGAGTTATGAGTGAATTAAGGTTGAATGGGTTGAATGTATGTTTGTAGGAATTATACTGGTGTACAGTAATGGTCATGTTATTATGTTAACCTATTTATATTGATACACTACGATTCAGTGAAGTAAAGGAAGGATATCAGTTAGTTTTGAATATATCAGACATTTATCCTATGTTCTGTTAGCAAGAAATTCAATGGTTCTATTGAGAGTTTACTTTAAGTTGTAACAATTAGAGAATTATAACTATGTATAGCAATATTTATGTTAGAATTATGTTAACCTGTTAGTGTTCAATGATGAAGCTAAAGGAGTCTTTAAGTTTGCAACTGCATCAAGAATTTTTGATTTAGAAAGGGCTGGATGCAGCTAAAGACTGATGTAGGCATCTTAGACACATTTAAAAAAAATGCCATTTTTATTATTCTCTACTCCCATACTGGGAGGTGTGACAGCTATGGAGATTGCTGTAAGCTCTTAGTGAGGATTTGTTATATATATAAAGAAAAGTGGACCTATGGGAGCCCATTTTCAGATTTCCTGGTGGCTTTATCCAGCCGGTCTGCATAGAAAGGATGATTGGACCACAGGCATGAGTACAGGTATCTGAGATGATCCACACTTGGCTTTGCTTATGCTCCACTCCTTGGTATTCCTTTATATACCATAGGGCAGAGACAGTTGGGGCCTGTTTCCCTCTTTCTTTCTAACTAATATTTCCTGCTGCTCCTACTCAAGAGTACTATGGGGAAATGTAGGAGTAGTGGCTAGCCCCTCCACAGGGAGGAAGGATTGTAGGTTCTAGAGGGGTCAAAGACATGACCTAGAAAACCCATAGAACCAACTAACCTGGGCTTACAGATACTGAACCAACAACCAAGAAGCCTACATGGAACTGACCTAGGCCCTCTGCATATATGTTACATTTGTGTAAATTGGTCTTCCTAGGAGACTCCTTACAGTGAGATCAGGGGATATCTCTGACTCTGTTGCATGCTTCTGTGATCCATCCTCTTACTGGATAGCCTCTTCCAACCTTAATAGAAGAAGATGTGCCTAGTCTCACTGCAGGCCCACCTGTATCTGATGAGAAACAGTGGAGGAGGTATGGATGGGGTGTGATGGGGGAGAGGGCAGGTAGCCTGAAAGAACTGGGAAGAGGAGAGGGAGGGGAAACTTTCTTGGGATGTAAAAATAAAAAATAAATTAATAGTAAAAAATAATTTATATGCTTTAATGTACTTGCTACTGTTATTTTTCTAGTTATAAGGTATATAACTCAAAATCTAGACTTTTAAGAAAACATAGGTTATTAAATGAAATCCCCAGTACCAGATATAGGATACCTCCACAGGAATTGCTGGCCAATGAGGCCTCATCAACACCACCTCCCAAATAATACAGGATATTACAGAATAATAATGAAATTACTGTTGGTTGCCCACCAGAACTCCATAGTAAGACTCTATTGCTGAATATATCATACACTTCGTTCACAGGACATACAGAAATCTAGCTTGGGGTTTTCTCCTTTCTGGCTAGCTTTTATAGTGCTAAAAGGTGCTATGCCAGCTTCTGGAAAGATAAAAGTCACCATCTTTCCCAACTATGATGCCAGAGGACCACAATAATAGCTGCCCTAGCAACATGTGCTCACATGGGTAAAAGTGGCATGATTATAATGGAGGTAACCAAATACTTTCTGGTTGGATTTGAGGTCTATTCCATAAGAACAAACTCATGTCTGGTACTTTCAACCTGGTCACAAGCCTGTGACTGGGGATATTATAGACCCTATGGGAAACCTACTACTATTGTTTTGTTCATTGATAATGTTGGAAAACTGCATTCTAAATATTTATGTTTATACCAATAGCTTAGTGCTCCTCCCAGCCTTTGTCAGAGAAGCTTCTTATGCAACAGGCAATATAATTTCTAACTGTCCAAAGTACTGAGAATAGTGACAGTAGAATATCCCCAAATACAACATTTATATCTCCCTCTCCTAGGCTCAGAAAACACTGCAGAAGAGTAAGCAGAAAGAATATAAGAACTAGAAAATGAGATGGGCTGCAAAAAAAAAAAAAAAAATGCCTTCTAGACATGACATGACTATTGTGCTCATAAACTCACTGCATCTGTGTTCACTTGCATGAGACCTGTGCACAACCAGACCTGTCAGTGTTGTTTCTGGATAGGGCAGGAGTTGATGAAGCCCCAGGACTCCCTAAAAGGCAGTTAATGGCACCTAAGAAAAGGGTGTCATTTTCTTCATGGATACAGCCACATATCCTTGCTCCAGTTAATAGCCTCCTGTTCATGTTCATACAAGCAGACCTCCATAAACCCGGTGGATCACATGCACAGAAACACGAAAGCAGAAGAGGGATGATTAGGGAAAAAGTGTGAGTAGCAGTCATGAGGATAATTGTGGGTAGTATGGAAGTAAATATGATAAAAATTTTCTAGATATGTATGAAAATGTCACCATGAAGCCCATCAATTTATAGAATAAACATACACTATTAAAATATAAAACAAAAATGTTCCAACAATATAATGCAATTTAAAATGTAGTCTGTAAAATTCTAGCAATGGTAGACTATTAAAATGTATATAAAAAAACTATGCAAGTAGAATTTTCTAGAAGATGACAAAAACAAGTGAAAATTGATTCAATTTTTATGAGATCAAAACCAAATTTCTTTTTAGATTTTTCTAATGCTAAAACAAGCAGAAGAAAATATTAAAATCCAAAAATTGGCAAATTCATCAATAAATGAAACTTTATTTTTCATATTTTCTTTTCTACTTTATTAACTTAAAATATGCATTTTAATACCTATTGATGCAATAACAGGGAATAGTTATTGTAATTATTTAAATATTTCTAACTATTAGAAATTTAAACACTTTTCAATTTTCCATAAGTAGTCCTACAACAGTAAAAAATTCTATGAGTTTTGTGTTACATACATGATCTTGTGCCTACAGTAACTATGAAGAAGCCCATCCTATCCTCTTTTTTTTAAGTTAAAATGCACTTGTTGACAGTATCCAATTCAAAGCAACTGAAATCCCATCACATTGAGGAAACTTTCCTGAAGTATATCCTGTTAAGAAAAATATACAGTAGAAAACTTCCAGAAAAGATGCAAAAGAAGATGAGAATGAGAGATCCAGAACTTCCATTCCACTCTGAGTCTTGACCGTTATTCATTTATTCAATAAATAAATTATTGAGCAACTATTGGGTGTCAGACAAAAGTGCTGCTAAAAGGGATGTTCATCCACAGGAGACCCTTGACTAAAGGAATACCAACCACTCCTGTGGTGGTGTGAATAAGAATGTCTACCCCCCTAGGCTCAGGTATTTGAGTGCTGAGGTTTCCAGGGAGTGGAACTGCTTGAAAGGATCAGGAGGTGTGGCCTTGTTGAAGCAAGTTTGTTTCTTGGCGTGGACTTTGAGCTTTCAGAGACCATGGTACTCTCAGTCTGGTTCTCTCTTTCTTGGCCTGCTGATCAGAATGCGGCTCTTTGATGGCTCCAGAGCCATCCATGCTTCCATGCTTAAGTTACAGAATTTTCACGTTTGATAAGGACTACTTCCTGAGCATTGTGTGGGGATTATATGAGGAAGTACAGTGGGTGTTAGTTACTTCAGTTGTTTAGACAGTGGTTTTCTGCCGTCCTTGAGTCTCCAGCCATGGTGTTATTTTACTGCTGGAAGTATAGACCATTTGGTGGCATTTAAAAATGCTCGTTGTTGTTGTTGTTGTTTTGTTTTGGGTTTGTTTTTTTTGTTGTTTGTTTTTTTGGTAGTATTGTCAGTCTCCATTTAACTTCACTGTACTCTGGTGCCACCTAATGCTCAACTTCTCTGTCACATCTGTGTTTCTTTATCATCCCATGAATATTATTTTAAGCCTGGGTGTAAACCTGCCAACAAAACTTCCCTTGATTGTTTCAAAATGTTCATCTGTCACCAAGCCCTTTAAAACTGTTGCCACTGTTTCCATGACATTTAATTGTTTCTTCCTAAAACTTAGAGATCACTGTAAGAAATTCAACAACAGTGTCAGTCTGACTGAGTTCCTTGCCAACGTACAGAAAATATATACAAAATTGTGTAAGCTGTTTATGGAAGTGAAATGTTCCCGAGACACGGGGAACCCTTGGGGTGAAACTGCAGTTGCACCACACTAAGTGTGGGAATTAGGCCTTTATAAACCCATCACACAGCTATTGGCCCTTACGGGGACACAGCTTTGTTGAGGATTTCTCCTGAGGTCAAAGGCAGGTACTTTCCTGTGGCCAATGGCAAGTCCCTATGGAAGCATATCTGTGAACATCAAAGCCCATGGTGAGCAGCCAAGAGGTGGATATGTACCAACACAAGGGGCTGTAAGCAGAGCATCAAACTAGTTACTGAAGGTCAGTTCCCACTGAGTCTTTGCCTACTAATTACCTTCATAAGTTCATCTTATATAAGAGAAATGTAGCCCTTAAAAATAAATTCTGCAATTCAATCTTCTGGGAGCACATAATTCACTTCAGATCCAAAAGCAGAAGTACCATCTACTTATAGCTCTAACTTCCTATAGAGTGGGCACTCTGCAAAGCACTTTAAAAGATGCCCAAGGCAAGCTAAGTATCATGACACTCACTTGTAATCCCAGCCCTTGATATTGGAGACAGGAAAAAAAGAAGTTCAAAGCATCAACTGTATAACAAGTTGAAGACCATGCTTGTCTCAAAGCAAACAATCAAATAAAAAAAGATACCCAAGGCACTGATATTCTCAATGATTATACCTGTTTTTAGAAAGTAGAAAGAAATAAAACATAAAAACATAAATAATAATGAGTAACTAAAAATTGGATAAGAATTGCTAAATCAGTACTCAGAAGAAAAATTCAATGCAGGACTGTGTAAATGGCTGGTACCTGGAAAGAACAGAAATCGAGTTAGAATTTTTATTTTGAGCAATTTTGTCTGTCTGTTTAAAACTTAAAAAATAACATTCCTGTAAAATAGTCATAGCAATGGAGGAAATGCTCAAGCAGACAAAATATTTAAAACTACAGTTATATTAGCTCCTTATATATCCTTTTTAAAAGATGAAATAGTAAAACTCTTTGATAAATATGTAAACTTTAAGTACGAGTACTTGTTATGTCATATCATTCTAACTTGCCTAATAATTTGAAATTTTTCTTTTGAAAGCTTTCTTTAAAATGGGAAAGTTGTACAGAACTCAACTCGATTTCACACTCATTAAGGTATCTACCATGTAAAAGGCACACTTGAAGCAAAGGAATAACCACAAGTTACTATTCTTAGACTGTGAAGATACAATGTAGAGAAATTGTGTAAAGGAGAACTTATCTGTGAAGCACAGACAACCTCTGACTTCCTGAACCAGGGAGGGTTCAGGAGCAAGTTAGAATGCTCTTCTAGAAGTCAGCTTTGCCCAAGGAAGCAAGATCAAATAGTAAAAGCAGGGGTCATGGTGGAGAAACAGCTGACTGTGAGGAAGGATACCTAACCCATTCCTGGAGAACAAAGAAGATGGAGAGACAAAGACAGAGAGGCATTGGACCCAGTCTCTCCTGGCCTCTCCAGATGTGAGCCAGTCCCACCCTTCTGTGAAGTGTAATCTAGGAAGACTGCAGCTCTGTCATCTGCAAAGGAAGATATGTCATTCCCGATTCCTTGGCCCCAATCTGCTCATCTCATGAGACTTCTCAAATGTATCCATCATGATAGAAATTACTGGGTTCCCTTCATTCCTGAGCCTCATCTCCTGGCAGGATGTGGTGGCCAACCCCCAGACACTGACCTGCTGACTTCTGGCATACCAGGCACCCCCTCCAGCATGTCCACATTCCACCCCAGCTCCATTCAGGTCCCATCTCCTAGGTTGCTCCTTCAAGCAGAGACTCCAGCTTAAAGTTAGGCATGGCTAAACCTGGCTTAGTTCACTTGTTTAAAAGAATTAATTACATTTCTATTTGTCAGTGCCCAGTGCTCCTTCTTTACAGACAAGAGCTTCCATATATCCTAGCATATTTATTTCTAGGCTGAACAGACAGAGCTATATGAGAACAAATTTATACTAGTAGTGCAAACCAGAGGAATTGGACCAGCCACTGTTTAAAACAAGGTAATTATTTCCATATTTATCTCCTGAGACAAGTCATTTTTCTGGTTTTCAGGACATTCAAAATGAACAATCTCTGCATGGCAGGAGACTGGAGTCCCAGATACTACAAGAGATGTTTAGATTTTCCATGTGTGGCTGAAACTCAGACTGATGAGGCTAGCTGACAAGTCCTTCTGTTAGGTGTCACATCCCCTGATAAAGGAATCTCACTTGTCTTATTCTCAAACCCCAAAACAGTCTTTACATAAAAATATGTAAAAAGGAATCAAGAGTCTCCTAGAAAACAAAACTCCAAATTAAAAAAAGAAATGCCAATTGTGGTCAAATTAGGGCTCCCCTGTATCTTGGACTTTTTCATAAATAGTGCAATCCACGGATGCCTTCTGATTTATGGGCACATCACACCTGTTCTTCAGAGACCCATCTACACATCCTTGTGAGAACTAATCTCCACAGATGCCTTCTGACTCATGGGTACCTCTTGTTCAGAGAACCATCTATACATCCTTGTAAGGACCAACCCATTGAGAGTAGGTTGGGAGGTGACTATTGCCTGAATTAGTTGCTTTATTTTGAGGTGCAGGTGATTGAACTTAAGGCTTCACACCTGCTAGGCAAATGCTCTACCACCAAGCGGTAGTTCAAGCCCCTCCCCCTTTTATGAGATAGGGTTTTGGTAAACTGCCCAAAGTTGTCTTGAATTCAGGATCCTTCTGCCTTAGCCTCTGGGATTATAGGTCTGAGCCACCAGGTGGGGTACGTTTAAGTCTTGTAATGTTAATGGTGCTAATTTTTTCTTTATTCTTCTCTCATATAATACATCCCTCATTCTCCTCTCTCTCTACTTCTCTCAGTCTCTCCCCACTCCCCTCAGATCTACTTCTCCTCCATTTCCCTTCAGAAAAGAGCAGGTCTCCCAATGATATCAACTGAACACAGCATAAACAAGATGCAATAAGACAAGGCACAAACCCTCATATCAAGGCTGGGTGAGGCAACCCAGGAGGAGGAAAAGGGTCCCAAGAGTAGGCAAAAAAGTCAGAGATACTCCCACTCCTACTGCTAAGTAATGAAGCTATCTTAATTTCATGAGAATTACTACTGGTTTCCTTTCAACACTGAGGTACCAACTAAGGGTTCTGGACTCCATGGGTTAAACATCATGATCTTCCTTCAATGAAACAATGATAAACAATTTTTATTTTGTGTATATTTTTATTTTCTTATGGGGACTATATCACTACATCTATTAATTTATAAAGAGTCTATGCACTCAAACAAGGAGAATTACTACTATATCCCTTCCTTGTTTGAAAAATAGAGTGCTTACTTGACTATGAGTCCAGTAAAATCATAAAGAACCAAGCCAACCACACAAACATAAATAAACCACACCCCATTCTCCCACTATGAGATTAAAAATAGATTATTAACACCCTATTAACTTGGACATGGCTACTGCCATTGGGATTGTCTACTAGATGCTACTTCTTACTCTAGATGACAGTTGTGCCTGGGTGCTAAGAAGCTTGTATTGCCTGATTGTTGGTGATCATAGTGGTTGGCTGAGAAGGACATAGCACATATTGGTAGGCTGGGCACAGCTGCTACAGTTTCTGAGCAGTCACAATTACAAGACCTGCTGGAATGCACTCCCTGAGCATTTGTAAAATGGCAGGCAGGCTAGCTCATATTGCCACTTACAATTTGGTTGTTTTGCAAACTGTGGTCTCTATGAGAAATTTTTTGTGTTCCTCCCTCCTATGCTGTAACACTATTGAATAAATGTGATAGTAAGCTCTTATATACTTAATGGTTTCCTTTTTTAGTTGGTAGAATTCCTGAAAATCAACTTCATATATGAGAATATTACATACATGAAAATATAAAAGCTAGACCTTATGTCTGAGAAAATAGAAAGATTATACAGTCCCTGTGTCCTTCACCATGCATTAGAGCTGAACAATGAGCATCCTACCCAATATCTCCAAAAGTACATTGATAAAATTGGTTTTTCCTTTTAATGAAAATAGATTTTTTTCATACATCTTAATAAGTTTCCCCTCCCTCTACTCCATCCTGTTTCTTTCCATCTCCCCTTCCATCCAAATCCACTCCCTTTCTGCCTCTCATTAGAAAACAAACAGGCTTATATGGGATGATAATAAAATAAAACATAATAAGATAAAACAAAACTAACACATCAGAATTGGACAAAACCAACAAGCAGAAGGAAAAGAGCCCAAGAGACAGCACATGAAAAAGAGACCAACTTATTTATATAGTCAAGAATCACATAAAAACACTAAACTGGGAGCTATAATATATACACAAAAGACTTGTAGGGCAAAATGAGAGGATAAAATATATAAATAAAATTAAAGTTAAAAAAAATAAGGAAAAGTCAATTACAAAATAAAAAGGAAGAGCTGTGACATGACATTATGAGATAAGGAACCTCCAAAGATGCCAAACAAGAGTGATTTGAAAGCATAAACCTCCTTACAGAATCACTTTCCAAAGATTTTCATTTCCTTTTATGCCAGCATCAGGAGAAAAGCTGAAAGCTTATTTTTTTTTTAAAAAAAGATGTTTTCACATCTCTAACTCTTGGATCACTGAGGTAAATCTGATTTCCATCTCTAACCAAGCTGTCTGAAAGAATCTGTCCCCTAGGCACTGGTAATGGGGCATCAGATTTTTCTTCTCTGCTTTCATCAAAGAGATTTGCATCTACTTAGATTTCTATTTCTTTTAAAAAGTTGTAAATATCAGATTCTAATTGAAAAAGTAGCCAGCCCACTTCTCTACAAAACAATTCTCTATAGACAATATGGCTCTGCACAGAGCAGTGACTAGGACACAGATCTCAAACTAGAGTCATGAGCTTTTCTTACCTCAACCAAACATCTGGGCTCCCCAATGCTTGAATACTTGTGTAAATCTAAATCTCCTCATACTGAAAAGGCCCTGGTCTCTGCCAACAATCCCAGGTCCATCTACCATTCAATACTAATGTGAGGATTTAGCAAGGCAACTTCACATAATTAAGAAGGAGGTTTATTTTGGGGTAACTTACAGCCAGTAAAGGGGTTGGCTACAGGATATGGGAAAGGTGAGGTGCAGTCCAGCAGGGTTCTTTGGAGAACTCTGACTTGGTCTTCCATCCAGCATCCAGGATCACAAGGAACCAAGAGGCCTGGCACATCTGGATCTTGGCTCTTAAGCTCTCCTGTCTTGGCCCCACCCTAGGGGCAGGTCGTATGTAGGCATGACAGTTACCAGAAACCTTGCTGGGGGTAGTACCTCCAGGTCAAAACTGGAACAGCTACCCACTACACAATACATGTTCACCAAATTCTAGCTGCCCAGGCAATCCTTAAGTGACTTCTACTGTAACCACTGTTTCTTGACCTCCAGAACCTTCTGCCACATCACTTATTTCTCCTCTCCCCTATACCTGGCTAATTCCTATGTTGACAGATTTTTCTTTGGGCTGCTAGCTCACAAAACATGACATGAAGACTTATTATGAATTATGAAAGCTTGTCCTATAGCTTGGGCTTATTCCCAGTTAGCTCATACTCAAGTTAGCCTGTCATGGAATATTATTTGAAAATGTGTTATATTTGTTTATCCTGTGAATTATTCATTTAATGATGCAAAGATATGTTACATTCTTTTTAATGTTGCATTTGTTTAACTCTGTGAATCCGTGTTACTTTGCCTGTCTAAAACACCCGATTGGTCTAATAAAGAGCTAAATGGGAAATAGCAAGGCAGGAGAAGTATAGTTGGGGCTGACAGGCAGAAGAGGAGAAATCTGGGAAGAGATGAGACAGAGGAGTGGAAGAAGGAAGAAAGGAGGACATCAGGGGCCAGTCGCACAGCTACACAGCCAGCCATGGAGTAGGAAGTGAAGAAAGTTAAATAGAAATAGAGAAAAGATAAAAGCCCAGAGGCAAAAGGTAGATGGGATAATTTAAGCTAAAAAAAAGCTGGCTAGAAATAAGCTAAGGAAAACCAGGCATTTATAAGTAAGAATAAGATTCCATGTGATTTACTTGAGAGCTCAGTGGCCAGCCCCTAAAAGAACAAAGAGTAAAAATAACCAACAACATTAACCAATTTATATTAATCTACATTCTATCACATGGCATTACCTCTCTTCCATCTTGTACCTCCTGTTTTTCTCTTTGTTTCTCCTGGCATTTCCTGTAAGCCTAGATTCTTCCTTTTCTTCCTTTCGCTACCCAGAAATCTTGCCTGTATCCCTTGATTAGCTATTGGCCATTTGGCTTTTTATTATGCCAATCACAGCAATACACCTTCACAGAGAATACAAATATCCCAATTTCCCCCTTTGTCTAATTAAAAAGAAAAGGTTTTAACTCAAATATAGTAAAATTATATACAATAATAACAATTACTAGGTAAAAATTACATTTACAATGTCCAGTCCATTTGCATTTTGCAATTCAGAGAAAATACTGGATTATCTATCTATTTTAGTGGGTCCAAAATTTTATACCTGAACCACTTTCTATCATAACTTGTATTACCATCCTAAAAATATCTTTTTAGACCTAAATATATTTTCTTAGATAAACAATTTAAACTTCTATGTCTCTCAACATTATGCACTTTACATCTATTTTGTGAGCTTCTTTTCTGAATTTGGTAACAAAGAAATACTGTAAAGCTAAAACTATCTATTCTGCAACCCCATCAGAAACCTGAGACAGATATAATATTACCTGAGTAAACAGGAAGTACAGAGCACGCAACTTCTAAAACTATAGAAATGACATAAACAGCTAGCTGTCTGGATAGGCACCTCTGCAATGTTGGGGCATCCATCTTTAGCCTACAGGCCTAGAATATCTGACAGACTTTCTTTGAAGCAGAACTTTTCAAGGACTGTCCTGTCTTGTCTTAGCAAAGTTTGGCAGTCACCTTCTTTTGTGTTCTGTTTGTCCAATTTGGACAGCATACTGTCAGCAGTTGAGGCAAGGACAGTTTCTTGTACAGTGGCTAACTTTGCCACAATAAAAGAAAACTCCATATGGAGGTTCTTCAATGACCACCATCCCTTTTGAAGTAAATTGGTGCTGCCAGGAGCACATGTGTCTTACTGTTATAAAAAGCCTTAGGTAATTAAAACAGCTTAAATGTCATATTCTACAGGTCTCTGAAGTGTTTAAAGACCATCTGTCCACCTAAAATATTCTCTGTTTGATCTTGAAAACATACCTAACATACCAAAGAAATTTGATAGTTAGATGACTAACTACTAACCTGCATTTCTTAATTATCCTGAATAGTTTGTAAAAATAACTTTCAAGGACTAGAAATTTACATCACATTGTTAAATTAGTACAATATCTTAAACAAAAGTAGAAACGTATGTGTGTGTGTGTGTGTGTGTGTGTGTATATATATATATAGTATAACAAAAATAAGTCTTAAATCTGTATAATATATAAAAATATCTTAAAAAGTAGAAACATATATAGAGTATTTTCTAACAAAAATAACCTTAAATTTGTATCAATTATACAAAAATCCCTGCCAATGTAAAATATTTGAGCTTGATAGTGCTTTTTCATTTAAAATAGATTCAATAATTTACCCTTTTATCCTATCATTCCTATAGCTCCCCTTTCTTTCTTTTCAGAAAGATATCCTGAATCTAACCTCCCTTGCTTAGTTTCCTCCCTTACCAGTAACAATTCGCAACCAACCCTCTAAATGATGACAAACATCCATCACCCACCAAACAAACAAAAACTACCACCCCCTTCTTGGGAATGAGGGTGTCATATTATGAAAATTACTTCCTGGTGTCTGGAGGCAACAGCATCTTTAGGAAAATTGAGATAATCTTCAAGTCCTGGGAGAGCCGGCTGTATTATTTTTTGTTTAGTCTCTGTGTGCTGGGAAAGTGTAGAGCTTTTCTGAAGACTTGGCTGGATAGTCTGTGAGGCTGGATCATCTCAGCTAGTAGCTTTTAAGTTGTTCTGGATGTATAATTTTGAGGAAGCTGCAACAGAAGCATTCTGAGAGGCTGGGTCACCTTGGCTACTTGTCTTTTTTGGTGTTTGGTCCTTTTTTCTGAAAACACATAAACTACTAAAAGTTTTATACATACACATTAATACAAGTATGGAATGTATGATGTGCATAAGTCAGCTAAAAATGATTTTTTGTTTTATGTTTGAGCAGGTAAAAGGCATCTGTTAATGTTATAAGTTTGTTTGGACTGTATAACCAAACCTCTATCCATACCATATAAAAGGATGGTATGTAATGATAAGTCATGAGGACTCAGTAGCCAACAAGATTTATCATGTCTCATCTAGTTTCAGAGCTGTTCCCATAGTAGAAAGATCAGCATATATGTCACCTGTCCTGTAGTTTTTCTTGGTTTCTATTTTTATGTCAAGATCCTCATAGTTCTTCCCTGGTCAAATCTGATCTTCATTAATTTTGAGGAGAATCATAACTTTTTGTTTCCCATAGAAACAAAGGCATAACCTCTTCCCCAATGCAACGTATTTTCTGACTTCCATTTTGAAGTTAAAACATTCTTAAACTATAGAGGTTGGTTTGACTTTGCAGTTTCCATAATCCAATGTCTCTCAGCAGCTATCTTTTGGACCTGGCTTTAGTAAGTGCCTGCAGCATTCTCTGACCAAATGAAACAAATCTTAAACTGTCATGTCAGCTGCTATATGACTCAGCTTAGGGCATGGCTCTGACAACTAGCTCCAGCCTGTAGGCAGCAGCTGGAAGTCAAACTTCTGTATGCCCAGCACCAGCACCAGCCTGCCTGAGAGACTACAGGACTAGGAAACCACATCTGGCTCCTTGTCCAGGACTTTTTTTTTTAAGCTTTTTCAGGCCCTATGTTTGGATATTCAAGTCCCTCCATTGGATGCCATATGCAGATGGATTTTTCTTTGGGTTGCCAGCTCACACAAAAACAATATGGAGACATATGACTTATTCTTAATAATAAAAGCTTAGTCTGTAGCTTAGGTCTGCTCCTAGTTAGCTCTCATAACTTAAATTAAATAATTTATATTAATCTATGTTCTATCATATGACATTATCTCTCTTCCACTTTGCACCTCCTGTTTCCTCTCTGTGTCCTGGCATCTCCCAAGTGCCTAGGTACCTAGATTCCTTGTCTTCTTCCCTTCTCTCTCTGGAAATCCTATCTATAACTCCTGTCTAGCTTTTTATCACACCAATAACAACAATACACCTTCACACAGTATACAAATAGCCCACAACACTCCTATTCATACTCTGCATTTCATTAAAAAAAAATCTCACTCCTCCAAAACATTCCTTGTTTGAGAAAACCTTCTTCTTCTCTCAAGGTTATGCTAGGACCTTTCTCAATACATTCAATTAATTTTTGCCATCTGAATATGTCATCACAGCTGTAACTGATAATGATTTTTGAAGTATTTTGAGATGTGTTATATACTTTTACTATGTTGTAAGCTCTGCAAGAGCAGAAACTAGCCTGTCTATTTAGCAAGTATTACCAAGATGCTGTACCCACCACAGGGTAGACATTTCACAAATTTTAATGAAAGGAGAAGAGATGACTGAAACCATGTAATTGGATTAGATGATATTCCAGCTAAAACATATTTGTATCTAGAGCTAGTTCATAATATAGAACATTTTGACCAAATGTTTCTCCATTTCTAAGACATCAAGAAAGTAGCTACATGATAATACTCATGAGTATGCTGAACAGCTATTCAGTGTTGAGGAAAGCCTTGTAATACAACCCAGACTCCTGGTTTTTAGCACTGGTCACATGAGTACAAAATCCACACTCTGCCCTAAGAAGCTGGGCTACCTTGAGGATTTCCTCTCCACTGAT
Organism: Onychomys torridus; assembly: GCF_903995425.1. Lineage (NCBI taxonomy): Eukaryota > Metazoa > Chordata > Mammalia > Rodentia > Cricetidae > Onychomys > Onychomys torridus. The sequence continues at coordinate 1,701,080 of NC_050457.1, read as the reverse complement.
TTGTATGAAACAAAGCTAAAAGCTCATGCATACTGCCTCCTCTGTATGACTACAAATCTTCAGGAAGGAGAGAAATGCTCAGAAAACTACATTATTTTCTGTCCAGAGACAGAAACTGTGATACTAATGAGAGCTCCGTTCTCAAAAGGTTTGAGAGAGGAATCTGAACTCACAAGAATGATCTCAACAGTTCTCCTGTGAGCTCTGAAGAGAGACTGAAAAGAAACAAATTAACCCATCTCCCTTTACCAGATACTTTTCTCCGACAAACGATCGCCCCTTCTCTAAACTGTGTCTCTAAGACAATGTGGTAAGACTTGGAACTATTGACTCAGTGGCTGTTAAAGGAGGCCAGGCTTTACCACAAGCCTAGTTGTGAACCTGGCTCTAGTGCAGTGATGCAGCCTCACTGATCATAGTACAGTGGTATCCCTGGAGACAATGGCCTTGGCAGATGTGAGATGTCTAGTAATGCCAAAGCTCCAGAGCTTAGCAGCTCCCAATCACATTTCATCCCCAAGGAAGTCAAGGCAGGAACTGCAGCAGGACCAGAGCAGAGGCTATGAAGGAAGAATATTCAGTGGCTTCCTTTCCAGGGTTTGCTCAGGTCTGTTGGCCCATGGATGCACTGCCCATAATGGACTGGACCCTCCTATATTGATCATTAACCAAGAAGTTCATGTGTAAAATTAGTTCATGTAAAAACTTCCAGGAAAATGCAAACAATACTACTTGTCATTCTGATTGAAATTCATATTGGGCATATAGTCCTTAAAAGAAAAGAAGTAATTTTTAAAATACAAAATATGTATTTATAAATATGTCTCTCAGGCATAATTAACTTCAGACATAACTAAGAGGACAAATGAGAGAGAGTAAAACTGTATACGAAATACCTTTCAAACTGAGCCACTGAGTAGCGTTAGCATGGCAGTATTAACAGGAGACAGAACTTCTGTGGTCACTACCACAGCCTGAGGTTTTGCAGTTCCAGATCATTTGTCCCTAACTCAGGACTTCACTGGCGTCACTATCAGGTTTTAAAGGACAAGCCTCCTATAAATATAAGAATGCATTTTTATACTCCTAAAGTCATTATCTGCCCTTTAATTAGATATTACTAGAGAGGCTCACGAAATACATACCTATTTTTTTTTAATCTGTAAGTATAACTTTGTGAGAGTAAAGTCACATCAAGCTTGAAAGCACTGTTGAGATATATTAGCTTCCGTGGCATCTGGTTTTGAAAGGACTGGGAAATAACTGAATGAGCTCTCCTCCACGACACCTATACATCCTCACAGAAGAATGATTACCTCACTAAATAAAAGACATTCCGGGCCAGCCCCCAGCTCCAATCCACCCCGGAACTCGCATCTGGACCAGAGAGACCCTCCAGTGGACACTACAACCTCAACACATTGCCCCCACACCCATCTGCTGGAGACCCCAGCCACCTTCGGAGACTTAGAGACCAGTGTCCAGCATTCCATCCTGCCCTGGAACTCCCATCTGGACCAGAAAGCCCCCAGCTACCATCCGCCCCGGAACTCCAATCTGAATGAGAGCTTCCATCCTGTCCTGGAACTCCCATCTGGGCAAGAGGAACTCCCATCTGGACAAGATAAGGAGACCCCAGGGATTTCCTGAGACTCAGAGTCCAGACCCCCAGCTCCTAGCCAGACAGCACTCTCATCTGGATCAGAGCTCCCATCTAGCCTAAGGCTTACATCTGGACCAGAGAGAGGCTCCCTAAATCTGTCAGCTCTGTCTGGACCAAGTACACTGATAAGACCAAGAACGAACTCAATGGGAGATGGGCAGATGCCAAGGCAGAAGTACATACAAATAAATAAAGAGCAATACAGCATCACCAGAACCTAGCCCTTCTCCAACAGCTAGACCTGAACATCACAGAATGGAAGAAGAAGAAGAAAACAACTTTATAAGTAACATCATGAAGAGGCTAAAGCCTTATATAGAAGAAATCAAAAATAAAGTGGAGGAACAGACAAACAAAAAATGGGAAGAACACTATAAAAAACTAGAGGAAAGGACAATTAAAGCAGAAGAAAACAATAAGTCCCTGAAAGAAAATCATGAAAAAGCAAGGGAGACAGTCCAAGACCTGAAGAGGGAAATAGAAAAAATGAAGAATACACTAGCAGAAGGAATGCTGGATATAGAAAATCTGAGTAAACAAACAGGAACTTCAGATGCAAGTATAACCAACAGAATGCAAGAGATGGAAGAGAGGATGTCAGATGTTGAAGATATGTTAGAAGAAATAGATTAATCAGTCAAAGAAAACACTAAAACCAACAAAGTCATGACCCAAAATGTCCAAGAAATTTGGGACACCATGAAAAGACCAAACCTACAAATAATAGGGATAGAGGAAGGAGAAGAATACCAACTCAAAGGCACAGAAAATATATTTAACAAGATCATAGAAGAAAACTTTCCCAACTTAAAGAAGGAAATGCCTATGAAGATATAAGAAACCTATAGAAGACCAAACAGACTAGACCCCCCCAAAAAAAGTCCCCTTGGCACATAATAATTAAACAACTAAACATACAGAATAAAGAAAGAATATTAAGGGCAGCAAAGGAAAAAGGCCAAGTGAATTATAAAAGCAAACCCTACAGAAAAACACCTGATTTTGAAAGCCAGAAGGACTTGGACAGATATAATGCAGACACTAAGAGACCATGGATGCCAGCCTAGACTAATGTACCCAGCAAAACTTTCAATCATCATAGATGGAGTGAACAAGAACTTGCAAGACAAAACCAGATTTAAACAATACTTATCCACAAACCCAGCCCTACAGAAAGCACTAGAAGGAAAATTCCAACCTGAGGAAGGCAGATACACCCATGAAAACACAGGCAATAAATAACACCACAGCAGTAAACCCCAAAGAAGAGAATACACACACACTACCACCAAAAAAATAAAAATAGCAACAGGAATGAACAATCACTGGTCATTAATATCCCTTAATATCAATGGACTTAATTCACCTATAAAAAGACACAGACTAACAGATTGGATATGAAAACAGGACCCATCTTTCTGCTGCATACAAGAAACACACCTCAAAAATCAAAGACACCTCCTAAGAATAAAAGGCTGGGAAAAGACTTTCCAATCAAATGGGCTTAAGAGGCAAGCTGGTGTAGCCATCCTAATATCCAGCAAAATAGACTTCAAACTAAAATCAATCAAAAGAGATGATGAAGGACATTACATACTCATCACAGGAAAGATCCACCAAGATGAAGTCTCAATTCTGAACATTTATGCCCCAGACACAAGGGCACCCACATATGTAAAAGAAACATTACTAAAGCTTAAATCACATACAAAACCCCACACATTAATAGTGGCAGATTTCAACACCCCACTTTCACTTCTGGGCAGATTGGCCAAATTGAAACTTAACAGAGACATAATGGTCTTAACTGATGTTATGGCTCAAATGGACTTAATCGATATCTACAGAACATTCCACCCAAACAAAAAAGAATATACCTTCTTCTCAGCACCCCATGGAACCTTCTTTAAAAATCCACCACATATTTGGCCACAAAGCAAATCTCAACAGATACAAAACAATTGGAATACCCTCCTGTATTCTATCGGACCACCATGGTTTTAAAGTTAGATATCAACAACAGAAAAAAACTACAGAAATCCTACAATCTCATGGAAATTGAATAATGCTCAACTGAATCACCAGTGGGTTAAGGAAGAAATAAAGAAATTAAAGACTTCCTAGAGATCAATGAAAATGAATACACCACATACCCAAACTTATGGGATACTATGAAAGCAGTGCTAAGAGGGAAATTCATAGCACTGAATGCCCACATAAAGAAGCTGGAGAAATCTCATGCTAGTGACTTGACAGCATACCTTAAAGCCCTTGAAACAGGAAGAAGCAAAGTCTCCCAGGAAGAACAGATGCCAGGAAATTATCAAATAGAGAGCTGAAATCAATAAAATAGAAATACAGAGAACAATACAAAGGATTTATGAAACAAAGAGTTGGTTCTTTGAGAAGATCAACAAGATAGACAAGCCCTTATCGAAACTAACCAAAAGACAGAGAGAGAGCATCCAAATTAACAAAATCAGAAATGAAAAGGGGGACATAACAACAGACAATGAGGATATCCAGAGAATCATCAGGTCATACTTCAAAAACCTCTACTCCACAAAACTGGAAAATCTAAAAGAAATGGATAATTTTCTGGACAGGTACCACATATCTAATTTAAATCAAGACCAGATACACCATTTAAATAGTCCAATAACCCCTAAGGAAATAGAATCAGTCATTGAAAGTCTCCCAACCAAAAAAAAAGCCCTGGACCTGATGGTTTCACTGCAGAATTCTACCAGATCTTCAAAGAAGACTTAATACCAATACTCTTTAAATTGTTCCACACAATAGAAGCAGAAGGAATATTACCAAACTCCTTCTATGAGGCCACAATTACCCTGATTCCTAAACCAAACAAAGATGCAGCAAAGAAAGAGGACTACAGACCAATCTCCCACATGAACATTGATGCAAAAATACTCAATAAAATACTGGCAAACAGACTCCAAGAATACTTCAAAACAATTATCCACCATGATCAAGTAGGCTTCATCCCAGGGATACAAGGGTGGTTCAACATATGAAAGTCCATCAATGTTATACACCATATAAACAAACTCAAAGAAAAAAAACCACATGACCATCTCACTAGATGCAGAAAAGGCATTTGACAAAATCCAACACCCCTTCATGATAAAGGTCTTGGAGCGATCAGGAACACAAGGAACATACCTAAACATAATAAAGGCAATCTACAGCAAGCCAACAGCCAACATCAAATTAAATGGAGAGAAACTCAAAGCAATACCACTAAAATCAGGAACAAGGCAAGGCTGTCCACTCTCCCCATACTTATTCAATATAGTACTTGAAGTTCTAGCCAGAGCTATAAGACAACATACTGAGATGAAGGGGATACAAATTGGGAAGGAAGAAGTCAAGCTTTCCCTATTTGCAGATGACATGAGTGACCCCAAACATTCAACCAAGGAACTGATACAGCTAATAAGAACCTTCAGCAACATAGCAGGATACAAGATCAACTCAAAAAAATCAGTAGCTCTCCTATATACAATAGACAAACAGTCTGAGAAGGAAATCAGAGATACATCACCCTTTACAATAGCCACAAATGATATAAAATACCTTGGGGTTACTCTATCTAAGCATGTGAAGAACTTTTAGTCCCTGAAAAAAGAAATTGAAGAAGGTGTCAGAAAATGTAAAGACCTCCCATGCTTGTGGATAGGCAGGATTAACATAGTAAAAGTGGCGATCTTACCAAAAGCATCTACAGATTCAATGCAATCCCCATCAAATTACCAACACAATTCTTCACAGATCTGGAAAGAATAATACTCAGTTTCATATGGGAAAACAAAAAACCCAGGATAGCCAAAAGCATCCTGTACAATAAAACAATCTCTGGAGGCATCACGATCCCTGACCTCAAGCTCTACTATAGAGATACCATGGTACAGGCATAAAAACTAACATGTGGACCAATGGAATTGAATTGAAGACCCTGACATTAACCCGCACACCTATGAACATATAATTTTGACAAAGAAGCCAAAAATGTACAATGGAAAAAAGAAAGCATCTTCAACAAATGGTGCTGGCATAACTGGATGTCAATGTGTAGAAGGCTGCAAATAGATCCATATCTGTCACTGTGCACAAAACTTAAATCCAAGTGGATCAAAGACCTCAACATAAATCTAGTTACTCTGAACCTGACAGAAGAGAAAGTAGGAAGTAGTCTTGAACGCATTGGCACCAGAGAGCACTTTCTAAATATAACACCAGTAGCACAGACACTGAGAGAAACAATCAATCAATGGGACCTGTTTAAACTGAGAAGCTTTGGTAGAGCAAAGGATATGGTCAAGAAGACAAAGTGACAGCCTACAGAATGGGAAAAGTTCTTCACCAACCTCACATCTGACAGAGGGCTGATATCCAGAATATATAAAGAACTCAAGAAATTAGACATCAAAATGCCCAACAGTCCAATTAAGAAATGGGCTATAGAACTAAACAGAGAATTCTCCACAGAGGAAGTTCAAATGGCTGAAAGACATTTAAGGAATTGTTCAACATCCCTAATTATCTGGGAAATGCAAATCAAAATGACTCTGACATACCACCTTACACCTGTCAGAGTGGCCAAGATCAAAACCACAGAAGACAGCTTATGCTGGAGAGGATGTGGAGCAAGGGGAACTCTCCTCCACTGCTGGTGGGAATGCAAGCTTGTCCAGCCACTTTGGAAATCAATATGGCGCTTCCTTAGAAAAGTGGGAATCCATCTCCCCCAAGACCCAGCTATAGCACTCTTGGGCATATACCCAAGGAATGCTCACTCATACCACAAGGGCATTTGCTCAGCTATGTTCATATCAGCTTTGTTTGTAATAGCCAGAACCTGGAAACAACCTAGGTGCCCTTCAAATGAAGAATGGATAAAGAAAATATGGTACATATACACAATGGAGTACTATTCAGCAGAGAAAAACAATGACATCATGAGGTTTGCAGGCAAATGGATGGATCTAGAAAACATCATCCTGAGTGAGGTAACCCAGACTCAGAAGGACAAACATGGTATATACTCACTCATAGGAGGATACTAGATGTAAAACAAAGATGACTAGACTGCTACACAACTCCAGGGAGGCTACCTAGAAAACGGGGATCCCTAGGAAAGACACAGGGATCACCCAATGACAGAGAAATGGATGAGATCTACATGAACAACCTGGACGACAGTGGGAGTAATGAAGGGCAAGGTTTGAGGGAAAGAAAGCTTAGGGGAGCAGGAGATCCCAGCTGGATCAAGAACAGAAAGGGAGAACAAGGAATAACAGACCATGATAAATGAAGACCACATGAGAACAGGAATAGGCAGAGTGCTGGAGAAGTCCCTTTAAATCCACAATGAGACATCCTCTGTAGACTGCTGGCAATGGTCGAGAGAAAGCCTGATCTGACCTAGTCTGCTGATCAGATGGCCAAACACCCTAACTGATGGAAGTGGATGCAGAGATCCTCAGCCAGGCCCCAGGTGGAGCTCCAGGTGTCCAATTGTCGAGAAAGAGGAGGGACTGTAAGAGTGTGAATTGTTGAGACCAAGACTGGAAAAGCACAGGGACAAATAGCCAAACGAATGGAAGCACATGACTTATGAACCAACGGCTGTGGAGCCCCCAGCTGGATCAGGCCCTCTGGATAAGTGAGACAATTGAATAGCTTGAACTGTTTGGGAGGCATCCAGGCTGTGGGACCAGGATCTGTCCTTAGTGCACAAGCTGGCTGTTTGGAACCTTGGGCTTACACAGGGACACTTTGCTCAGACTGGAAGGAGGGGACTGGACCTGCCTGTACTGAATCCATCAGGTTTAAATGAATCCCCAGGGGAGTCTTGGCCCTGGAGGAGATGGGAATGGAGGGGAGGGGATGGAGGAAAGGTGGAGGTTGGGGCGGGAGTGGGGAGGACAGGGGAACCCATGGCTGATGTGTAAAATTAAAACACAAGTATAATAATAAAAAAAATGCAAAAAGAAAAGAGAAGACATTCCTTACACATCAGTTTACAGTTAGCGAGACCACCCATGTTCTTTTGAAAAAAAAAAAAAAACACTCCCTATCAAACTGAAAATGCTTTTTTCCTCCTCTCTTTAAGTGAACTGGTCATTATAGTTCTACTCAGAGTGGAAAACCCATTTGAAATTTAGCACTTTGCAGTTAAAGAGGAAGATCAGCTCTAGAACACTGGTGTCCTTGCTGTCTTAGCCACTGTATGTGAAGACACTTTGGATGAAAGTAGGTAGTTCATGAACCCTACCTGGTGAAGGCATGACTGTCTGTATATGCATGTACACATGTGTATGCAAAGCCTTTGTCACAGCAACAGAAAATAGTGCAAGCATCACAGGAACCAACTATTGAAATTTCACCATGAAAAACAAAAACTGGACTCGCTGCCCTTTCTTTACTGCCCTTGCCTAGTGTTCAAGTGAAAAATTAGAAGTCAAAGAGCTGACAGATGAGCTACAGGAAGACAGGGAAGGAAGACAACAATGAGACACTGTGGCAACAGCACAGTCCTTCCTGCCAGAGTTCAGGAGAGTAGGCCTGAGGCTCATTGGGATACACAGGATCTGTCACAGGAAGCACCACATAAAGCTCTTCCTCATTCCTGCAAATACTTTTGAGGAAACCTTATAGGCTGTGCATGTCAGACAGGAAGGGATAAATACAGAAGATTTTAGAGAACCTCCCTTACAAAGCCTAGTCTCTGGACATGGGGCTTGAGAAACAGCCAATGTCTGGTCCCTTCTGGTCTCTGCCCATTCCCCTAAGTACTACTCAACTGATTTTCATAAAGGAAGTAAGGAAATGAGAAAAACACCAACCTGGAACATATGTGAAGTGGGCCAGGATCAGGCAAAGTCGAAATCATCACATGTGAGACTCACCTACCATCGAGTACTGCTCACTCACAGAAACAAAGGAATCTGGTCATTTGCAGTATGACACATGCATGGGACAGGCATGCTTACCCAGAAAGTAAAGGTTAACTGCTTAAGATCCTCCTCATATGCTGAAGCTAAAAAGAGGTAATTCCTAAAAATTGAGAATAGAATAGTAGTTACAGAAGTGAGAGGGACCGAGTGATGATGGCACATGTCCAAAATCCCAGCACTTAGGAGGCAAAAGAGGCAAACTGCTGTGAGTCTGAGGCCAGCCTGGTCTACAAAGCTAGTTCCAGGACAGTCTAGACCACACAAAGAAATCTTGTCTCCAAAATCTAAACAAAGCAGACAAAAGGAGAAGTGAGAAGGACAGGGAGGATGGAGGTAAATCGGCTAAGGATACAAAATTAGTTTTATAGGAATTCTAGTGCTCCACAGTTCCACAGAGAGACTGACGACAGTCAGGACAACTTCTTGCAGATTTTAGACTAGCTGTGTTCTCAACACAAAGCTATGATCAGTGTTCAAAGTGATGCTTTGATTGCTACACATTGTTGGCGTGTTTTTACGTTTATTCATTTATTTAGTTTTGTGCATGTGTGTAGGTACGTGTATGCCAAGGCGTGCATGTGGAGGTCAGAGGACAATTTGCAGGGATGAGTAATTTCCTTTGGGGATGGAATTCAGGTGCTCAGGCCTGGCAGCAGGTACCTTTACCTGCTGAAGCCTCTCTTTGTGATCATCATCCTCTGTGTACATCCACCAAATGTGTACCACCTAAGTATGCACTATTATTACACACTGTATCAGTTAACTTTTAAAATAAGAAATAGCTGTAATTAGGAAATGGAACAAGAATAAAGCAACAGTGTGGTGGGAGCCAGTGGCAGCCCATACCTGCTCTCAGAGGCATCTTGCTGATTCAGAGGCCACAGGAGAGCTGGCAGGAGCTCTGTGGTGACACAGGATTTGTCTCCAAGATCTATTCCAATCCTAAAAGATATTTTGGAGAACAGTCAGAATTCTAATTGGGTGCACTGAAAATACTATTCAAAGTCAGCCATGAAAATGCTGAATTATTTTATCAAAAGCTATTTTGCATTTCCATAAAGAGCCAAGTATGGCTTGAGGGTCTAGAAAAAATAATATTGCTATGTTGAAAGAAAACCTATTGGTAAGTTTAGAAATTGGCCCTTTTCCTTTTACCTAGGATGATATTTTAGCATGCTTCAAGCACATGCGTTGATTAAGAATGAAGTTTTTCAATTGGACCTTTACATTACAAACTTCTCACTATGACTATTTTTCTGAATGCTTTGTCAATTTTACCACGAGGTGCCTCAGGTGACTAGAATATTTATAGAATTTCCTTGTTTTGCCTGATTTTGTAGACAACATATGCTTTTTTTTTTTACTTTTTGTCCATTGATGGTTAGAACTCTTATTACCTAAAACTTTAGAGACAGTGGTAATTACTTCATCCTGGAGACTCCAAAATAACTATCAAACACAGGATCTAGAAAGTCAGGCACAGTGGAAATGCCTATAACCTCAGAAGTGAGTTCCAGCCGGTTTACACTAGCTGGACTCGCTCGGGAGACAAAACGATAGGAGCTGTTATAGTTAATAGACAGCAGGCTGGCGCTGGGGTAGGGGTGGTTCTTCAGCCACTCTGCCTAAATATAAACTCAAAACTTCTTCCCGTCCCCCCCCAATGAAAACGACTTTTCAGTACAAGCATTTCTGAAGAGAACAAAGAAAAATAAAATTGTAAGTGGAGGAGCAACATGCTGGCATGTCATCCCTTTCTGCCCTGTCAGATCCATCCATCCTTCCACTACCAGGGAAACAACCCCAGGCTCTCACTGAGGCTACTGGAAGCCTCCACAGGTCTCCTGTCTCCTTCTCTTAGGCTCATCCTAACTCCCACCTGCCCCTGTTCAACACCTCTGGGACTCCCTATGTGCTGCAGAATCCACTCCTTTGCTTCACATCCTCTCTGTTTTTACCCCTCTTCCTATACCTCAAGCACTGGTTCTACATAAAACACCTGAGCACCTCTGTGTCTCCACAGTAGACTTTCACCATCTCCCTGTGTCCAAATTCCAATCATACCACAACACAAGGCAGCGTGGACCATCAGGTAGACTATTACAAATTGCTGCCACCAACCCTGTCTACATCCATGCTGGCTCTGTCCACTTGCAATGGAAGAGGAATACATTTTGTCTGAGGCTAAGTGAAGTTACCACCTACTAGTCTGTGACACCCACACCAAACCACAACCTTAGGGACCTTATCCCATCAGTTACACCCATTTTCTTTTTTATTTTCAACCCATGCCTCCCCACGGGCTCTGCCTCATCAACCCAAACAAGTGATGTCCATTAAACAACACTTTTCCAGTGACAGAGTCTTCCAACACCATTTTTTGTACCCACATTACCCCTTTCTTTTATCCCTGGCATAGGATGAATTTTTGACTATTCTGAATGTGACCATATCCCTTTTTCACATACACTGAATTTCACAGCCCACTGAATTCTGACTTCTCATTCCAAAACTTGGGTCTCCTAGGTAGTGCGTGCCAGAGAACTCCTGGAAAGCTTGGAGCACTAATTTTCAAAATGTATTAAAACCTAACTCTGCTCCAGGTCATTTGTCTCCAACACTGGTGTGGGATTAGGGAAGGGGAGAAGTGAGCTATGAGCTCTCTGAGCCAGGAGTTGAAACTGATAAATAAATTTAGACCAGATATATAATTTATTCAGCCTGTGAAACTTGTGAAAATATATTAACAGCCAAAATACAATTTAAAAAAAACCCTCAGGAATCTGGAAACTTTGCACAAAACCTTGAACTTTTAATTCTTACTAAGGAATGTAGAAACTGTCCCTTCTATCCTGAGTGGCAATGACAGCTGAAACACTGAAATATCCTGTCCCTCCAGGAAGCATGGACTCCCTGGGAAGCATAGACTCCCTGGGAAGCATAGACTCCCTGGGAAGCATGGCCTGAGCAGATGCTCTTTGCTCACTAGCCTTGCTTCTATAGTCTTGTGAACATTAGAGTTTAGAGTTTTGAGATCCCTGCTCTAAATCAATGCTGCCCACAGAAATACATATTTAAAAGGGCAAGTGAAATTAACTTTAATATTATATTTAACTTAACCTAAATACCAAAAACCCATTGTAATATTCAATCAATAAAAAAGCTTAATAATACTACATTTCACATTCTCTTCTTTACACTAAGCTTTCAGGATTCACTGTGCACACTGTTGCATACTTACAATGCATTCTGAATGGCTGCATTTCCAGAGCTCGGCAGCCAAATGTGAAGGAAGGAAAGGCCATTAACCACTCAATGCTGCAGACTTTCTGGGGGCAGGCTTTGCTGTTCTGTAATTGGGACACTGTGAGTGTCAGTGAGCCAACTCTGCAACCTCTGCTTCATACATCAGGCACTGAGTCTTCCAGAAAGGGGGCCAATAGGCAAATGAGGACAGGGCTGCTGGCCAAGTTTGAGATTTTACTCTAAGTTGTGGTTGGGAAAGACATGGGTTGGAAGAGACAGTTCTCCAACGATGAGTATGGGATAAAAGAGATGTGCAGACAGCAAGTCCAGGAGAGGGCTTTGGAAGAATAACGTCAAAGAAAGCAGAAGGACGAGCAGAGTTTGATATTCAGAGCATACCTGAGGGCTGGGCAGCAGGAGTCAGGGGTGCAGATGTGAAGAGCACTGTCAGAGGCCAGACTCCAAGGAATAAATAGTCACTCCATGTCAGTGGCACAAGGAAGTGCATGCCTGAGCCAGTGACTCAGAAAAGAACTCTGTCCTACATCTCCAATAAAGACAAGAACCAGAATTAGCATCCAGGTTGCAGCAAAGCAGAGCCACCATCAGAAGAAGAAGATGTACAGTACATCTGCCATGTTTAAAAGGACTTGGCATCAGGAAGGCAAGTACTCCACTCCGCAGTAAAGTAATTCTGATGCTCTTCCAGAGGCCGAAGTACTAAACAGTTGTCCACCCATCCCTTCATCCAGGAAGCCATTCCCCTGGACCATTGTATAACATCAATCATAGGTCCACTGTATTAAGGTTGTCAAATTCCCTGTAGTGGTGCTAGTGAGGTAATGGGTGTCACCGAACTAAATTCAGATTGCTCCTAATAAAGAGCAAATAAATGAATAACACCAGTGACAGTAGGAAGATGCAATGACCTTTAAAACACCCAAAGGACCACTTCCCTATTATAATTTTTCACATGTACTAGAGTCCATAGGAAAGGGAAACAAAATTAGTATAAAATATCTCAAAAACTATTTCACGTTTTTTTAAAAGTACTCCTTAAAAGAAAGTGTAGTATTTTTTAATCTCATTATATTGGAAATACAATTTTTCATCCTACATTTAGAGTAAAATAAAAAAAAAATCTTTGGGAACTTTAAGAAAATTATGACCTGATGTTGTTCAAAATAAAATTTTTAGGATTTAGGGAGATAGATCAGTGGGAAAAGCATTTTTCATGCAAGCATAAAAACCTGCATCTGGACCCCCAGAATCCATGTAAAACTAGCCGCAGTATCTCTGCCTGCAACCCCAGTGCTCCTCTAGTGCTGTGGGGACAGAGTGTCCCTGGAAGCTCACAGGACAGCTAGCCTGGCACGTGCAGCACCAGTCAGCGCACCTTGTCATAAACAAGGTGGACACGGGACTGAAACCAAAGATTGTCCTCTGACCTCCACACACATGCTGCGGCACAGGTACCCCTGCAGGCACTCATGTACATACACATACACACACACACACACACACACACACACACACACACACACACTTCCCCCCCAAAAAAAAATCCTAAAGAAAACAAACTGCTACATATTCAAAGAGAAAAACAATTTTGAATAGAAACTTAATTTGTTGGAGGAGAGTAATCACTCCCCACTTAGATTTACAAAAAGCAGTGTGAGTTAGAAGAAAAGACCAGCGATGGTGAGGGAATTAAAATAGCGTGTGAGCTACTGGGGTGGAAAATAGACAGTATTTTCAATGATACCAACAAAAACAAACAATAGTTAAGAATGCTTGCAAAGTAAACAAATGGCATGAGAAAAGATGACCTCATTTTTATTTGATAACTTTAAAGAAATACAAATGCACATCTACACATATGGTCTATTCTAATTTTTATGAAGATAAGCTTGTATAAAGTAAGATTGATGTTGAAATCTATATCACTCACATTAAACAAAACCCGAACATTACTCAAGTGATAACCCTCAGTTTCCAAGGATATTTGGTTTACCAAGGAAAGGAAATATACCTAAGCAGCCAACTAAAACACCAGAACAAAATGTTTATGATTTCAAACCTATAGGTTTTGCTTATCTAAAGCTAATCTGGAATCTGAACTGAGGTGTTTCAGGTGCTCTGACCTGGTCTGGGTAACAGGACAGTACGCTCAGTACAAAGTACTTAAACTGCATGTTCAGAAGCAAGGCTAAGTGGTCCTGCAACGCCAAATGGACAATGGCTACCAGGAACACCTCAGAACCATAATGTATTTCATTTTGAATTCATTTCTGGCCACCATGTGCTCAGAAATGTTTTACTGTTGCTGAAATTTCCACGATCCTCAGGTTCAGTTACACAGCCATGGGGAGCGGGGTAGTAGCCCACATTTCAATACATTGGAACCTAGACATACTATTTACTGTTCATTAATTTAGGATTTGTTAAACTCTCACCACTATGAGTAAAGAAGCCACACTACATGTTCTCTTAGAGTGGCAAAGGCACAGGGAACTTTTGTGTGCCCAATAATCCACTATTTTCATTCTTTTCCAAAAGAAAGGGAGGGGTATATCTTATTTTTTAAATTAATATATTAATTCTGTTTTCTTCCTGCAAACACTCATGTACATTTCTGTGATAGTGACTACACACTTTCTAAAAGTCATGCATTATTTCTAATTATTGAAATTGTGGTATTATCAGTACTGCTTTAGTTCTCTTGACTAGTTTCTTCACCATGGCAAGTAAAATGTTTGCATGCCACACTAAGTGAGAACACCTGGCAAAGACCCAATGCATTTGTTTTCTGCCATTCATTTATTTGCAATGGCATTACTCACAAACTCCCACTACTCGATATTACTGACAACCACAGCTGCAGCTCTCACATCCCAATATTAATAGACTTTCCTCTGTAGGTTTCCAGGTCCTACAATTTGCCAGAAGCACAGTTTAGCCACATCAGGTTGGATGGAAACATTACGCTGCAGGTCTCCCTCTAACGGCATCCTCTTTTCTTGCTGGAGTGATCTTCAGGTCCCTGTAGTTGAAGAGTGAGCCACACCGCAAACTCTAGCTTCAGGGAACTGCAAACTGGGCCTCTTGCTTTGACTTTGAAAACACAGTTTCTGAAACCAGGCCCACATCCCACCTTAACTTTCTTATAAAAGTCAACTAACCAAAAAAAAATATGATTTTAGGAGATCTATTTTAACATTATTAGATTTGTTAGTGGGGTTGGTCATTTACATTAGGAATTATTGTTTTAAATCTGTTCCTCCCCCACAATTAAGTTATGTTCTTTGAAGCAATATCTAAAACACCTGGCAAAACATTAACCCAAATAACACTTTAATATAAGCTATTAAAAAGTCCAGATGCACTTAATGTATGGACTTGAAATGTTCTCCTACATCTTGTCTTACATGGAGTTTCATCTAAAGACACAGCAGTCCCTCCTGCTGTGCAGAAGCTTCCCTATCACACACCAAGTTACCCACCTCCCCTCTCCTTTTTCTTCCTGTGAAACCAATTTCAATAAAAGCTTTAACATTTATAAACACCACAGGCTTTCACTTAGATACTAAAAATTGCAACATACTCATTCCTCAGATTTTCTGAAAATACTGATTTTCTGATTCTAGTGAAATATAATTTTAGTAACTCATCAAGATAGAATACATAAATTTGGCATATTTTTGATGGGTACACAAATTGAAAAAGCATCTTTCCCAAAAGTGTCATAGAAAATGGAATGCATCTGCTATGACAATATGGCCCAAAACGTGAACAAGAATCAGCAGGAAAAAATGGTTTTTCTTTCTTTCTTTCCATCTTAGGGCCAAAGCGGAACATTTGAAATAATACAGGAGGACGCACTGTTATTTCTGTTAGTGTTTTTCAAAACTGGTTTGGCTAAAGAGAAGATAATGAGGAGGCTACATGGGAGGCAGCAGTTTGTTAAGCTTAATCAGCCTACACGTGACTCCCAAATCTTTCCCTCAGCAGTCAAACCGGTTTTCTAACTTTTGCTTCACATCTCTACCTAGTGTCAGAATGTAAGCACATATGTTGTTGGGACCTCATGCTGGTCTGGGGGTGGAGAAATGGGGAGTGTGTTGAAGAACATGGCTGATGCCAGGAACAAGCAAAAAATAAAACAAATTTTCAAGAATTTTCCTAACTTTACAATGAATTGTGGTGTGTCTGTTGCCTTTAAGTTTTTGTACAACGGTAATCAGAATGAGATAATAAATGTCTCTTTCACTGTCTTATCTTTTGTGTGTGCCTTTCTGTGCTGGTGACCAGTAAGCTCCTCCCGGTGCCCAAGTGTCTTAGGATGAGAAGGTGAGAGGGAAGAAAATCCCCTGAGATGTACTTGGAAAGGCATGATGCTACAAACTGAAGCCTGCCCCTGGGCATCTTCATGAATTCAGTTCCAGCTTTCAATTCCCTTTCTTGTCTTCCCTATTTGGAGGTGGGTTCATTCTTTTAGTTGAACAAAAAGTTATTTTAAAGATTACTCACTACTCTCCTCTTCATTAGTCAGACTGTTTAGGAAATATACCTGTAAGCCATTGCAGAGGACGCTCTCCACTGCTCTGAGAACAAGGCCCCAGGAGCAGCAGAGGTGAGGGACATTCCTGTTCCTGGCCATCCCCTTAGGGCTTACTATTTGTTCTGCCAAAATTCATTTATTACTTTTTAAATTTTACTTCAAATTTTCTAACATTCCTTTGATGTCTACATTGAAATATTGGTTCCTTATAATGAAAATTTTCTTTAGAAATAGAACATGATTGACATGTGGTTTTTAAATGTAGTAAGGTGTGCAACAATTCATCACAGAAGAATATAAATGACCTGTTGTAAAACTGGTAGTAATGGAGGCACATTTTACAACACGTGCAAACTTGTATGACTCTAGTGTTAAACAGATCAGAGTCATGCCAGAAGTTAAGGTTTAGAAGTCCAGAAAACTGGTGGGAACCATGGGAAAGATTGTGAAAACTGACCTAGGTGCACACCTCTGTGATGCACACTAACCATACACTGGTCCTAGAAAGCCACTTAACTTCTTTGGACATTCTCTTCTAATCCATAAATTAACAAGAACTTCTACAGGAATGCAGTGAGTATCGAATTGTGTAATGCTATAGTGTACCCAGCATATGATGAATATGATGAAATCACACAATAATATTATTTCAATATGGTCTCCAAAAACAGCTTAGATCTTTCCCACACAAAAGACATAAGAGTGTTTTTGAAGAAAAGTTGATAGTTTCGAAATTCTTTTGGTTTTTAAAAGGGGAGGAACACAAAGATGAATTCTGTACTCTGTCTTTGCTTTGAAAATATTTGCAGTTCAATACACTACAAAATAACTTTATAAACTAACTTTCACCATAACATTCTATTATTATGTGTTTCTCTAAAAGTTAGGAAAGATAAAAACATCAAAACAATCTCTTAGCATTAAAATAAATGTGCATTAGGACTATATAGGAACTCAAAAGCATTTTCTTTAACTCATAGTATTTGTACATGATTCTTGGTTGTCAACTTGACTACATCTGGAATTAAGCAAAACTTGAGTGACTGGGTACATACACCATTGAGGGGTCTTTTTAAAATTAAATCCTTTAAAGTGGGAAGAACTGCTTCTAATCCAGGTCTTTCAAGCAGAAAGATAGATGTTTAATCAAGATCTTTGGAGGTGGGAAAATCACCTTTAATCTGGGCCACACCTTCTGCTGGCAGCCTAGGTAAAGGACATGGAAGAAGAAAGCTCTCTTTTTGCCTGCTTGTTCTCACTCTTGCTAGCAAATCCATTCCTCCTTCACTGGCATTCGAGTGTACTTCAGGATTCTAGTATATGCTGAAGACCAGCTGAGACCTCCAGACTCGTGAACTGAACTACTGAATTCTTGGACCTTTTGTTCATAGGCATCCATTGTTGAACTAGCTAGACTACAGCCTGTAAGCCATTCAATCTCCTTTATTCTTTTTATAAGTTCTGTACCTCTAGAGAACCCTGACTGATAATACACTTATTATTTTAATCACTTTAGAAATACTTTCACTTTGTTTTTGAAATAAAAAAGAAAAAGTTCTATCTATT
The DNA here is from genome assembly GCF_903995425.1 of Onychomys torridus. Taxonomy (NCBI): domain Eukaryota; kingdom Metazoa; phylum Chordata; class Mammalia; order Rodentia; family Cricetidae; genus Onychomys; species Onychomys torridus. The sequence continues at coordinate 1,683,064 of NC_050457.1, read as the reverse complement.
TGGGTCTGTTTCAAGACAATAATAAAGTTTTTTGGTCTTTCTCTGCCTATGGTATCTACATAATCTGCTATAATAAGTTTTCTCTAAAACGTCAAACATTTGCTAGACAGAAAAAAGTGGATTAGACTGATTTCTGACTTCTTTGTTCAGAAACTACACTAAGAAAATAGTAAATAAGATACACAGTTCTTCTGAGCTCTTCTTGCCACATAATCGAACAGTAAATTTCAGCAAATGGTTGGATTTTTTTTTCTAGCTGGCTATTGATTTACTTAAAATTTTTGATCATTTAACATGTTCAAAATTATTGTAATGCGGGTTAATAAGCTAAGACATACTGAGAGAAAACAATCATTTTAGGCCCCTCGTAGAGTTGAATATTTAAAGTATTTTCTACCATGAACATGATTTGATAGACATTTATAAAAAGAAAAAGATCCCTCTTTAAAACGATAGGAGTAAATAAAGTCATGTGATGGCTTAAATTTTCTATTAAAACAGGTGAAAAACTCTGGTCTGAGTAGTCGACATGATGTGTAAAGTAGCGTGTGTTGGAAGCATGTGTTTCTGATGACTGCTAAACTTTAGATCGTAGGAACGTATCTACTTGACTAAATCGGATCCTGTTGATCCCTGTGGGACAGTGATCCACCCGCAGTAGAAAGTTTAGAGAAGAGGCTACCAAGAAGTTAGCAAACTTCTGCCCTAAATCCGAATCTAAGCCACAGCTTCACCTCTCCACATTCCTGCAACTGCCGGCCATTTGCTTCAGACGGCGCCCCTTCTGCAAAGCACCCGCACTTAAAATTTCCTTTCCTAAGTTTGGGATCTGTTAGCTTTCTCTTTAGTCAAGAAAATGCTTAGTGGGGCCTGTTGCAGAACACCTCCAAAACCCCATGCTACCTTGTAACTTTTCTTTAGCTGTTCATTAAGCTACTCAGACTGCTTTTGGAGACAGGTGTCATCCTTATCAAAGTCAAGTCAGGGTCCAAGTCTAGACTCTGTCACTACTGAACGGGAGCGAAATGTTTCCTTTGCTCGGTTTCAGCTAACTAGTGGTCCGCAGGCGCGCACACCCCAGGGAAGGGCAGCTTGAAGCTGGAAGGGTGGCCCTCACGCTTGCCCAGTGGCAGTGCCACCTGTCACTCACCTGGCTGCAGCCTTGCTCTTCACTCTTCAGCAGAGCCTGGGACTCCGCGGGACCCGGTGTGGGTTCTAAGGGAGGTGACGCCGGTTCCAGCAACTGCTCCAGGCACGCAGTGCCGGGAAGAGAGGAGCTCTTTTGGTGGCACAGGTGCACCCCAGAGCCCCCACGCCGCGCGCCTTCATCTCGTACGCGATCTCCCCTCGGGGGCGGTTGGGGAGAAGAGGACAGAGAGGATGAAGCAGAAGAAGGAGCTGAGTCCGGGGAGCGTCCGCCAGGAGGCGTCACTCCCGCTGTCCCTGCGGCTGTCGCTGGCCCCTTAGCCACAGGCAGCAGATGTTCGCGTAAGCGGCGGCGCAGCGTGGACCCCTGATCGGCTCTGGCTGCTCCTCCGGGCTCCAGGGGCTCCGGCGAGGAGCAGCACAGGTTGGGCTGCGAAGAAGAGAACACCCGGTCTAGCACTTGCTTCCGCTTCTTGAAGCCACTCCACCTGCTGCCGGTACCCGCCACACCGGCCAGTGCGTCCTGCGTGGCCCTCGGGGGCGGCGGGGATGGGGTCGGAGTGGCCGCAGTGCGGCGCTCGGGCCCCCCGGTGCGCCCGCCCCCGCCGCCCTTGCCCTTGCCTACACCCAGCTGCAGGTTCTTCCAGAGCCGGGCCTGGAAGGAGGGGGACGCGGCGGGCTCGGGCTCACCAGCCGCGGCTGCCCGGGGCTCCATCCTCCACCCCGGGCACGTCCTGTCACCTCCTCCTGCCTCTCCTCCGCCCTCTCCGGCTGCGCCTCCTCCCGGAGAGTGGAGGCGGCGGCGGCGGCGGCGGCGGCGGCGGGCGCAGCAGCACAAGCCAGGAGTGCCCAGCGGCTTCAGGCCAGCTCGGAGCAAAACGGCTGCGGCCCTCCCGCCGCGGGGTGTCGTCGCCTCTGCTCGCTGCACCTGCCCGGCTGGGCTGGTGCTGTCACCAAGCGGCCGCAGCGCCTGCAAAGTTTCGAGCACGGAACTACAGGGCTCCAGTCCACTGAGTGCCTCCAGGCCGCGCCCTGGCTCCCCCTCCGCGCCGACTAGGAACTCGGGGAGATGCGGGCACCCGGCGTAGGCTGCCAGCTGCACAGGGGACCACACCCGCGCCCTTAGGCCAGCACCTGTCAGTGGCAGAGGCCGCTGCCTCCAAACTGGGCGCGCAAGCGGCTCACAGACAGGGCGCGTCCTGCGGTAGACGTCGGGGACCAGCAGCCCAGGCTAAGCCGCCCAGGACCATCCTCTGGCTCCTAGGTGGGAGGGCAGGCAGGAGTCCTGTGGAGCTGTGTAGGGCCTGGAGCGGGCTTGACTTAAGTATGGATTTACAGTCGCATACACAGCTTGCTTTAGGACGAACCCCGCTGAAGCAGAAGTGCACCCGAGTGGAGTCTATGTGCCCCTGGTGGGTCCCGCAGGAAGCTGCGGGAGAAATAAACCTCTCCAAAGGCTGCCTCCACTGGGTTGGGCAGCCCAGGCTCAAGAGGAGAGTTTGATGTCTTCTGTCTTGACTTTGTTACCATCCACCCCTTCAAGCTCTTTGTTGGCGTGTGCGGTGACTTTATTTATAATTAAGATCTAACAGTTCCCCAAACCTGGCAATAAAGCTAACCCTTAGAGTAAGTTTTAGGGTGTTGGTTCACCTCGGACAGAGACGGGCGGGTGCCCACTGCCTGTGACCCTATTCAGAGTTCAGACTTGTTCTTTTCACTCAAACAGATCCCCCCCCCCCCGCCCCAGTTACTTCTTGAAGTGTATTGGAAGACTGATCAAAAAGGGCTTTTTCTGTCGTCTAGATTTTGCTTCTCCCCAAATCTAAGCCTCCAGGGTCTTCTGACTCCACAGGAACGCTTCTGCAAGGCTGGTAACACCGCGTTCTTCCCTCCTCCACTGTGCATGGGCACAGTGCTGTTTGATTACTTAAAGCAGGCACTCTTTTTGCCCAGCAATTTACCCTGGAGGTGTGGCCAGTCTCAGATTGTATTTTTAGCCTTCTAACAAACATTTATTGACCATATGCTATGTGCCAGGCAGTGATCAGCATTCGAGAAACAGTTGTGAACACGTAGGCAGCACTTGAGTAGGGTTCAGGGAGTAATAGAATAATTAGAATTTTTAAGAGTGAACAACCCTAGAGAGATAATAAGAGTACTATATCTGATTGCTGTAATACAGAGCATCCCATTAAATTTGAGCCTTAGACAAATCACAACAGTTTTTAGTATATATGCATTCCAAATATTATAGGAACAAAGACCAAAAGATTGTAGTTGTTCTTTAGCAAAGTCTTATTTTACTGGGTGTCTTGTATTTTTACTGAATCTAACAAGCCCATATTTAGGAGTTGTGTGTTATAATTGTGTATGTTTAAAAAAAAAAGTCTTTCTGAGAAGACTAAGTTTGAGATGATAGGAAAAAGGGACAAAGAGCCATTGAAAATCCGAATGCAGTGTTCCAGGCACAAAGACACTGAGACAGGAAGGAGCTTAACATGACTTATTCACACAGAGATGGAGACTGTTCCAAAGAGGGTGAAGAGAAGTGGCCAGGGCTGGCCAGTTGGGAATGCAAGGTCTTTGTAGTGAACATCCCATAGAGGAGCTTGAAACTGCTGTAAATTAGTCGGGAACCCTTTGGGTGTATCCAACTCATGGTCTACAGGCTACATGCAGTCCAGGATAGCCATAAGTATGGCCCAACTTGAATTTTCAAACTTGATTGCATGGTTCTTTAGTGTGAACTTTGTGGATGACAATGCCATGTCTCAAAGTTAAAAGGTTGGGTGTGTCTGCTAGATTATTTTCAAACATGGGAATAATGTGAATTACTACTACATCCTAGAACTGTTTTTAGAATTTTGTGTCTTTATAAAGGACTTAGTCTAGTGCTTTGTATATAGTTCTAAGTTTATGAACCTTATGCTTGCAGAAAAGGCAAATCATTCATTAGCAATTGTAGGTGGCATTTACCTAACATTCTCCTGATGAACCCTGGAGCTATCAGTTGAGCTAATATAAAGGATGGTATAAAGAATTTCCCACTTAATATTGATGGGCCACATCTGTGTATTGACTGAAGCAGTGACTACATGTGTCGCCATATGGGATAGAAATGAGTAGAACTACATTCACATACAAACAGATGTGTGCACGTAAAAGTTGGCGAAATCTGAATGAGGTCAGCGAGTTTTAACAACTGCAATTTCCTAGTTTTGGTATGTCCTATAGGTACATATGATAGCATCAGGTGGAACTGGGTGATGCTCAAACAGGAATTCTACACAGCACTTTTGCAACTTCCTCTGAGTCTTTATGTCGAAATATAAAGTATCTATTAAAAATAAAAATTGGCAACATGTTTTTTAAACACTTTGGAAGCTGGTAAGAGTTTTTAATCTTTACTGTTGTTGGCACTGCAATTGAACCATCAAGGACCACTACTTTCCCCCATTTCTGTTCTCACCAGCCTCAGTTCACCCCACAATCAGGCCAGAAGGCTCTGAGGAATAGATGAGGAGAGAGCCAGGATTGCTAAGGCAGAGTCCACACTAGGGCAGGAGCCTAGCTTCTAGCGCTATCAGGAAAGTGCTGAGGATTTCTCCACACAATGCCAACAGCCAGTCACATCAGCTGTTATCAAAGCATCCTGCCCTTGTGGAAGTGGAGGCTTGGCATTTTACAATGGCTCCTCCTTCCTATTACTCCCATTTTGTTTATTTTCCTTTCATTGAGAAGAAGACAGGGAGGGGTGGGAAGAGAGAAGAAGGAGGAGGAAGAGAAAAAAATAATAACAATAGCTGCCTCTTACCAGAACTTCATACACAAGTCAAAACTGTCATGTTGTAACCCACAGACAACTCTACACAAGACACTTTATATTGATGGCCTTTAAATAATACATGTAATTGAATGATATAGTTTAATTTGTCCACTTTTTCTTCTACACAATTTTAATTTTGCCCCTAGTGGAGAAGATTTGGCAGTTGGTGACTCCTGAGGGACAAAGTCACTTTCCTTTAGGGGCATGACTACTGGCAGATTGCCTGTTTTCTGGTGGGTAGCCCTACACCCATGTGCATGTGGGAAGCACTAATTGGGTATAGGGAGTTATTAATAACAGGGTTTTTTTTTTTTTTCAGAACATGAAAGTGGGAAAAAGACATGGTGGGAGGCACTAGGCGGAGCTGGAGGGAGGTGGTAGTGGATGAGTATAATTAAGATACATTGTATAAATGTATGGAATTTCAAAGGATACATTTGGAATATTATTTTAAAAATACTCCATGATTAAATTCAGAAATACATGCTCCCAAATAACATTTATCTATCGATATAAATTCTGTCACACGGATTGAAAGAGCATGTACAACTTTCTGAAGTACCTGAAGAGGATTATGCTGCAGCTGTCCTACAAACTGAACATCATATAAAGATAACCAGATGTGGTTTCTGCTGCCAAATATCTTACATTTAGGAGAAGGTACTAGCAAGAATTCTATACCATAAATAGAAAATGAGGGGTTCAGTGAAAGCATGTTTGTTGAACAGGACTGTGTACTTGTGTTCAGATCCCCAGCACACACACATGAAAAGCCTGAGGCAGAAACACATACCTGTAATCCCAGAGATGGGAGGTAGAGAAAGAACCAGGGGAGCTCCCTGACCAGCCAGTCTTGCCAATCAGGGAGCTTCTGATTCAGTGAGACACTCTGTCTCCAGAAGGTGGAGAACAATAGAGAAGGACACATAATGTCAATCTCTGGTTCCACATGGGCATGCTCAACTACACACACACACACACACACACACACACACACATCCCACAGGTGTGCACATGCATGTGTATATGTGTATATACCACAAACAAATAGAAAATGAATGACATAAAGTGGCCATGGGGGAATACAGGTGAGTGAGGAGTAGAGAATTACTCTTGAATACTCAGTGAACATGTCTGATATCTTACTTGAAATACCATCTAAGCTAAGAACTATTGTAGGTCATGAGGTACACAGGCAACATAGAAAGTCTCCAATGACTATTTCCTATTGTTGTTACTATTACATTTTAAATGTTGATAGGAGTATTATTATTAAATGAGCATAATGTCAAATCTGGACATGTGGAAGACTTGGAAGGTAAGAGAGACACAATTGCATGTGAAGAAAAGAGCCAATGAGTGACTCTGAAAGAATTTTTTCATAGGAAGAGAGAATATTAATTGACAAGAGGCTGAAGAAGCTGTAGAAACAGAAGACATCGCAGTTATGGCTTAGGACTAAACTGCAAAGGACTCTAGGCAACAAGAAAGGCTTTAGATCAGAGTGAATTTGGAAGTCATACTAGGGTGCTGGGCAGAGTTTCTCTCTAGGCCAATTGCAATTAAGAGACCTATTATGGCATCTGTACTGATGGTAAAATCAAGGCTTAGGGCCAGAGCAGAATTTAGAGAGGAGCCATCACTGAGAGACAATGGTGGCTTTGACTGACATGAAAGGGAAGAAATGGTGAACACAGGTGTGGTCTAGATCAATGGTTCTCAACCTGTGGTCGTGACCCCATTGGGGTGGATCAAATGACCCTTTCACAGGTGTCACCATAGACCACTGGGCCATTATAAAACACAGCTATTTACATTCCAATTCATGCCAGTAGCAAAATTACAGTTATGAAGTAATGATGAAGATAATTTTGTAGTTGGGATGTCTATATTAAAGGTTCAAAGCTTTAGGAAATTTGAGAACAACTGTGCTAGATGTATATTTAAAAGAAGCTGCTGGTGTGATTTTTCAGTTGATAGTAAGTATATTCAAGCAGAATGTTGAACTGTTTGCAACATTTACCATCTGTAATTCTCAAAGCAACACCATTTTGTAGATGAAGAATCTAAGTCTAGAGTGTATAATAGGACTTGTCAGATTACTCTAAGGAATTGCCAGATCCAGCAGTAGAAACCCCAGGATCCATGGGGATCTGCAGCCACATGGCTTGGTGAACTTTAAAATGCACGCATATATGAAAAAGCAGCAACCTCTGAGAAGAGCCCCAAACACTAAAGTTACTCATGCCCTTGTTCTAGGTGAGCAACCAGGACACCTCGGTTAGAATCACAGCTTCTACTCAGTAAGATCAAAGACATGAATCCACACATAAAATTGGTGTTTCTAGGGCTAATTGAGTTTAGGGCATTTTTAAATGGCACTTAAGGAACTGTCTTGTTAGAGGAGCCCTGGCTGTTGTCCCAATTTCCATCACTGGGCATGATTCCTTTAGGCCTTGACTTCAGCTCTCAAGCTTTATTCCCCAACCTAGCACCTCCTGAGGCCCCAATTCACAGAAAAATGCATGCATCATTTTTGATGATTTGGACACGAGCCTTCAGTGTCTGAGCTATGTCACTAGCACATAGGCAGCATTCTTGATGGACAAAGTCTCTAACAGAGAGACTTTCTGTGATAAGCAAGGAAAGTCGACAGGGTGATTAGTTCTGTTTGTCATGGGGAAAGCCTCCTTTATGGAATGAAGCATTTTGAACCTTTCAAAACCAATAACTCAGACTTCACAATTAGGCACTTTAAGATGGGTGCTAACTATACAATAACTCAACAAAATGAACTCATGTCCCAATATAAACTAGTTTCTGCTGTTTTCTTCCATTGAGGTTTGCTCAGCAGCATTCTCAAGTGTAATTGAATATTTAATTTCAAATGAGCTATTTTTATATACTCTATATAACCTAAGCCAACTCACATTTTCTTCTTGATCAACATGATTTTTAAAAACATTTCTAGAGTCCTACAACGTGTTAAACACTGAAGCTTTACATAGGCAGTGCATTGGAATGTCCATGCGGTTAGAATAAGGGGGGACTTGAAATTGTATTTGCATAATTTTGAAGAAAAAAATCACTTGTCCAAGAAGAAAGAAGGGATTAACTGAAAACTAACCCTTCTCCACTTTCAACCTGACATCAAGGATTACCTGTACCATTACAAGCAGTTCTTGGGGGCCTCACAGTTATTAATTCATTTAAAAAGTTACTGTCTACTTTTGTTGGGTGACTTTTCCTGGAGAGATGTGACAAATATCTATCCACAAGATAAGGTATGGATAACAGATCAATGAGATGATTCCTGCAAGTCTAGCTTAGTGAACCAATGAGTTAACGTAGGGTTCTTATAGAAGCAGGTGACTCAAAAGCAGATGCAGTGTTGAAAAGCCCACCCCAACATGGGTGACAACTCACAGAAACCACCAATTTCCTCTCCAATAATTGTTTGCTGCTTTTTCTAATTCTTAGAGGGGGACCCTGTGAAACTTGGAAACTTCTGAGTTTTCTTGACTCTTGTAATTTTCATGAACTTCCCAAGTCTTAGGAATTCTCCCAAATAGGAATACTGTGATTCTGAGGAAACAGTGACACTGTCCCTCTAAAGTCCCATTCAATTTGCCTGAATATATTGAAATGCTTGGGGTTGGATACATTTGTCTCTGAAGATCCAAGAAGCTTCACCTGATGAGTCTTTGTTTTACTGTCAGAGCTCTGAGGTAGCATAGGACAGCACAAGACACAATGAGCATATGTGTGATGCCTCTCTTATAAAGCCATCAGCACTCCACTTTAATGACCCCTTCTCATTTCTTAATCACATTTAAGAGCCTCCCTCTAAACATCATAGCTGAAATAAGTTTTCTCCCTATAAATACCTCACAATGTACATGAAATTCCAGCACATGAGTCCTAGTGTCATGCTCAAACCTTATCGAAACCAGCACAAAGATCAAAGCTGCTTTGCTAGGACATCGTTTACTTCCAGAGAGTACAAACATAATATTGTAGCAGATGGAATGAAACCCTGTAGACTCAGCTTTTGACATATTGAAGGAAGAGATGATTTCATAAAATCTTAAAATAAATGCCTTTACTAGGAAGACATTTTTCTCCCCATGGAACCAACCCTCTTTCGATTCCAATTTCTAAAATCCCCTTGTCTTCCCTGGCTCTCCTGTGTCTTCCATAACAATGCTCCTAACTAGCTCCTATCAGCGTGGTATCATAGACATGACAGATGGTAGCCTAGTCTCAAAGGTAAAAGAGAATATCAGGTTATATATTTGAAACCACTGCCACAACTGCTTTCATCTTGAGAACACACACTCCTCACAGCACATATTAGCTGCACAACTAACATGGAATTTTATGTGTATGTAATATTTTGGCCATGCCTACTCTGTAACCTCTTCTCATCCCTTATCCCTCTTTTCCATGGATTTTACTCTTATGTCTTTATTTCTCCCTAGTCTCCACATATGAGAGAAAACATGAGATGCTGTCTTTTTGAGACTGGCTTATTTCATTTAACATGATAATCTCTAGTTCCACACATTTTCTTGCAAGTGACATACCTTGATTTCTCTTTAAGACTAAAGGAAGTTTCACTGTGTATACCACATTGTGTTTACCCATTCATCTGCTGAGGGCCAGATAGGAATCTACGCTGGTTCCAAAACTTGGTTATTGTGACTAGTGCAATAAAATGGCTATGTGAATGTCTCTCTGGTTAGCTGACTTTGGTAGCTCTTGTACACAACCTCCATACTGCCTTCCATAGTAGCTCAAGTAATTTGCATTCCAACCAGTAGTATGTAAGGTTCCTTCCCTCCAGCATCTTGCCAACATTTGCATTTGATGTTGTGATGATACCCATTCTGATTGGGCTGGTATGTAATCTCATTGTAACTTTTGATTTGCATTGCCTTGATGGCTTAAGATAGTCAACCATTTTATTGGCCATTTGTACTTCTTCATTAGAAAAAATGCTAATTAATTTGTCCACTTATTGGTTTAACTATTTGCTCTTTAGCACTTTTTAAAATTCTTTATATATTCCAGTAATAAGTCCCATTTTAGCTAATGAGGTGGGAAAGTTTTCCCCTATTCTGGATTGTGTATACTGTCTGCTATTTGTATTATTTGCTGTATAGAAGGTTTTTAAATTTAATCCAGTTTCACTTCTTAATTCTTGCTATTATTAGCCTGATCTACTAGACACAACACATGTCCAGCTCTTGAAGCGTTTCTCCCATAATCTTTCTCTAGTGACCTCAAAGGTCAGGTCTTAGATCAAAGATTTCAGCCCAATTTAAGTTGATTTGATCTTAGATTTTTCGCATAAAACTATGATTTTTCATTTAATTTAACTTTGAAATTTTTAGATAATTTAAACTCTTTACCAGAGCTTGGATTCTATAGCTGGAAGACCCAGTTTGGATCTTACATTGCCCCCAATTTCCCCTAAGCCTTAGGTGTGGGGGTGTTTGTCAGATGTATCCACTGGAACTAGGTTCCACAAGTCTGTCTTTTGATTGGTTGTAGTTTCCTGTAGTAGTCGCCATCGGTTGCAAAGAGTTTCTTTGTTGAGGGGTGAGGACTACACTTATTTGTGGGTGTAAGGACAAATGGTTATAGATTGTTGTTAGGGATTATGCTGGTATAATAAATTGGTGGTTGTAGACTATTGTCCAATAACAATGATCTCAGTAGCCCTGATTGTTAGCTAGGTTTTCAGCACAGGTAGAGCACCCACCCCTCCTGTTGCGCAGGGCTTCCCTGTGCGATGCTGATAGTTTCTGAGCTTCGCGGGTGCCATAGCTCTGTGGAACTGTTGGTTGCTTCCCTCCTTTGGAAGTTTGTGTGGCTCCTTCCAGTACCATGAAAACTAGTCTTCAGGGAGGGGCACTCAAGTCATTTCCAGTTCAGGAGCCTTTGAGCCCTGTTTCTGAAGTATGTGCTGTCTTCAACAATTGGCTCCCTCCACCTCTAGGGAGCAACCAAGGGCAACAGTAATAGGCTGTATGTTTGGCGGGGTGGGGGTGGGTGGGGTGGGGGGTGTCTTCCAGTTGATCTTCTGCCCAATTCAAAAGATGGCTTCTCATGTCTAGTGTTGGAGTTTTTGTTAGGTGGTCTTTGGCTTTTGGAAAAAGCATTGTCAGCTCAGATGAGAAAAGTTCGTTAAATTATACATGTATATTGTACACTGAATTGCATGTATTAGAGGTTTCATTTTTTTTTGTTGTTGTTGTTTGGTTATTTTTTGTTTTTGTTTTGTAAATAGTTAATAGTATGATTCTTTATGGCTTTTTCAACCATCCATATTGTTATTTTACCTCCCTTCCTTTTCCTGTTTCCCTGCTTCCCTAAGGAGCTCCCTTTCCCTATCAAATCACTTGTATCCTGACATCCCTTTACCCTTCTCCTACCTTCTGTGTTTACCTCTTCCTCCGCCCTACAGAGCTCCTTCCCCATTTCTCTTATCACATCAATGTGCCCTGCCATTCCCTCTGTATTGCTCCCCAATTCCCCTGTCCTGGTAATTTTTCTTTACTGCTTTTTGTAGTTGCCACAGGCTGTGTACTCACAGCCAAAGATCTGGAGCTAGGAGCCTCCAAAAAGAGAGAATGTCTGATTTTTGTCTTTCTGGATCTGGGGATATCTCACTCAATATCTATTCTAGTTCCATCCACTTACCTTTAAAGTTCATTATTTCACTTTTCTTTAGAGCTGACTAGTATTCCGCAGTGTATACGTACCACAGTTTCATTATCCATTCGTTAGGTGACAGACGCATCGGCTGTTTCTGTTTCCTAGCCATTGTGAGTATAGCAGCAACAACATGGTGAGCAAGTACTTGTCATTCTTCCTGGGTAGGATGAACTCGCAGAGCTGTTTTGATTTGTATTTCCCTAATTGCTAAAGAGGGTGGACATTTTTTATTTCTTGGCCACTCTTTTCTCTTCCTTTAAGAGCCCTCTATTTCGGTCCCTTTCTTATTACTTTTTTTTTAAAGTTCTTTGTATATTCTGGATATTAAACCTCTGACAAATGTCTAGCTAGCAAAGGATTCTCTTCTATTCTGTGGGCTTCCTCTTCACCAAGCTGATTGTTTGTTTAGCTGTACAGAAGCTTTTTAGTTTTATGTGGTCTCATTTGTCACTTGTCAGCCTAATTCTTGGGCAAATAAAGTCCTATTCAAGAAGTCTTATTTGGAAGAAAAGGTCTTTTCAGTTAAAGATTTTGAGATGAAACTGGCATTGTTTACCTGGTGCACCTTAAACCCAATAACAAATGTCTTCATGAGAGTGGGGAACTGGAGGTTTTGGCAAAGAATTCAATCCTGGAGAAAGAGACTGAAATGTCACAGTCAAAAATGCTAGTAAGCTATCAACTGCTGGAAGATTTGACAAACAGATTGTCCTCTAGAATCTCCAGGGGGAGTGTGGTTCTTCTGTCATCTCTCTTAGAAATCTGACCTCTAGGGCCATGAGACAACCCAGTGCTGTTGTTTTGGGTGTTTGGTTTATGATCATTTATTGCAACAGCCAAAGGAAGATAATATAAGCAGTAGTATATTCAACAGTTATAACCAGTTCCTGATCTTTTTATATAAAACAACGAATCCAAATAAATGACAAGGAAAGAACATAAGCACAAGCTAGTGCATTTTTTCATTCTCGTGATTTTTTTAAAAAGGTTGAAAAAGGAAGAATAAAGTAATAGGTTTTGCTAATAGAGTGTCAAAGAATAAGATAAAAATAGCCAGCATAATTAATAATGGAAGTAAAAAATGTAACAATTATCAGTGAAGTGGGAGGCAAACTATCTTTCAAACATGTCCTGGCAAATTATTCCTCAAACATTATGTATTCATTCATGTACATATTACTTACCATGTGCATGCAATTCCAACTTTCTAAAAGCAAAAGGCTAGTAACAATATAAAAGTGTATGAACAGTGATAAGAATAAGCAAAATATGCTACATCCATTGATGATCTATATGCAGCCCTTTTAAAAAATAAAACTGGTCAGGCATGGTGGTACATGCTTTTAATTCCATCACTGAGGAGGCTGAGGCAGGTGGATCTCTGTGAGTTTGAGACCAGCCTGGTCTCATACTTGTAGCTAGTTCCAGAACAGCTGGAGCTATGCAATCCAGAGATCTTGTTAAAGAGATGATAGATAGATAGATAGATAGATAGATAGATAGATAGATAGATAGATGAAACTATATACTTTATTATTATCTTAGTTACTCTTCTATCACTGTGTGAGGACAGCATGACCAAGGCAATTCTTACAAAGAAAGCATTTAACTGGGGCTTGCTTACAGTTTCAGAGGTTTAGTACATTACTGTCATGGTAGGAAACAGACAAGATGTCTCTGGAGTAGCAGCTGAGAACTCTACATCCTGATCTGCAGGTACCAGGGAGGGAGAGTAGAGAGGGAGACTGGCATGGGCCTTTGAAACCTCAAAGCCCAACTCCAGTGACACACCTTCCCAAACAAGCCCACACCCCTATTCCAACAAGGACAACCAGGCATTCAAGTATATGAGGCTATGGGGTCACTCTCATTCAATCACCACAATTATTAATAACATATACATGCTATGACACATTTTCAGAAATAACAAAGGAACTATCCATTCATTGACCCTAACAAGATGATTGTAAAATGATTTTATGAAAGATAAGAATGTATATGGAAGATATGGAAAAGAATATTTGAAAGAAAATCAAGCAAATAGAAGTTAAGTATTACAAAGCTAGAGTAATTAAAATATTGCTCTAACAAGGCAGATTGGTAAATAGGTAATAATTAAAGACTAGCTAATAAATATAACATTATATAGACTAAGCAGTTTGCATTTATGTATTTATGTAATTACATAGGTAATTAACAACAGTTTTCAAAAAATAGACCATATATTTGAAAGATAGTGGGAGTGGGCACACATGGGAGAGATTGTAGGGAGGAAAAGGAAGAGAGAAACTGTGTAATTATATTACAATCTCAAAAATTAAGAAATGCTTAAAATGCATTCCTATAAAAATTAAAATAAAACAAACTACAATGTGTTAGCAGGAAAGAACATGAAGGGGTTGAGTAGGAAGATAAGGGGAATCTGGGAGGAGTTGGGGAGGGAAAGGTATCAAAATATATTGTTTGAAAAAATAATAAAAATAAATAAAATACATAATTAAGAAACAAAAACTTTATAGTGTGGCATGCAATAAGCTTTAAATAAATGGAAAATGCCTGGGTGGGAGATTCAACATTCAATCAATGTCATTCTACTTAAATGAATCCATTAAGTCACTGTGGTCCCATTCAAAACACTAGGATTTAAAAACCTTTTTGCATTGTTGGTTCTGCTCTCTGAAGAACCATGACTAGTACACAAGGTGCATCTACACACCTTACACCTTCATTTAGGATCTGGAAGGAAACACACCTGCTAGAGGCTGATTGTAGGAAGGGGCACTGATGACTTCTTACATCAGATATTTGCAACTAACTATTTGTCAGCTTTATAACAAAAAAATGAAAAACTGTTTTATTCTAGTTAAAACTGTAAGCATTTGTGAAAAGGCTTTAACATTTCAATCAATAAAGAAGTAATTTAGTGTAGGGCATAATTGGAATAAATACAAGAGAATGGGAAAAATATTCTCCCCCAGGGAACAACATACCAATTGGCTATCCACTACTGAATGGTCAGTCCTGTAAGCATTTATGAGTTGTTGAATATGTATATACACATATGTGTATACATGTATGTATTTACCAGAAATTAATGAAAAAGAGGCAATGCATTTGAAAGAGAAAAAGAAGGGGTATATAGGAGTGTTTGGAGGGAGGAAGGGGAAGGGAGAAATTATGAAATTGTATTATAATCTCAAAAAATAAAAGAAATTTTAAAGAGCTTTGTTAGAAGTCAACATTTTCCTTTTATTTATTCATCATATCCACACTGACCACAGTGTGAGGACACAGAACAGCCACTCCTTGCCGCTGATCACTGCATCTCCTCGCCGCTGTTTAACCCATCTAGATATCAACTTGTGGCTCTAAAATCAAAATAGAACACGGTTGTCCCATGGTTGTTTGCATGAGAAATGTCTCCCATAAGCTTATGAATTCGACACTGAAACTTGGCGGTCAGGCTTGGGGAGTAAGTGCTTTGAGCCATCTTGCCTCTCCCATGTCCTTTCTTGTGCCCTACCCCCTTAAGGGTACCCTGATTTATTCTTTGCAACTTTCCAGCTGGTGCTTTTTTTCCACTGCATTTAATGCACTCTACTTGTCATGAAAAATATTCTGGCTTTCTTTTAGCTCCCCTTTCTGTTATGAGGCTAGAATATGAAATTACAAAATTACATATATATATATAAAGAATACAAAAATTTGGGGTCTTCTAACTTCAAAAGAAGGCAGAAAAATCTAAAGGTAAACTAGTCCTCAGGTAGTGGCACTGTTTGGGAAGGTTATAGAACCTTTAGGAGGTGGAGCCTTCATGAAGGCAGTGTGTCACTAGGGTAGGCTTTGATGTTTATTTATTTATTTTTATTGGAAATAGATTTATTTTTATACAATATATTTTGATTGTAGTTTACCCTCCCCCAGCTCCTTCCAGTTTCTCCTTATCTCCCCTCCAACTCAAATCTACACCTTTTCTTTCTTTCTCCTTAGAAAACAAACAAGAATCTAAAAATTAATAATAAAATAAGATAAAGTCAAATCAAACAAACCAAATAAAAAGAGCCAAAGAAAAAGCAGAAGAAACACATATAGACACCAAGACACACATGTTCATACACACAGAAATTCCATTTAAAAAACAAACAGAAAAATAATATACAAGCAAAAGACATATACGGCTTTTGTTGTTGTTTAAAAAAAAAAAAAGCATACAAAGTATATGATAAAAAAAAAACACGACAAAACTTTAAAAATGCCATTGAGTTTGCTTTGTGTTGTCCATCTGGGCATGGGGCCTTCACTTAGACTGGTTTGTATGACCAGTGAGACTCCATTGGAGAAAACTAAATTTTCCTTAGCTGGTGGATATCAATTAGAGATAGCTTCTGGGTTATGGATATGGGCTTGTGTCCACTCTCTGCACTGGGACTACATCTGGCTTAGATATCTGCAGGTCCTGGTATGTTGCCACAGTCTTTGTGAGCTCAAATGTGGGCTGCTCCTGCTATTCAGAAGGCCTGTTTCCTCGTGTCCTATATGTCCTCTGCCTTTTAAAATATTTCCAGCTCCTCTTTCATAGGGTTCCATAAGCCCTGTAGGGAGGGATTTGATGGAGACAGTCCTTTTAGGGCTGAGTATTCCGAAATCTCTTACTCTCTACACACTGTCAAGTTGTGAGTCTCTGTATTTGTTCCCATCTAGTGCAGAAGGAAGCTTCTCTGATGATGGCTGAGCAAGGCACTGATCTATGAGAATAGCAGAGTGTCATTAGGAGTCATTTTATTGCTATGCTCCTTTGGCAGAAGAGTAGTAGTTGGCATTCCCCTAGGTCCCTGGGCTATTTAGATTCAGGTTCTTGGTCACCCAAGCAGTGTCCAGGATGGGTTTCATACCATGGAGTCGGTCTTAAATCCAATCAGGTAGTAGTTGGTCATCCAATAAGCTTTGTGCCATCATTGCACCAGTGTATCTTTCAAGCAAGTCACCATGTAAGTCAAAGGGTTTATAGTTGGTATTTACCTTTCTCCTCTTGTAGTGTACAGAGTACCTTTGAGTGCACAAGTACTAGTCAGTAGGAGTGAAGGCTCTAACTAGGCACCAGGTTCAACTTCTCTGTGTTCAGTGAGTTGTGTTGGTATTTGTCTCCAGCAGCAGGGCCTTACCATCAGTTTGTGAAGAGCAGCCAATAGCTTTGATAATATCCTGGGGTGAGGGGCTGGGATTTCCATTGGCCCATTTGGCCAACAACTAGTTTAGATGTAACCCATTCTAGGAACTGGAGGTTTCATTTGTTGAGGAGAGATGTCTAGTTAAGGCTTTGTCTCCCTCATTATTTGGTGATTCCATTTATAGTTATTTTTCATACAGGTATATATTTTATGAAGCTTCTACTGTATTAGATTTCAATCCAATCCCTCAAATGGCCCTTAATTTTAGCTATCCCTCCCTGTATTCCCTCACTTACTGCCCTCTCCTCCTTATCACCATTTGAATCTTTGTTTCCATTTCCCAACCCAGTGCATCCAGTTTATCATCAATCCACTCTATTTCTTCTTCCTAAAGAAATCCATCCCAATCCCTGCCCAAGTGCCCACTCTATGTATAACTTCTGTGGTTATATGGATTATATCCTTTTATCAAATACTTAATAACTAATATCCATATATAAGTGAATACACACAGTATTTAACTCTTTGGATCTGGGTTATCTTACCGGGGATGATTGTTTTCTAGCTTGACCCATTTGCCTGTTAATTTCACATCATTTTTTAACACTGAGAAATATTGTAATGTGTAAACATATGATGTTTTCTTTAGTCATTCATCTGTTAATGCATATCTAGGCTGTTTTCAATTTCTAGCTATTATGCATATAGCAGCAATGAACATTGATGTGCAAGTGTCTCCACAGTAGAATGCAAAGTCCTTGGGATATATGTCTAAGAGTGGTAAAGCTGGATCTTGAGATCTTCCTGAGGAACCGACACTGATTTCCATAATGGCTGGACAAGTGTGCACTCTTATCAACAATGTCCTCCCCTTGCTCCACATCCTTGCCAGCATGAGCTGTCACTTCCTTTATTGATCTTGGCCATTCTGACTGGTGTAAGATGAAATCTCAAAGTACTTTTGATTTGCATTTCTCTGAAGACTGAGGATGTTGATCATTTCTTTAAGTGCTTCTCAGCCATTTGAGATTCTTCTGTTGAGAATTCTGTTTATTAAACTGTAGCTCATTTTTAAGCATGCTGTTTTCATGATATTTGCTTTTTTATTTTACTTTTTTATGTATTTTGGGTATTAGCTGTCTATTAGGTGTTTATTTGGTTAAAAGAAGTCTTTTCCCATTCTGTAGCCTGCAGCTTTATTTGAATGATGATGTCCTGTGGCTTACAGAAGCTTTTTAGTTTCATGAGATCCCATTTAGTAATTGTTTCCCTTAGTGCCTGTGCTACAGGGCTCTTTTCAGGAAGTCGTCTCCTGTGTCAGTGAATTCAAGACTACTGCCTGCTTCCTTTTCTGCCAGATTCAGTGTAGATAGATGGCCTTATGTGGAGATCTTTGATCCATTTGGATTGGGGTTCTGTGCAGGGTGGTAAGTATGGATCTATTTGCATTCATCTACATACAGACATCCATTTTGATCAGCATCACTTGTTGGAGATACTCTTTTTTTCCAGTGTGTGTTTCTCACTTTCTTTATAAAAAACTAAACAAAACAAAACAAAACAAAAACAAAAACAAAACAAAAAAAACAGGTGTCCATAGGTATATGCACTTATTTCTGGGTCTCCAGTTCTATTCTATAAATCAACATGTATGTTTTTATACCATTATCATTCTGTTTTAATTACTATAGTATGATTTGAGATTGAGATTGGAAATACCTCCAGCAGTTCTATTATTAAGGATTGCGTTTGCTATTCAGGGTTCTTTATTTTTCCAAATGAAGCATAAATAGCCTCTTCACATTCTGTTAAGAATTGTGTTGGGTGGGTACATGCCATGTTTGCCCTTCTGAGTCTGGGTTACCTCACTCAGGATGATATTTTCTAGTTCCATTCATTTGCCTGCAAATTTAATGATGTCATTGTTTTTCTCTGCTGAGTAGTACTCCATTGTGTATAATAAGAACTTTTTAAGATTCATGCAATATCTGGCGCCCAACGTTTGTGGTACAACTTCACAAAAAAGCTGCTTGCCTGTGGTCTTCTGGGCCCCAGCTCAGACTTAGCTACACGTTGCTGGTTGTGGTGGCACAATGGTTGGATTTACTAAAGGAGGCAGGAGGATTCCAAGTTTGACAACAGCCTAGGAGGCTTGCTGAGGAGAAGCTGCGGCCAGGGCCTGACCTGATCCACAAATGGTGGTGGTGGGACCATGGAGGCTGCTGTTTCTAATTGCTGGCTCCTTCTCATTGTGTTGGTGACTGTGGTGATGCAGCTACCTGGGACAAAGGGTTTACTACTGCTTGTTCAGAGAAGAATTGCCAGGACCATGGTGTTACAAGAAAGTATCGGCAAAGGTCAGTTTGGAAAAGTTTGGCAAGACAAATGGTAGAGAGAAATTGCCGTGAAGATATTCTTTTCTAGGGAAGAACATTTGTGATTCTGAGAGACAGACATTTATCAGACTGTGATTGGTCTAAACCACAAAAAAAAAAAAAAAAAAAAAAAAAAAAAAAAAAATCTGCAGGGAACCGTGACCACACCTAACAACAACTTTGAAATCTTCAAATGATGATAGGACCCCACAATAATGATTCCACATTGACTATGGTAAAACCATTAAGCTGATTAACACCATGGAAAGATCGACTTTGGACTACAAACTATTCAGGACAATTTTGAGATGGCTAGCTGAGATGATCCAGCCTGACTACTTGAACAAGGATTTGAAACAAGCCCTGCACTTTCTCATTATGCAGCAACTGGGCAAATGATACAAGACTTGACAATTAACCAAAAAAAAATTTCTTTTCAGGATTCCCCTAAAGATGTCTTTACCCCTAGAAAGCAGGAAGTAATTTTAAGAAAATGCCGCCCACATTCACAAGAGGTGGGATGGGAGGTTTTTGGTCGTTTAATGAGTTTTGGATATTGACATTGTTTACAATGGTTGGTTACAAGTTGTTAATTGTTAATGGTCAAGAGAAAAGCTGAACAAGGAGATTAGATTCAGAGGTTTTGTTTAAAAAGAAAGAAGAGAATATAGATGTGAGGTAGATCATTGACTCTACTCTGAGGAAAAAGATAAGAAATAATAAGATAAATGGGTAGATAATTGAATCTACTCTAAAAAGAAAAAGATGAAGATATAAAAATGATAAAAGGTAGATTATTGAATCTATTATGAAAAGAAAAAAGAGAATATGGATATGAGATAAAAAAAATTGAATCTACTTTTTAAAAAAGGAACTACTTATTTTACATAGGATAAGTAATGAAAATTTTTTATCTGAGTTTATCAAATGTTACTGGACTGGACATTGTTAATACTTATAATGGAGTTTTTTTGTCTGAGTCTGTCAAATGTTAGTAGACTAGACATTGTTAACGTAATTCTTGACTGTATATACTTATTGGATAGTTTTTCTTGTATTAGTTATAAGCTTTTTTAATTTTAGACAAAAAAGGGGAAATGTGATGGTATTGTGTTCCCCAAAATATTGTGCACCCTAAAAAACTTATCTGAGATCAGAGAATAGAACAGCCACTAGATACAGAGACTAGAAAATGGTAGCACTCATGCCTTTAATCCTAGCATTCCAGAGGCAGAAATCCCTCTGGATCTCTGTGAGTTCAAGGCCATTTTGGAAACAGCCAGGCATGGTGACACATGCCTTTAATCCCAAGAAGTGAGCCTTTAATCCCAGGAAGTGATGGCAGAAAGCAGAAAGATATATAAGGCGTGAAGACCAGAAACTAGCAGCATTCAGGCTTTCGAGGAGTTCAGGTGAGATTCATTGGGATGAGGACTGAAAGGCTTCCAGTCTGAGGAAATAGGATCAGCTGAGACATTGGCGAGGTGAGGAAGCTGTGGCTTGTTCTGCTTCTCTGATCTTCCGGCATTCACCCCAGTACCTGGCTCAGGTTTGATTTTATTAATAAGACCTTTTAAGATTCCTGCTACAGCAACATGATGGGGAAACATGCAGGGACAACCAAACCACACTAGAGGGAACTCATGACAGTTGGATCAATGGCTGTGGAGCCTACGTGAGACTGGACTAGACCCTTTGCATGGTTAGACAGTTGTGAACCTTGATCTGCTTGGGAGGCCTCCTGGCAGTAGGATCAGAATCCATCTCTGGTGCATGAGTGGACTTTGTGGAGCTCACTACCTATGATGGGACACCTCGTGTGGCCTTGAGGCAGGAGGAAGGGGCTGGACTTGCCTCTACTGTACCTCCCTATGGGAGCCTTGCTTTCTTGTGGGTGGGAGTGGGGGGTGGGTTGGGAGGGGGAGGCTGGGGATGGGTGGGATGAGGGAAGAGGGGGATCATTGATTGGTATGTAAAATGGATGAAAAATTCTCATAATTAAAAATTTTTATTAAAGTATGGTGTTGGAATTTTAATGGGGATTGCATTGAATCTGCAGATAGCATTTGGTAGGACAGCCATTTTTTCAATATTAATCTTGCCAATCCATGAGCATGAGAGATCTTTCCATCTTCTGATATCTTCTTTAATTTATTTCTTCAATGTCTTAAAGATTTTATCATGCAAGTCTGTTATTGGGGTTATCTCCTGGTCCTTCCTGGCTCACGGTCAGAACAAATCTCTCTCACCCACCAATCTTGCAGCTGCTTGGACTCAGATAAACACACAGATGCTTATATTATTTATAAACTGTATGGCCTTGTGGCTCAGGCTTCTTGCTATCTAGTTTTTATATCTTAAATTAACCCATTTCTATAAATCTATACCTTGCCACATGGCTCATGGCTTACCAGTACTTTACATCCTGCTCCTTGCGGAGGCAGCTGGCACAGCTGGCAGTGTCTCCTGACTCAGCCTTCCACTTCCCAGAATTCTCCTCTCTCCTTATCCTGACTACATTATACTTCCTGCCTGGCTACTGGCCAATCAGTGTTTTATTTATCAATCAGACCAACACATTCACAGCATCCCCAGCACAAATCTTTCACTTGCTTGGTTAGAGTTGCCTCAAGATACTTTATATTATTTGAGGCTATTGTGAAAAGTGTTCTTTCCCTGATTTCTTTCTCAGTCTGCTTATCATTTTTATGCTGATTTTTTCTTTTCTTTTCCTTTTTCTTTCTTTCTTTCTTTTTTAGTTTCTCAAGACAGGGTTTCTCTGTGTACCAATGTGGCTGTCCTGGAACTTGCTTTGTAGACCAGGAATGACCTCAAACTCACAGAAATCCACCTGTCTCTGCCTCCCAAGAACTGGGATTATAAGTGTGTGTCACTACTACCTGGTTATGGTACTGATTTTTGAGTGTTAATTTTGTATGCTGCTTCTTTGCTGAAAGTAAGTATCAGCTGTGGGAATTCCCTGATGGAATTTTTAGGATCATATATGTATACCATCATATCATCTGCAAATAACTTGACGTTTTCCTTTCCACATTGTATCCCTTTGATCTACTTTAGTTGTCTTACTGCTCTAGCTAAGATTTCAACTACTATATATTAAATAGGTATGGATAGAGTTGACACCCTTGTCTTCCTCCTGATTTTAAAAGAATTGCATTGAGTCTCTTTCCTTTTGTTTAATGTTGACTGTGGGCTTGCTGTAAATCACCTTTATTATGTTGAAATATATCCCTGTATCCCTAGACTCTCAAGAACTTTTATCCTGAGGGGGTGTTGGGTTTTGTCAAAGGTCTTCTCTGCATCTAATGAGGTAAACATGTGGTTTTTGTCGTTCAGTTTGTTCATGTTGTGGATTATATTTATTGATGTACATATAATGAGCCATGCCTGCATCTCTGGAATGAAGCTTATTTGATTGTGGTTGATGATCTTCTTAATATGTTCTTTGATTCAGTTTGTAAGTAATTTATTGAGCATTTATGCATCTATGTTCATAAGGGAGATAGGTCTGTAATTCTCTTTCTTTATTGGGTAGTTTTATGGTTTAGATATCAGGGTAATTGTGGCCTCATAAAATGAATTAGGCAATGTTCCTTCTGTTTCTATTTTGTGGACTAATTTGAGGAGTATTGGTGTTAACTCTTCTTTGAAAGTCTGATAGTATTCTGTGCTAAAATCATTTGGCCCTGGGCTCTTGTTGGGAGATTTTTAATGACTGCTTCTATTTCACAAATGGTTATGGGTTTATTTAAATTGCACAACTGATCTTGACTTAATATTTAGGTGATACATTTGAAGTAAATTATCCATTTTCTTTAGCATAGGGGGAAAAGAGCCAAGGAAAGACACCCTGACCCTGACTTGACCCTAGGACCAGGATTTTGAAATCTCACCAAACCCTGAGTCAGGCTGCAGAATCCCATCAATCCCTGAGACCCTAAGATCAAAGTGCCCCAAGTCCCTGAGCTATCCCCAGAGAGCTCTGTCCTCACCCAAGGAATCTAATATAAGGTCTGTGCCCTGTTCAGTTTGGTACTGTTACTCACCAAGGCAGCCACCCTCCTGGATTCTTCCTTCCCAATAAATCTCTTGGTGAGGTTTGCTGTGCAGTGTGACATTTTCGCCAGTGAAGCCCAAGAACAACAACTTTCCCTGGAGCTGAGTGGAACAGGGCAGAACTGTAACAATTTCCCGGGGGAAACTTTCCCCTAGAGAATCAGAGTTGTTACACTCCAGGGGACCTGAGCAGAGCTGTAACAACTTTGCTGGGGAAGCACTCCCCTGTCCCAGGAGAGTCATTACATTGGGGAAAACTTCCTCTGAAGCAGAACTGTAAGATGCTACACTTAGTGACTTTGTAGTATTCCTTGGCTCCCAACTGCCAGGATACTTTTCCATTGGAGCTGAAATGCTTACATTTAGATTTCCCAGTTTCACAGTGTGTAGGTAAGTTCTTATGAGTATGTTCTATGGTTCTCTGAATTTCCTCAGTATCTGTTGTCTCATCTCTAATTTTGTTAATTTGGTTTTTCTCTCTCTACCTTTTAGTTAATTTGGTTAAGGATTTTTCTACTGTATGGATTTTCTGCAAAGAACCAACTCTGTTTCATTCTTTTCATTGTTTTTGTTTGCTTTTTTCTATTTTATTGATTTCAACCCTAAGTTTGAATATATCTTTTTGTCTACTCCTTAAGTGTGTTATATCTTCTTGTTGTTCTAGAGCGTTCAGGTCTGCTTGTTAAGTTGCTAGTGTGAGATCTCTAATAATTTTATGTAGGCACTTAGTGCTATGAACTTACCTCTTAAAACCACCTTCATTGTGTCCCATCAGTTTGGATATGTTATGTTTTTATTTTCATTCAACTTTAAAAGTATTGAATTTCTTTCCTAATTTGTCTTGACTCATTTTTTTATTCAGTAGATATTTGTTCAGTTTCCCTGAGTTTATTATTCATGATATCCAGCTTTAATCCATGGTGGTCAGATAGGATATGGGATATTACTTCATTTTTTTGTATCTGTTGAGAATTGATTTGTGACCAAGTATGGTCAAGTTGGAAGTTCCACAGCTACTGAGAAGAAGGTACATTCTTTTGTGTTTGGGTGAAATGTTCATTTGGTTTATGACCTCATTTAGCCTCAGCATTTCTCTGCTTAATTTTTGTTTGGACGACCTATGTATCAGTGATAGTGGGGTATTGAAGTCACCCACTATTACTATGTGAGGGTAATATGTGATTTTACCTGTAATAGTGTTCCTTTTATGAACTTGGGTGACCTTGTGCTTGTACATAGGTGTTTAGAATTGCAATATCTTCTGGATAGATTTTTTTCTTTGATAAGAATGTAGTGTCCTTCCCTATCTCTCCAGATTAGTTTTGGTTTGAAATGACTAGACTGGCTTGCTCCTTGGGTCCATTTGCTTGGATTACCTTTATCCAGCAGGAAGCAATTTAAAGAATATGATGCCCACATTCCCAAAGAGGTGGTGCGGGGTGGGTGGTTTTGGGGTCTTCTAATGGGTTTTGGGTTTGGGATAATTTTCATTGTTTAGGAGGGTTGGTTATAAGTTGTTGTTAAAGGTTAGGAAAAGGACTAAGCAAAGAAGATTAGATTTAAGGTTTTTGCTTTAAAAAAGATACATGGAAATGATAGAATAGAGGGTAGATTATTGAATCTACTTGGAAAAATAAAAAGAAGATATAGATACAATATAGATAAAAATAGATGATTGAATCTACTTTTGAAAAACAAGTACTAATTTTAAATACTTTGCATTGGATTGGATTTTTGTATATTGTATACAAATTATGTATATTGAGATTGATATTGTTAGAAAATGCCATACATATATTTCTAATCTTGTTCAAGATATTGTACTTATACTATTCATTTAACAATGTAATGCAATTTGCTGATCCTTGAATGTTATTATTACCAATTATTAGGATATAAAGAAATGAAAGTTAGTAATTAGGCATTACAAGAGAACTTGTAGTCATATTAGGTATGTTTCCAAGATTGAGCAGATATATTTTAGCTAGACAGGTCATCTTCAAACCCTTTAGAGATCTACAGAACATGGCATTTAAAATGTTTTAATAACTTAGAAAATTTTTATTTTTTGTTATGACTATGAGACATGTTGGCTCCTGGCAGCATCAATCTACTTCAGAGAAAATATGGGCACTGAAGAAACTGCATATGGAGTTAACTTTCATTGTGGCAAATATTAGCCACTGAACAACAAAGTATCCTCAAATTGACTGCTGACAAACAGGACAATTTAAAATGGACAGACAGGACACAAAACAAAGGACAAGTGTGATTGTGGCTTTAGCAACAGGCATCCTCTGAGGCCAGGACAATATGGCACCATCCCTGAAATGGCCTTTGCAATCTGGGAAAAGGTACAGTGCTCCTTTCTTTGAAGGCAGCTGAACAGGCAGTGGACCGATGGCTTCTGATATGCAGTGGGACAGCAGCTGAAACAGTTGTTCTTGAAGAGTAACTAAGCTGATAGAGTCTAATCTCTCAATGGTAGACTGACATTTAATAGAGGGATGTGGAGAAGAACAGGATGCTGAGATGAAGCCACACACACACAAGCCAAGAAGAATGGACAGATGAATTCAAAAAACATCAACAATTTCCAGAATTTAAAATCCTGAATCATGACATGACACTAGTGGAATTCAGGTGTTTCTGGTACATGGACTGCTTTCACCAAATGTGAGGTCAAACTGTTGACCTTGTGTACATCCTAGTTCACAAATGAGTCTGTCAGGTAAGCTAAGCCTATAGGCTGAAGATGATGCCCCAACACTGTGGAGAAACCTCAGGTGACTGTCCAGGTAGCTGGCTATTTCTGTCAACTCACATTTTTTTGGAAGCTGCTTGCATTCACTTCCTGTTTTTATTTTTTTAGGTAATAATTATTTCCTTCTTGGGTCTCTGAGGGAGTTGAAGATTAGATAGTTATAGCTGTAGTTTTCCTTGTTAAGAATTTCAGAAAAGAAACTCACTAAGAGCTGTAAGTTTATAAATTTAAAAGACATTATAAGATAGTTCTGTTAGAAATACAAGTTAGGATAGAACATTTTGAACTTACCAAAATAGGATAGATAATGAAATTATTTTCTCTGAATATGTCAAATGCAAATGGACTAGACATTGTTTAGGTATTTATTGCTTATATATATTGTATATAGTTATTGTACATTTTGTATATAGTTTTTCTTATATTAGTTATAAGGTTTTTTCTTTTTATTAAAATAGAAAGGGGGAAATATGGTGATATTTCATTTGTGCTGAAATGTTATTTTATTTGTATGTTAATAAATAAAGTTGTCTGGGGGTCAGAGCTAATAGCAAGCCATAGCAGAAGCCAGGTGGTGGTGGGACACACCTTTAATCCCGATCATATGACAGGCATATCTCTGTGTGTTCAAGGGTACAGCCAGCAATGGATACACAAGCCTTTAATCTCAATAGCAACCATAGAGACCTGGAGGGCTGTATAGACAGGCAGTGATGAGGAGGTCATGTGGTTGGGTTTACAACCAATGAGAAAGCAGAACAGAAAATCAATAAAAAGACAGACACACAGGAAGTAGGCCTCTTTCTGAGGGGAAGGATGGCAACGGCAGTGAAGGGTAAGAAGAAGTTTTTAGTATCAGCTCTTAGTTACTGCTTTGACCTCTTGGACTTTTAACTATGCATTTGGCTCGGTGTTTCTTATGCAATAAGACCATTACATCTATACCCAGGCCTTCTGGCTTTTAGAGTCTCTATTGAGAAATCAGGTATAATTCTAATAGGTCTGTCTTTATATGTTACTTGGTCTCTTTCCTTTGCAACTTCTAACATTCTTTCTTTGTTCCATATATTTAGTATTTTCATTATTATGTGTCACGGGTAACTTCTTCTCTGGTGCAGTCTATTTGGTTATTCTGTATGCTTCTTATACCTTAATACATACGTTCTTCTTTAGGTTGGGGAAATTTTCTTCTGTGATTTTGTTGAAAATATTTTTGGTGAATTTGACCTGGGTTTCTTCTCCTTCCTTTTTTGTAGATTTGGTCTTTTCATGTTGTCCCAGATTTTCTGGATGTGATGTGATTTGTTTTCAGATTTTATATTTTCTTTGACTGGTGTATCCATTCCTTCTATCCTGTCTTCAATGCCTGAGATTCTCTTTCATTTCTTAAACTCTGTTGGTGAGGCTTGCCTCTGAGGTTTTTGTTTTACTTCCTAAATTTTCATTTCCAGTTTTACTTTAGTTTGTGTTTTCTTTGGTTATTCAATTTATGCTTTCATGTCTTGAACTATTTTCTTCACTTTGTTCCACTATTTACATTTTCGCTGATTTCATCAATGGATTTATTTGTATTCTCTTTAAAGTCCTTAACATATTCATAATAGCTAATTTGAAGTTCTTATCTTGTACTTTGGCTATATTGCATCTCTCGGGGCCTACTGTAGTAGAGTTGCTAGTTTTTGGTGGAGACATTGCCATGGGTGTTCATGACTGCATTTTTATGCTGGTGACTAGGCGTCCGAGTTTGGATGATTATAATTCTGGGTATTGGTGTCTGATCTTGTCTTGGTTCATTTGGTGTTCTAGTCCCTGGTTTCTCTTGCCCTCCCTACATCTTCGGACATTGTGGTGGCTATGGGTTTCCTGGTTGGTACTCAGAAGGGAGTACTTCTAAGACCCTGCCTGGTGTTGAGAATGGTGGTCCTGGGGAAAAAGTGTTTCTGGGTATTGAGAGCTGACAGGAAGGAATGGGGATGGGCTTCACAGGTGCAGCTGAGAATGTGCACAGGAGAGAGAAAGATGGTTCTGCCATGAGGATCTGCTGAGTCCCTAGAGGACTGCTTTGGGGATGAAACTGGGGCACTGAAAATGGAGAATAGGAAGGAGGATGGAAATCACTTACCTGATTTCCAGGCCAGGGTAGCCAACAGGTTTCCAGATACAGAGTTCCTCTGGGTCTTGCTGGCTGATTCCCAGGCCAGTGTGGCTAGTGACTTTTCAGATATTGACTAGAAGTGTAACCTCCTCACCCCCCCCTCTCTCCCTCTCTTCTGTGTGACAATGAAAATATGATAAGCCAGCTTCCTGCTCTTGCCACCACATTTCTCCTGCTATCCATATTCCTTCCCCACTATGATGGATTCTATATTTCTGGAATTGTAAACTAAAATAAACCTTTTCTTTAATAACTTGCTTTTTGCCAGGGTAATTTATCTCAGGCACAGAAAAGGGACTAGTACAAGGACTATCAGTGACTACCCCCCAGATAACTAGGAAAATCAAACAAGTTAGCATGCATAAAAGTAATACACTATACTTAGTATAATGAGCACTCAGAAAACATGTCATGAATGTGACATTTCTGCACCCACAACTGACTTCACTAGTCCAGGTTTTGGTAAAAGTAACGACAACAGAATTATGTTTGGAAAATGAGTAATAGGTAAACACCAGTACTCATCTTGTTACCTGGGGCAATAATGTTCCCTTCTCAGAGCCATTAGAGTCTCCCAGTGAATTTGAGAGTCATCTTCTGAACTTTAGTATGTCAAACCAGCAAATGTCTATCATAGCAAGCTCCTGTGCTTCCCTGGACTTGTTCATTTTTTGCCTCCTCACTTTTTACAATTCCAGACAACTTTTAAAATGGATGACAGAATTAAGATAAATAACTTTGTTCAAACCATTCACTAACCTAATTTGAGTTTTAAATTACTTATCATAAATGTCTTGACAATGCTTACAATACTGTTTCAAATAAATTTAAACAGCTGTTTCCTATTTATTTGCCCTATTAACTTAGGATGAGAGTGAAAGAAATGGAATCAACAGAGACAAGAAAGAAGAGGGAAACATGCTAGTCTGGTGGACCTGTTCTTATGGCCAAAAATACCTAATTTAGAAATCACTTGATCAGATGGTTTTAGAGGTGAGCCTGCAGTTTTACTGCTAGCCTTGGTAGATTGGGGTTGCATTTATTTCAATCAAGTCATTTTTAGGGATTTTTAATCCATCTCATAGGTTATTCTCTATAACACTAAATGAGGAAAAATCAAGTGACAAGAGTAACTGCTAAAGCAGCAAACTGAAATGAACTTAAATTAAAACAGCCAGGTTACAATGAGAGAACTGTCCTGAGTGCTAAAGGGACGCAGAGATGAACAGGCCTGGCCCTCACTCTCATAGAGCACAGTCTAGAAATGGACTGATAACACATGCACAAATAGCTGTGTGAGAAAAGATATGGTGAATAACAGAAGGTAGATGTTCTTCAAGAAAAATAAAAGTTCTATATAGAGCAAGGGTAGAGAGGAAGAGATTGTCACTTCAAATTCTAACATGCCCACCATATGATCTTCTGATTTCCAACAAACCTGCGTTTCCTGCAGCCTTCCCAACCTCAATTGATGGCACCTCATCTTCCCAGTGACTCAGGTAAACACATCTCTCAAGCACTAGAGAAGTCTAATTTTTCAAATTATGTCTGGAACTCATCCATCTTTCAGCAACATTTAGTACTACCACAGTCTTCCAAATTCCTATCATAACTTGAGAGGATTACTGTAATATCTGCACACGTAGTCTCTCCAGTTCTACTGGTAACACTCCAAATTAGAATTCTCCAGAGAGACAGAAACAACATAGTATTTGTATGTGTGTATATGAGTATGTTATGGGGGGAGATTTATTGGGCAAATTGGCTTGGATGATTATAGAAACTGAAGAGTTCTTTGGACTACTGTCTCAGTTGAAGACTATGGAATGTTGGTTCTAGTGTATAAGCCTCTGACACAGAAAAGCTGATGATGTAACCAACACTCAGTCTGAGGGTGAATTGCAAAATCCTGGGGATAGCTGTTTTTTCAGGTCTTAGAGTCCTGTAGTTTTGACATCTAATGGGAAAGGAGTGTGTTTCAGTTCTAAAACAAAGAAGGTACTTTATTTTCTCTGTTACTTTTCCATATCTGGGACCCCAGCCAACTGGATAATGTCCATCCACAGTGAGGGTCAGATCTTCCTAACTCAGGCCCCCAACTCATAAGCTAATCTTTCCTGGAAGCAGTCTCATAAGCATACTTAGAAGCAATGCTCTACCAGCTCTCTGGTCCTTAATCACATTAAAAATGACCATTACATATGATATGGCTGGTTCTAAGCACAGTAGCCAAAAGATCTTTTTAACATATAAAATATATCATGTCATTCCTATGCTCAGAATGCTCTAAAGTCTTTTAGAAGCACATGATATGGCTGGTTCTTAGCACAGTAGCCAAATGATCTTTTTAACATATAAAATATATCATGTCATTCCTATGCTCAGAATGTTCCAAAGTCTTTTAGAAGGGCTGACAAAGGCCCTGCCCAATATGACTTCTTGATTCCTTTAAGGCCTATTTGTGCCTTAATGTCTCAAGATAAGCAATACAGAGAGATAAGTACCACAGGTGAATCCAAGAGTTAATATCATAGAAACAAAGTGTAACATGTGGTTTCTAGGGGCTGAGAGAAGAATACATTGGGAAGAGTGTGTCAAAGGATGCAAAATTTCAGTGATCTGATTTCAGGGAGAAATATGTTCAAGAGAACCATTGTATATGATGAGCTCCTCTCAGGTGTTCCCCTTGCTGCATCTTGGCCTTTTGATGTATAAGATGCCAGACATCTCTGTTCAAAGGGAGCTAACCCTCTGCACCTTTCCCTGACACCAAGAGCTGAGGGCTGCCTTGGCAATGAATGCTATTTTCAGTCACCAAATATCACTGATGTGCCCTGGAGAGATATCATATTTTCAAGTAGAGGATAGTCCTTTTCCCATAATTTAATATGGCACAGCTTTATAGATCTACACAGTCACACAATAACAATGTCGGCAGATAGTAAAATAAAAATAGCTAATAAGACAAAGCTACCTTCAGTTCAAAAGAATGCATGGACTCTTGTCATGAATTTTTCTTTAGTAGTAAGTTTCCAAATAATTTCAACTCTAAAGTCTTTCCTCTGCACCACAGATCATCATGAACTTCAGATGCATTTCAGAGAAGAAAAACAAGCTGCCTTGCTCTCCCAAAGGTATAAATTCCAAGGATTTCTCTCAAAGAACTTCAAGTTACCCCTTCAGTGTTAGCATGTGATGGCTTCCTTTGGAGCAATGGTCCCAAGAGCTTTACTATACTCCAATTCTTCACTTCCTCCTGTGCCACATGACTACACTGCTAGGTTCATGTTCCATAATTTAAAGGAGGAACTTTCCTGTTTAAAGAAGTACCTAGTAGCATCCGATTTTTTCTTGAAGGTCCCCTCTATCTGATGGCTCTAATTTAGGGGAGGTAGCATAGAAAATTACCTGGTAGATAATTCAAAACAAGAATATAGCATAAAATGTTTTCAATGATGATGGATATCAGTCTCATCACCAAGCCTGTGCACAGTGGTTGTGCTTCAACATTGGATGGAGTAAGGTAGATGAGCAACTAACACTAAATCAGCTGCTGAAACACAGCATCATCAGGGTTACAAAATATAAGCTATGATAGCATTGCACATGGAGATATGAATACATAATGAGACTCATTTGAAATCTCAAAATGCAGCACATACTGTGTGAAACCCTTCAATAAAGTGTTCTTTAAAACAATAGCCATTTACAATGATATGTCACATCTAAAAAGATAACAATATTTAGAAAAAATTTAAATACAATGTAAAACATTCCTGTATAAGAAGATGAAGGTCAGAAGCCAATTTATTCAATATCAAGTTTTATGTCGTACTAGTTTACTCTATAAAGTCAAATACATAACAAAAACTTATAGCCACAGCTTGTGAAAATGAACTATGCGCAAAGTATCTTCATGAAAGAAGTCTGAGATGGAAGGTGTGCTCTGAGCTTATAAGAATGGGGTTTCTGGGTATATTATTGGGATACTGGAGGACTGCAGATAATTATGTCAGCTTAATTCTTTGGACTGTGGTCTCTTCGTTTGGAATGTAAATTTCATCAATCTGAATCAACAAACATGATAACCCATTGTACCCAGGCTGTTCCCTTTCTGTCCCAAACACCCTTAGTAATCATTAGTGCCCCTTCACATTTGCAGGACAATTATTCTCCCTTTGTTCTTCCTGACAAAGCACTGAACATTCAATGTAGATTACAATTGCCTGAGCAAATAGCATTAAGTGCTAAATTTATCTGAATAATTTAAAGCAACCAGCAGAAAGTACATGTTCCTAAGCTCTTAAGAGATGGGTTCTCAAGACCTCAGCAAAGCATTTTAAATGCAATGAAAAGGATCCACAGAAGTGATAACAAGATACATATCACTGTAGCCATGGCATTTGTTCCATACTAATAGAGTTTTACTCTAATTAAATGTGAGATGAAAATAACAAAAATCTAATATAGTAGACATGATCACTAAATGCTCTCGGGTTTGTTTCTTGCCTTTAATGAATTAGCATTGTGCTGATTTTTAATGGGCCAGTTGGCTACCCGGAGGCCTGAGGGGAATACCAAGTCATGCAGAAGTCATCTGTTCTCATTCAGGGTGGCCAGATCTGCCTAACAATATAACCACAGCCAGCTTCCCTCAGTTCATGACACTAGAGGAGAATTAATTCACTGATGCTGTCTTGGAGATTCCCTTGCACAGCCACATATTGACCCTTAGATCTCCTGGGCTTCTGTTTTGTTTTTCTGTGTATGGATGTTTTGTCTGCATGCATGTCTGTGGAAGCCAGAAGAGGACATCAGTTCTCCTGAAACTGGACTTACAGTCAGTTGTGAGCCACCAGGTGGGTGTTGGGAATCAAACCCAGGTCCTCCAGAAGAGCAACCAGTATTTTAAACACTGAACCATCTCTCCAGTCCCCTCTTAGGTTTTTGCTTACAAACTATTGATATTTTTCCTTTGTTTTCTGAATGGATAGGTTATTGCCCTTGATATAAGGATTCACACTGCACTTCCCATGAAACTTCAAGAATAAGAAACACACACAATTTATAGAAATATATGTAATATGAAACAATTCCTATGAGACTCATAGTTTAGTTTTAAGCATCTATCTTAAAGGGAAAGCCTAATTCAGTATTTCTGCACTAATCTTTACAGTTTAAAACAGACTTTAAAATCAAAAGGGCAGGGCCATGTGTACTTTTCTCTTAGTGTATTGGGCTCATTCGGAAGAGTACTAATAGGATAGTGGCTGGACACTTAGATCCCAGCTAGAGTCAAGCTGCTTGGTGAAAAGGCTAATATACTATGTGCTGTGTAATCTTTGGACAAGTCAAGGGGACATTATGGGTCTGTATTTCCTCAACAGAAAAATAAGGCAGGTACTGATATTAGAATCTATTATATCTCGAAGTATTGTTAGATAGACTGAATGATATCTATGCAAACGTTTATTACACTGCCAATGATAAGTATAAAATAAATGCTTGATATATATGACAAGTATGTAACACATTGGTGATTAGCATTATAACTAAATATTTTCAAGGATCTGAATAAGGTTACTTGATCTTTGCAAATGAACTAGGCTGATTTTGGAACTATACCTTAAAGCATGCTAATTGACTAATTGTATTTCCAATTATATTGTAATATATTCCAATTGTATTTCTCTAGATTCTGCTTTGGCAAGGATAGTCTGATTCCCCTTCCCCTTCTCTTCAGTGAGTTTAACAGTCCAGGGACAGGGGGACCCTACTCTTCCCTATTTGTGGTTTTCTATTTTCCTTGATTCTGGGATGCATCAAATAAACCTAGGTGGGTAACACTGACCCATGAACTCTTGTCTATACTTTAAGTCATTTCTTACCTCAGGGCACTATATTACATATTGACCATTAGAAATGTTTTTTACTCTTGAATAAAGTTAATTCTCAGTTTGAAGTATTTTTAAGCCTTAAACACTGCATTTAAGGGAAATTATCCATTTTTAAAAATTAGTTCACTTCAATTACTTGTCTTTACTAAATTTAGCCTCTAGAGCCTACATCATCTGCCTTTTTCAGTATTGTTATCTTCTAATTTTTAAAAATATTTTATAATTTGCTTATACATTTATTGCTTTAAGAGATAATCTTAACTATATTTCTCAACACCTGATAAAACTAAAGGACTTTTCTGGAGGGAGTTCAAACCTGTTTAAGTTATAACTAGATCCTAGGGATTTATTTTTCTTTCTGTTGTTTATTTATTTATTTTCCTGTTGTTATTATCAGTTTTCTCATTTATATAATATATATATATATATATATATATATATATATAATATACACACAGATATATATATGTACATTTACATTCTTCTCTATATATTTTCAGCATAGAACTAAAAGAGAAAACAGAAATCAATTTAAATTACTCTTAGTTTTAATATTTTGAAATTAAAAATAGGAACAAAAGGGACTCTTTCTGGTTCAGTGTAAGAATAAATTCATTAATGCTCAGTTTGAGTACTACAAATCAGATGTGCTGAGTTGCACCCTGCTATTTTTAGTGCTGGCAGGTAAGTCTCAACCCTTGCAGGCCTTGGTTCTTGTTGTTTTCTGTAAAAAGATATTAATAAATAAATAAGAAGAAAGAAAGAAATGAACTCTGAGTTTTCCCACAGCTATGAATTTTGCCTTGTCCTGAATGCATGCCTAAAAATATAACCATTTATATTTTGGAGTTATCTATTTTTAAAAAAATAGAATATACTTGTGTGCTTGATTTTTCTGTATAATAATAACAAGGTTGAGAACTGTATCTCCCTACAGAAAAATTCCTTGGCCTTAAGATGAAATAATCACTTAAATATCCTCTTTTATATAACCTTTTATAGGTTGCTTTTTTAGGACTTAATAAGATACTTAAACCTTAATGACTTTTTAAGTCTCTTAATGAGGACACAAAGTTTATAATATATTAAATTTTAACCCAATGTCTATATGTTCTCATACAACAAATGGAAAATTTGCTGTACCTAACCTCCTCCTTAGCTATGTTTTGTTCTCCCCAGAACTGCTCACACCTGTGAGGAATGCCTGAGTGACAGAGCCCTTGCCTCTCTCCCAGGCCTGGAGTACTGTGTGGTGCTGAGCAACACAGGGTTTTGTCAGCACAGTGTCAATCATCAATCCATCCTGGTCCCTCATTCCTCCTGACTGCACTGACTGAGGGCAGCGGTCTCTCTTTTGCCTGCAGTGGGAAGAAACTACCCCTTCATTTAGGGAAATTGCTTTTATAAAACTTTCTGTTATTAGGGAAGATGTAAACTATTCATAAGTAACTTTGTTCCATTGTTTCATTGTTTTATTTGAGCATGAAACTCATGTATTTTGTTAAAGAAAAGGGAATAGATTCTTCTTCTTCTTCTTCTTCTTCTTCTTCTTCTTCTTCTTCTTCTTCTTCTTCTTCTTCTTCTGTTTTTGTTGGTGGTGGTGGTGAGTTTTTGTTGGTTTGTTTGTTTTTGTTGTTTTGTTTTGTGTTGTGTTGAGACAGGGTTTCTCTGTGTAAAGCCTTGGCTATCTTGCAATTTGCTTTGTAGACCAGGATGCCCTTGAACTCAGAGAGGTCTGTCTGTATCTGCCTCCCAAGTGCTGGGATTAAAGGCCACTGTAGATGTAACTGTTTTGTTAAATAAGAAAAACAGAGCCAATTGCAGAGTTAAAAGACAAGAGGTCAGAGCAATAGCTGAGAACTGAAAACCTTACCCTTCACTGCTGCTCTGTCTTTCCTCTCCACAAGAGACCTACTTCCTGTATCCTGTCTTTTATATAGACTTTCTGTTCTGCCTTCTCATTGGTTGTAAACCTACGCACATGACCTCCTCATTACTGCCTGTCTGTATAGACCTCCAGGTCTTCTATGGTTGATATTGAGATTAAAGTTGTGTGTCGCCATGCTGGCTGTATCCTTGAACACATAGAGATCCTGCCTAGCTCTGCCTCCCAAGTGCTGGGATTAAAGGTGTGTACCACCACCGCCCAGTTTCTGCTATGGCTTGCTCTGACCCCAAGGCAACTTTATTAATATACAAATAAAATCATATTTCAGTACAAATAAAATATTACCACATGCCACCACACCCAACTACATAATAGATATTTTTAAAAATATAAACAAGAATCTGTTTCTACTTTCATCATCCCAAAGAAGCTTCGGGAAAGTGATCAGTTTCCCTCATAAATAATAGTATCCATTTTCAGCATTTCATCCTCTACTTGGAGCTCTAAACCAGAATCAAGATCCCCATAGATGCTATGCCTCAAAGGCTGGAGAGATAGCTCATCAGTTTAGAGCACTGGATGCTCTTCCAGAGGACATGGGTTCAGTTCCCCTCACTCACATGGTGGTTCACAGTAACTCTGGTTTCCATAGGTACACACACAGAGCACAGACACAACATGCAGGTAAACATCTACATAAATGAAAATAAATTTAAGAAAAAGATGTTCCTTTCCCTTTGGGCACTCAAATTAAAGCAAGAAGAGAAGAAATTGTCCAAATTACATTAATTCTTATAATAATCTTTTAAATCCCACTTATAGTAGAGTGAATAGACTTTCTCAAGAAATATGGTATACAATTAAAAGTAAACTTTCTGGCCTGCAACCCCCACCCTGGCCTGGAGAGAAAAGAACAGACTGATGGAGCAGGCACTTAGCAGAAGAACCAGCAGCCAGGCTAGCCAGCCAGGCCCACACCCTCTCCCTGCCTGGCTGTGCCCTGCAGGGGGCCCAGATCATATCTATGGTCTGTGCTGCAGCCTGCAGAGAGGAGGTGAGACATATTGATTTGAGCAGCCTATGCTGCCACTAGAGGCCATGATGATGTCTGGGTCTCTGCTGCTGCTGAGGGCCATGTCTGGGTCTGTGATCCTACTACAGCCTGGGTCTGTGTTGATGTTCATGGTCCAATATACTATGTCTCCCAATAAAATTTACCTGAGGATCAGAGGAAAAAGCCAGCTACTATATTAACATAGAAGTAGCACATGCCTTTAATCCTATCACTTGGGAGACAGGGATCTGTCTGAATCTCTGTGAGTTTAAGGCCACACTGGGAACAGAGCCAGGCATGGTGATACATGCCTTTAATCCCAGCACTAACCATAGAGGTCTGGAAGTCTATTCAGACAGACAGGAAGTGACAGAGCTGGGCAGGAAGAGGAAATGATGTAGATGGACTGAGAGAGCAAATGAGAGAACAGAACAGAAAGGCATATAGGTGTGGGTAGACAGGAAGTAGCTCACTTTGGAAGCTGCAGAGTTGGTGAGGTGAGGTGAGGTTAGCTATGGCTTTTCCTATTCCTCTGATCTCTCTCAGGGTTTAACCCCAATTTTTGCTTCCAAGTTTTTTGATTAACAAGACCATTTAGCAATCCATAGACAAGTTACCACCAAAGGCCATGCAGAGGTCCATGATCTATGCTGCAACCTGGAGCCATGTCAATGTCCATAGACTATACTGCACTGCCACCAGGCACCATATTGTTCTGAATGGGCTGTGCTGCCACCTCAGGCCATGGTGATGTCCAGGCCCAGGCTGCCTCTGAGGCCTATGTTGGGGTCCACAGCTCTGTTGCAGCCAGTCTGTGTTGATGTCTATGGCCTGTGTTGCCACCAAAGGCAAGGTGGACATCCATGGTCTATGCTGTAGCCTAAGGCCAGGTTGATGTCTGCTATCTGGAGCATCTCCAAGGGCCTTGTCTGAGTTCATGGTCCTAATGCAGCTGGGGGCCATGGTCTTGGTCTGTGCTGTCACCAGAAACCATGTGGAAGCCCATGATCTCCTGCTGACTATGAAGAGTTTGGAAGGTACTTTGACAATGATATTGATGTCTGCAGATGCACATTTGAGAAAGAGGGACACGGAAAGCTTCTGTAACAAATCCTACCCTCCCAATTCCCCTCCCAAAAAGTAATAGCCTATCAAAGAAAAATCTTAAAAACTGTGATAAGGATGCTGAAGTGTAGCTCTCCTCAATTGATGGCTTCTTGTGGGGTTGGGAGAGGAAGGACTCAGCTTTATTTAAAGGGCTGGCTACTGAGAGTTTGACCATAATCCAGTGAGTAGGTAGTTAACACAAACTGGACTTTGTTTTGGGTTTTTGTTGTTGTTGTTTTTGTTGTGGGAACTGTCACAAGGGCAGGGGTCAGACAAGGAAGTACTGGGAAGTGAGTATGATTGGGTGTATAATGTGAAATTCTTAAAGAATCAAGAAAAATATTGTATGTATGAATATATACACATATGTATTATGTATATACAATATATAGTAAACCTTTGTACACAGGTTAATACAGAAATTCACAGTGAACAGTGCAGAGAATTAAATGTCAATAGTGTATGTAGCTGAAGTTTTTTCCAGTCCCACTCAGGCGCACAGCCACTCAGACCCAAGTAAACACACGGAGACTTATATTACTTATAAACTGTATGGCTGTGGCAGGCTTCTTGCTATCTAGTTCTTATATCTTAAATGAACACATTTCTATTTATCTGTAAGTTGCCATATGGCTTGTGGCTTAGTGGTACTTTACATCTTGCTTCTCATGGTCTCCTGACTTAGCCCTTCACTTCCCAGAATTCTCCTCTCTCTTTATCCCACCTATACTTCCTGCCTGGCTACTGGCCAATCAGCACTTTATTTATTAACCAATTAGAGCAACACATTCAAAGCACACAGAGCAATATCCACAGCAAGAATGTTCAGCCATAAATAAGACATCTGTTTCATGCTTTTCCTTACTAGGCTTAGGGACTATAGGGGTGGTGTTGTAAAAGCCAGAGTTGGAGGATTAGGGCAAAACAGTGTTGTCTAGATATATGGGTCAGGACCCCCACACTTATGAACTCATGGCAGCTGTGGGTGCTGCCCAAGGCCTCCACAGGATCAAGCCAGTCAGCATTCTATCATGAAGAGGAAAGGGTTTCATGAGACATCAGCCTAGCTGAGAAGCTCAGACAGATAGCGTCTAGGGAAGGGAGTTTGTTTAAGGATGTGATTGCTGATAGGCCCCCTTGCTGCAGTGGATGGCCCATACTCAGAAGTATATAGGCAGCACAGTTTGGAGTCAATGTTTATTTTAATGAAAGGAAAAAGGAAGACACAACATTGTAAAGGTAAAAAGGCAGGTCTGGATGAAGTTATGGGAGAGTACGATCAAAATACACTGGTTGAAAATCTCAAAGAACTAATAAAAATATAATTTTTAAGAGATGTCACACTATGAGGTCATGAACACTCACCTCCCTCTAGAGCAGTGGTTCTCAACCTTCCTGATGCTGTGACCCTTTGATACAGTTCCTCATGTGGTGGTGACCCCAACCATAAATTATGGTTACTACTTCATGACTGTAATTTTGTTACTGTATGAATTATAATGTAAATATCTGATATGCAGGATATCTGGTATGTGACCTCCAGAGGGCTTATGACTCACAGGTTGAGAGCTGCTGCTCTATAAACCTGCAGTGGCACATCCTCCAGTTTTAGAATGTCTATGTGAACAGACCATGCTTGCTTTGCAGGGCTGAGGATTCAACACCAGACCTTGCACACACACCATTTCACAGAGCTGCATCCTCTACCTACCTTCCCTCCATTCTTGCTTCTGAATTTCCTAGTACATTGTCACCAGGTTTCCAGTTATCCCTTCTCTTACCCAAGTTATTTGTTTGCCTGTATGTTATGAACATCTTATTCTACAAATATCTCTAATTCCTTATAAATTCATCTAATTATCTGTGACTAGCAAATGTAAGTATCTATGACTATTAGAACCATCTTTAAGGTCATTTGAATTATTTATTTGTTCATGTTTTCATTCAATCAGCATGTGAGAGTTTTCCCATGGTTGACAACTGAAGGCCTGAGCTATGTCCTTTGACCAATCAGCTGCTTTACTTGTTTTATCTTCTGCCTCACAGCTGGGCTTCAAAATGACAGATGTGAAAGAGCTAGAAATTATACTAACAGTTACATAGAGAATTGTAGTCTAAGACATAAGTGTAAAATTAAATAAATCATTAGAATGTCATCACCACAGAGATATTGATATGTAAGAGACATTACTAAGAAAATGATCAAAATGCATTGGATGACAGTCTCATCCAATATATTTTGATCATACTCTCCCATAACTCAATATATTTTGTCATTCTAGTTATTTTTATGAAATGATGCATTATCTACAATTTTCTGATCTGCAATGCCATCATCTCCATGCTCTGCAATGCCATCTCCATCCTCTGCAATGCCATCATCTCCATCCTCTGCAATGCCATCATCTCCATCCTCTGCAATGCCATCATCTCCATGCTCTGCAATGCCATCATCTCCATCCTCTGCAATGCCATCATCTCCATCCTCTGCAATGCCATCATCTCCATCCTCTGCAATGCCATCATCTCCATGCTCTGCAATGCCATCATCTCCATGCTCTGCAATGCCATCATCTCCATCCTCTGCAATGCCATCATCTCCATGCTCTGCAATGCCATCATCTCCATCCTCTGCAATGCCATCATCTCCATCCTCTGCAATGCCATCATCTCCATCCTCTGCAATGCCATCATCTCCATGCTCTGCAATGCCATCATCTCCATGCTCTGCAATGCCATCATCTCCATCCTCTGCAATGCCATCATCTCCATCCTCTGCAATGCCATCTCCATCCTATTCAGTGCTATCTCTACCCTCTACAAAGCTATCTTCATCCTCTGGTCCACTCACTTTATGCTGTGTCATTTCATATCTAACTGAGATAGAGGTACTGCTAAAACTAAGGTGAGGCTGGCTCATCTGTATGGTAGTAGACTTTGCTCTCCTTAAATTTGCCACTCGTTAATAAACCTATGTTGAATTATCTGAAGCTGTGTGATT
Source organism: Onychomys torridus (assembly GCF_903995425.1). Lineage (NCBI taxonomy): Eukaryota > Metazoa > Chordata > Mammalia > Rodentia > Cricetidae > Onychomys > Onychomys torridus. The sequence goes on along the minus strand of NC_050457.1, from coordinate 1,641,883 downwards.
GTTGATTCCTGTCTTAGGGTTTCTGTTGCTGTGATAAAACACCATGACCAAAAGGGAGGAGGTTTATTTTGGGGAGGAAAGGGTTTATTTTGCTTATTCTTCCTTATGACAGTCTATCATCCAGGGAAGTCAGGGCAGGAATTCAAGGCAAGAGCTGGTACAGAGGCCAAGGAGGAAGACTGCTTGCTGGCTTGTTCCTCTTTGGCTTGCTGAGCCTATTTTCTTATAGAAACCAGAACCACTAGCCCAGGGGTGGCTCTGGCCACCATGAGCTATGCCCTCCCACATCAATCATCAATCAAGAAAATGTGCCACAAGTGTGCCTACAGACTAATCTGGTGGAGGCATTTCCTCAGCTGAGGTTCTTTCTTCCAAAATGATTAGCTTGTGTCAAGTTGACATAAAACCTAGCTGGCACAACTGACCCCCTGTCAACTTGACACACACATACACTACTGTTAAACCATCACCTTTTCTTTCTTGTTCATCTTTGAAGACCTCATGTTAATATTAATATCACAATTTAAATCCTTCTAGTTTTTCAAAGTCCTATCTAGCCTTTACAAATTCAAACACTTAATACAGTTTAGTCTCTATAACATTTAAAATCTCCTTCAAGATTCAGAGTTTCTTTTAAAATACCCATAGTCTCTCTAGAATATAAAATCTCTTCAATGCCTCTCAACTGTGGGCTCTTGTAAGATCAAAATAAGTTGAATAAGGGCAGTCACACTCTAAGCAAAACAGAACTCCAACAGTGGAAGTAACTCAGTGTTTCACATTTGGAACATTGTTCTGCTGCTATGAAGAGACACCATAACCAAGGCAACTCTTATAAAAGGAAGAATTTAATTGGGGGCTGGTTTACAATTTCAGAGGCTTAGTCCATCATGGTGGAAAGTATGAAAGTAAACATAGCAGGCCTGGTACTGAAGAAGTAGTTAAGAGCTATGTCTTTTTTTTTTTTTTAAACAAAATAAAGTACAATAAGATAAAATTGAAAACCATCATATTGTTGTACAAGACAAACCAATAGAAAAATAAAAGAGCCCCAAGAGAAGGCACAAGAATTCTGCTCATTTACATATTCAGGAGTCCCACAAAAGTACTAACCAAAAGCTATAGTGTGTATGCAGAGGACCTGGTGCAGATCTGTGTATGCCCTGTGATTGCTGCTTCAACAGAGGGCTACATCCTGATTTGAAGACAGAAGGGGAGACACTGAGCTTGGCATGGGCTTCTGAAACCTCCAAGCCCATCCCCAGTGACACACTTTCTCCAGTAAGGCCACATCTCCTACCCTTTCAAATACTGCCACTTCTTGGTGACTAAGCATTCAGATATATGAGCCTTGAAGGGTGTTCTTATTCAACCCACCACAAAGATTCATGCTGCAAACTGCAAAAATATATGAAGTGGGATTTCAGCTGATTATGACAAACTAATACCTGGAAGAAGCCAAGGGCCTTCCAGAGGTTGAGCCGAGGCTCAAGGAGTCTTGGTGATACTGGCTTTTGATTATTAGCTGTTTCCTACTATGAATTTCTTGTGTGCTATTGTAGCTTTTCTGTCATTCATTGGGCACCACTTCCCCTCTATTAATGGAATATTTAGATAACCTTCTGTGCAGTAACACAACCAGGATCCCTAGCTTCAGGCCTTTCTGTCATTATCATCATTAGCAGCATCCTGACAGGACTATCCCCGGGTGGATGAAAGTATCTTGTCAGAGATATCTCTGTACTCTCTAAAAACAGACTTAAGAGGGGTTGGGGATTTAGCTCAGTAGTAGAGTGCTTGCCTAGCAAGCACAAGGCCCTGGGTTCGGTCCTCAGCTCTGACCCACCCCCCCAAAAACAACAACAACAACAACAAAAGACTTAAGCATCCAGACTATCTGTTTGAGAAGGTCTGGGGGATATGCTAATTAAGCTTAACTTTCTCTCTTTCCAAACTCAAAATATGTACCACAGGCTTACCTAGAGACCAATGTGGTGGATTAATTTTCTCAATTGAGATCCCCTCTTTCAAAATGACTCTTGCTTGAGGCAAATTGACATAAAACAAACCAGCACAATGTTCAACTCTATTTTTTTTTTTTAAATTTTCCCTATTCTCTGATAAAAATTCCCATGACAGCAGGAAGTTGTATTAGAGAATGCTGGCACTGGAGATTTATGGAAGAACAAGGATTAGGACATGTTGTCAGGGAGAAGACGGTGCTCAGGGTTAGTGCATTCTGCCTCGTAAGTCAACAGACTAACAGTGGCAGAGCTCTGATCCAGAACTGTGATTCAGCACACGCTTTCATTATCTCTGAAGACTGGGAGCAGAAACTGACAATTGTCCTACTTCTTGCTTTGAGTACGTGTTCTCCATTGACTCAACCCTTACTCATAACTTCTGCTACTTTTTCTTCTGCTCATTTTACCCCAAACACAGTGCTATCAACACAGTATCCTCAGGCATAACAAGATAACACTGTTTTACTATAACAAAGAGCAATTACATACTCATCTGAAAAATGCCCCTCGACCATTTGCAGGGAGGAATGTTTTCCCCCTCAGGCTCTGGTCTTACCACCAAATGACCTTGCTACTCAGTCTCCATTTTATTCTTCTGATGTCCAGAACTCCTGTCTTCCTCTCATGTTACTAGCAAGCAACCTAAACATATCTGTGAAATTTTTTTATGCAAAACAATTTAGCTATCAAAGTCACCTAGAGTGGTTGTGAGTTCTTTTGCATAACCATGAATAGGCTTTCTTCTCCAAAATGATAATATTGCTGTTTGGAAGATTAATGAAATGACAGACTTCGTCCTGTTGAATAACATTTACTCCCTTCTAGGGTAATAGTCAAGGGATTGTGTGCAAATGCATTAGTATCTCTGAGCCTTGATTTTCTCACCTCCCTCGCATGGTTTTCTTGAAGATTAAGTGCAAAAATCAATGAAACACTAGCCAACTGGTAGCTGTTACTATTATTAATCAGAGGTAATTGGTACTGGAAAGGAAATTAATGAGGGCAACACTAAGCAATGCCAGCCAATGTCTACAGCCAGAAGCTGACTCACCAGGCTGAAGAAAGGAATACGCTAGCATTCCTTTCTTGATTCTGCCGGATGTCACATATTCTGGCAAATACAATGTAAAAATATTAAGCAAATCCTCACATTCGAGAGCTAAAAATATTCTTTCCACCACCACCCCCAGTGCCTCCACTAACCATAAGAGATGGTATTTTCTATCTCACTCATGTTGTTTACTTCATTCTTGCTGAGAGAACAGAGCTGGACAGGAGCCCAGCGATGTGCTACATGCTTCTGCAATACATTGCCTGCAATATTTCTGCTCTGAGAATAAACTGCAGTCAGTTTTACAAGGATCTTAATTTACCAGTGAAGCAAAAGTTGCTCTATAGATAATCTGAAAATCACTTCAGCTGACAGATGAATAAATATTAATGAAGTATCTTGTCCAAAGAGCCAACTTTCGAGTAAATACCACAAGGTGAACTTGAGTCACTTTCCATCAGCCTACTTCTTGTTCGCAGGTTATCCTCACAGCAAAGTAAACTCTGGATTTTTCTGAACAAAACCCCTCCTTTCCATTCTCTTCTCTTGTCTCCACTTCTCCCTCCCTTTCTCCTACCTTCTCTTCTCCACTGTCTTTTTGTGTTTTCCTTTTCCATGTTACAAGATCATTCCTGTTATTAAAACATGATGACTTAAGATTTTGTTTCAATTTTGTGGCAACCAGTTGTAAAGCCACCTGCTACATAATTTGTGTGCATAATCTCAATATTCTCTCCCAAACCCAATGAGAGAGATATTATGCCAATTTTAAAAGACATAAAATTAGTGTTCAGAGCAGTTAATGCACTTGAAGATAGCCATACAACCACTAAGTAAAAAAGTAAAATGACAAAATTCAATCTAGGTCTGTTCTTATGCTTTTAACCACAAAATACCTTCTTCCTGTGTATGACTTTCAGGCACACTATTTGGCCATGTTTCAGTGTGAAATTACAAACAATCTGAAATATATAAAAATTGTGTATTTTTCCAATAAACTGAGAATACTGCAGCATTAATAATGGTTGGTCATTTTGACAAATTTAATAACTTATATGATGGCTATGTGGTAATACATGGGCAATTAACTATTCCTAACTCTCATTACAAAGTTCCTTCCTCTGCAAACTCTACCTTCCACCTTCTGTTATACCAACATCTGCTTAGTGTCTTAGGCCATGCATGACCTAGCTTCAGTACAGTATTTCAGCTTCATTTCCCCCTGGGTTTTTACAGGTAAGTTACCCTTCTGCCAAGTGAAACTAAAGAGCTCTTTACATGCCACTAGGATGTTTTAATTCACAGTAGAAGAAGAAAGTAAACGTTACTGCAATGTAAGGGACAGAAATTGACCTCCATGTGATACCACTTCATTCAAACTAGAAGGCTTAAAATTTTGAAAAGTGGGAAAGTAAAGAAATTGGAACCCTGGGGGCTTTGCTGCTGAGAATATGAAATGGCACAGCCACAGAAAAACAATTTGGCAGTTTCTCTGAAGTTGAATATGAAACTGTTTCATGATCCAGCAATTCAAATCCTAGTCATATATTCAAAAGGAAAGCAGGGACTCAAAAAGACATTTAGAGACTCATGTTCATTTCTCCCAGTAGACAAAGGGTAGAAACAAACCAAGTGACCACTAACATATGAGTAGATAAAGAAGCATAGTATACTCAAACAGTGAAGCATTTATTCAGCTACAAAAAGGGAAGAAATTTGATTTTGATATATGACTCAACATGAATAAATCTTGAAAACATTGTGCTTAGGGAAATAGGCAAGATACAAAGGGACAAATACTTTGTTATGATTCTGTGAATATGAATTAGAAAATTCATATACACAGAAAGTAAACAGAAATGACCACTTTATACACACAGTGCTGAGCAAGGTCATGACACTGGCCCTAGAGTCCACCTCACCACCAACAGCTGTGTTTAGAATCCACCCATTCCCACTAGTTTTTGCTTTAGTCTGTTAGTCAGTGCTAAAGACTGAAGACTTTTGTGCAATCTAGGGGTCCATAGGGAAGAACATCTCTAGTAAACCTTTACCCTTCAGGATTCAGTAATCAGTGAAAAGATTTCTTATACATACCAAATCCAATAAAAGTTAACTTCTAAACAGTAGATTTTTCTTCTTATTGAAAGAAAAAAGTAAGCATTTCTTCTGCCATTAGAGATAACACTCTACATAAATTTTGTAGTAACTGCAGCTGCAGCTATTTATTAGGAAATATGATATTACTCTAGGAGCCATTATAGACATCCAGTGGAGTAGAGATGCTGGGAAAAATTATGTACAATTTCATGTGGGCATTCTTCCACTCTTTTGCCTATCATTGATTTCTGAGTGCTGGCTCGGACTATAGAGTCTTTCAAATTTACTCATTCAAATATTATCATCAGAAGACCAAGAAGTAAGAAAAGAAAAGCACATATTCATGATGTAAACATCTCTGACTTTTGAAGCTGGAAGACTCCTGCTAAAATCTTATCCTGTTTCTAGCTAGTGAGTGAGTCATTTAAACTTGTTCTTTCATAATCCCCATTCACAAAACAATTGTCTGTTCTTCCTACTTCGTAAGGGCATACTAAAGACAAAAAGTGATGGTGGCTGTGAGAGGAAGTTGTCAGGGTCACTGCTGAATGCAGTGATGGCCATGGTGGTGTTTACAGCTAACGCAACACCATAGTTTCTATTCTCATAGGAAAAAAAGAATCAAATAGGACCTTCATGTTCCACTCATCTTTACTTATAGTAGGTTGCAAAGATTTGCTCCTCAGCTAAAAGGCAACCTCCTAAGGGAAAATATGAAGTGATGCTTAGTTTACTTTATGAACAGTAAATATTAACGAAGCACGCCTGTTAAAATATTTGTTTACATCCCATTTTATCCCAAGTGCTTCTACCAGGACATACCCTCCTTGCAGCTAAAAATAACTATTTGAAATTTTCTTAGTAAAGACTTCAAAAGATGGTGGTTGTGAACGTGAGTTGTAAGGATCCATTTTGCACATTGAGATGGTAATGACAACTTTAAATCCTGCCATTAGATTAAAAGTTTACAAGAGCTACTGTGAATAGAAAGTAGAAACCCGTTCCTATACACTGCCTGGTGTTGTGCCCACCTATTCTAGGAAGGGCTTAATATAGCATTTCTAACATTGGAAATTAATATTGCCTTTATAAAGAGAATTTAATTGTACAGTTTCTTCAATCCCTTTTTTTAAAACATAATTCTAAATGGCTTCTTGTTATAAAGGTGTTTATAATATTAGGAAATGAAAAATGATCTGATGCTCAGCAAATAGTGGCCAGATAACTCTGCCATCTGTGGTACTTGATGAGTTGTTTCCTTTTACTTCACACACTTCTATGCTACCTATGACAAGCATGTCTTACTCCTGTCATAGGACATATACAACACATTATATTGGTGGGAATAAATTAAGAATCATTTCCTCACAATAATGAACTTATCTCTATCCCTTGCTTTTCTAAATCTATTAAAACGACCATGAAGGAAGTATGTTGGGTGTCATTCCACAAGGATGGAAGACTAAAGAGAAGCAAGAGCAGACATAAATGTTTGGAAACCTCTGGATGATTGATAACTGATTCTGTCTCAAGAAAACTGAGTCCTAACCCTACACCAGAGAACTGGATTGGCATCACCTGGTATCCCAAAGTGTCAGGAATAAATAGCATTAGCCACCGTTGGGAATTACTTTTCCAGAGACTCAACCTGCAATCAGTCTTCTGCTAGTGTGTGGAGGGACAGCCACTGGCCCGTACAGACGGGGACTCAGGATCAGGACCCTGATTTCCTCAACAGACTTTCCCATGGTCTTCCTGTTGTTTGAGTGACTTCTTTTGTACAGATGGTGCCTGATGCTATTTATCCTGGAAGCATTTTGGAAGATCCTGTAATATCAATCCAGTTCTTTGGTGTAGGGTTAGTAGTGGGGTGGGGGGGGTGCCTGGGGAAAGCTGGACAGCTATGCAACTCATAATTGGCAAGCCCTGCATTCAGTGAGAGACCCTGCCTCAACAAATAAAGTGGTGATCCATCAAGGAAAATATGGAATGTCAATTTTAGGCCTCTACACACATGTGCACAGAGAGGCATACATATACCATACACACATTACTCACAAAAAAAAAATTTAAATGACACTAGGTGAGCAGCTACCGAAGAAGGAGACCAAAGGTCAAAGTTAACTTCCAACCATTACACACATACACATACATGTGAATACATGCATACACACACAAACCTGTATACAAACACACACACACACACACACACACACACACACACACGGATGGGGAAGAGAATTAGGAGTGCTTAGGTTTGAGTTAATAGGAAGCCAACTAAATAACTAATATAAAAATACAACTAACTCTAGAGAAATTTAGTGGAAATGTAACCAAAATATATGTTTTGGCTGTGAACAGCACTCACTTAGTCATAGTAACACCAACACTGGACAGTGGTCTAACTTCGCATATAATAAACTCTTGGGAAAACAGAACAATGAGAAAACTGTGTGAGTTGAGTCTATAGAATGTATTATTTATGAAAATGGATAATTAAAATAAAACTAAATCATTGTCATTTATAGTGGTGAAAACTTAGCAAATAAGTTACTCTAAAATATATGGCAACTTTTAACAACCTGGTAAACAGACATAACACTGGTAACCACAGGTCAACAGACATGATGGAGATAGGTGCTGTGGACGAGCCTTTCCTACACTATGAATGTGTATCACTCTCATTGCTTAATAAAAGCTGACAGGCAAGCAGCTGGACAGGAAGTTAGGCAGGAAGCCATACTGGGAATGATGAGAAAGGGGGGCAAGACATCAGCCAGTCACTGGGCAAGCAGGACATGTCAAAAACAAAAATGAGATAGCAAGCTGTAAGTCATATGGCAAAGATTAAATAGAAATGGGTTCATTTAAGTTGTAAGAGCTAGTTAGTGATAAGGTTGAGCTGTCGGCCGAGCACCTATAAGTAATAATAAGCCTCAGTTTGGTAATTTGGAAGTGACTGCTAGTATGGGAATGTTCCATCTACAGAAAGGGGAGAATGAGGCCTTTCTTGATAATTCCTGGGAGACCTGTGGCAGTTTATAATATGTCTGTACATAATTTTTATTTCTAACACAATAAAATATTTTAAAATAAAATAATTTTAAAAGGTTTGTGAACTCCTATTTACTACTAGAACAAAAGTCACACCTTCCTATCATTTTGCCTATCTCTATAACTTACTCTCAAGAACACAGACTGGGAATTTAAATCTGTCAAGACTAGACTAAGTAGAACTCACATGTCTTTGTCTACTTGGGACATGTCCTTATGTGGTTCTCCAGGTTTATTCAATAAATTTTTGAAGATCGAGACATAATTGCTGAGAAATTAATGTAACTCACTATAGTAAATAACCGCTGTTTTTTAAACCTGTACAGAGTCCCCTCACCCCTCCTAATAACTCATAATAACTTTCCTGTTATTAAGGTGATGCTGACTGTCTTTTATCCCACTAGAGCAAAAAACCATTATTGCACACACAGCCTTCTCACTGTGGCCGCAGGTTGACCATGTGAATGAAGAGGACACATGATTCTTCTCTGACACTCATTAATAGAGTTCTGAGAAAGAGCCCCATCTCCCTTCCTTTCAGATTATGACCCCACTGGGCATTTTCTACTCAGTCTTCACAACAATTCAGTAACATTAGTATTATCATTTCATAGGGAGTTCACTCATACACAAGCAGGTTGAATTATGTAACCAAGAATACAGTACTAGTCCACAATGGCTTCAAGCCCAGACAAGCTGATTCCGGTTTCCGTGCGTTGACCACTTTACTGTATTAGGAGCTATTTTCTCAGCGTTTTACTACCTCCTGTCATTTCCACTTGAGTGGCTGTAGCACCCCAGGAGTAGGAACCTAGATCCTCTACCACTTCTTAGTCTATATGGCCTTGGGGGTGGAACATGTGGCCCATGCCTGGCCAACCAAAGCACATCACTCTTTGCCTAGCAATTGATCAGGAACTGTCCCATGACTTAAACTTTCCAGTCCCAGTGACTCAGACATTTTTCTAGGGCTATTGGAAATCTTCTTGCTCTTTCTACCCAGACTGTATGGATAGTAATGTGAGAGTGTGGCTCTTACAGACATCTTGTCAGCCAGCATGTAGATTCCCATGCAACAGACTTAGTAGAGGAAAACAATTAGGGAACGTGAGACACAAGGTCCTCATCACAGTGGCACAAGACTAAGCGGTTGGTCCAAAACATTACCAGATTTACTGACAAGTCCCCAAGGCCACAGACAATGATATGAACACAGGGCGTAACTGGTAAGTGTCTATTGAACATGTCATTTAAGTCCTATATAAAGAATTATCTATAGGGGCTGAGATTACATGGACCAGTAAGTTTCCTAATATAACTAAGGCATTTAGAGTCAGGTTTCTGTCACTAGCAATTAAGGTACTACCTAAGTAGCCGTGTCTCCAAATAAATCTACCTTTTCAAGACTCACAATAGTCACCCCTTTCTAGAAAACAACCCCCCATTAACTAACACTGTATCTCACCTTTAAAAAAATATATCACTGTGCACTTGGTTGACATGATTCAAAAGCACCAGCGTTTCCTTTACTGGTTGCTATAGACAACTAATTCAATCACAACTTAACTTCTGCCTTCTTCCCTACAGCAGGGGTTTCACATCCTCTGGAGACTGCTGGAGAGCAAAGTCGTGCCAGATGGTAGGGCAGCTCAACAGTTCCTTTCATTTTGATGGATTGCCAGCAATAGAAGAGAAAGCACAGAGCAAGATTAGACAGCTGTATGGGTGGAGGTGGGACAAAGGATTAAACCCAACCTCACCCTAAGGCGAAGCAAACTTTCTCGGGTCTTTCTAACTAGAGTCACTTTTGCAGCTTGGTGCAGGGGCCCCAGGAAGTTCGACTCTCACACACAGGAATCCAGACAACGGGATTCTCTTTCCTTGAGAAAAGTGACACAGGACTGCAAAGCAAGCCAAGGGCTTTTAGGAAGACACTAAGAAAAAATGTGTAATTACAGGGTCTAAGACAGTGGTTCCTAATCTTCCTAATGCTGCGACCCTTTAATACAGTTCCTCATGTTGTGGTGACCCCCAATCATAAAGTGATTTCATAACTGTAATTCTGCTACTGTTACGAATCATAATGTAAGTATCTGATATGTGACCCCAGAAAGGGATCTCGCCCCACAAGTTTAGAACCACTGCTCTAAGAGAAGGGCTGTCAGGCCTTAATCTAGAAGCATCTGGAAAGTTCAGGCAAGTAGAGAAGCAATTTGAGTACACCTTGGCAAGGATTTTTAGAACACTGGCTGGGTTTTTTTGGTTAGTTGGTTGTTTTCCACAAAATATCTGTCAAAATGGATAGATTTCCACTCTGAATTCCCTCTCAAGAGAACATTTAACTTCATTTATTGAAGGAAATTGTAGAGTCCATACCAGCTATCAACAGAACTTTTGTTTCTCTGTGTGATGTTTACCAGTCCTCTCCTCACACAGGGAAATCTCGTGAATACATTACCCCTCACCCACAGAGTTGCCCAGTTGTGCTAGCCTGTATAGAATCTGTAGTTATTACCAACTGGTAGGACCTGATGTCCATGCCTTCTCCTCCTCTCCCTGCCCACAACCACCTGTGAGTTAGTGTTAGAAGATGTGGCCCTGGCAGGCAATTAAGACACAAGGGCAGAGCCTTCATGGATAGGGTTAGTGCCTTTATAAATAAGACCCAAGAGCTTGCTAGCCCCTTTCAGGAAGTAAGGACAAGGTGAGAGAGGTCTATTCTGTGAGCCAGGAGGCAGGCCCTCACCAAACACTGCACCTGGCTTCATCGTGAGCTTCACAGTCTCTAAAACAATAAGGAATGTATTTCAGTTGTTCATAAACTTCCCAGTTTATGTGAATTTTCCTCCCTTAAAATATTAAGGTGCTGAAAGGGGAGTAAAGATTGTGTAATGGGAATCAACTAATGCTTTAATTTGTAGCAGTTTAGAGACTCCCTGTGAAAGCTGTATATGAGAAAGTGGAGTGAGGACTTGAGGGATGATACATAAACAATGAGCACAAAATGGTGGGCCAGCACAGGAAAGAGAAGAAATTTCTCTCTTGACTTACTCAGAACCTTCACACTAGCATTTTCCTTAGGAATTCCTCAACATGTTTTGCTGCTTTTCTTTGTGCAAATCATTTTCATAAATTCTGAAGACTGTGAGATCCCATATCCTCAATTTGAGGCATAGAATTCATGATGATCATGGCAGAGGCAAATTACATGTTTTCAATCCAGAATTCTTAGGCTGGCCTGCAGAATCCTCTGTGTGCCATCCCAACATATGAATTAATTTCTCCAAATTAATGCTTAGTCTTTCCTTTGTTCTATTACCCTCCATGGTTGAGAACTTGGTCTCTGATTTGCTGCCTGATCCTCCTGCCTTTTCTAAGTCCAGCATTCTGATGAATAATGGTCTCATTCTCCCTGACTTGTTCCAGTCCTTCTCTCTAATTCCCACTAGCTGTTCTTTCTCTTTGTCACATCTGAGCCTGATCATGCCATGGAACTACTTATTTCCCCAAGTCTTGCACATAGAAGAAGCTCTGCCTCCATACATACAGTACATGTCAGCACTGCTCGGGGTTAACCTCACCTTCAGTTTCTACAACCCAGACTTCTAGAAAAGCAAAGCACCCAAAATACAGTTAAGATAGAATGTTTCTGAGAAAACACTTACTTAGTTGTGGTGGTGGTTTGATGAGAATGGCCCCATAGGCTCATGTACTTTAATGTGTAGTCCTCTATTGTTGAACTGCTTAGGAATGATTAGGAGGTGTGGCCTTGTTAGAAGAGGTATGTCACAGGGGATAAGCTTTGAGGTTTCAAAAGCCTACACCAGACCCAATGTCTCTCTCTGCCTGCTGCCTGAAGATCAAGATGTAAAGCTCTCAGCTATTGCTCTAGCACCAGGCAGGCCTATCTCTTCTGCCATGATAACCATGGAATAATCCTCTAAAACTGTAAGAAAGCCCCTAATTAAACACTTTCCTTTTATAAGAGTTGACTTGGTCATATATCTCTTCACAGAAATAGAACAGTGACTAAGACAGAGGTTGGTACCAGGGACTGGATATTGCAGTAACAGTCCTGATCATACAGTTATTTGGAAACATATAGAAGACTTTTTGGACTCTTGACAAGAAAAGTGATTGAATGCTTCAAGCACGTTTTAATGAGCCATCATAGTAGGAGCATGGAAGACAGTAGTGCTGAGAGTGATGTAGACTATGATGACTTGGCCCAAGAAGTTTCAGAGGAGAGTAATATTAGAGAAAATTCTTGTGGTATTTTGGCAAATAATGTGGCTACTTTTACCCTTGTCCTAAAATTTTTCTAAAGGCTAAATTGAAAAGTTTTGAACTAACTTGTTAGCAGAGATTTCAAGAAAGCCTAGTATTGACTGTATCCTATGGTTATTAGTGATCTTTTGCATATCTACAATGAAAAAGAACAAGTAAGGCAAAGAAAAATAGAAATGTAGGGTTTGAGGAAAAAGGAGCATCAGAAAGTGCTCCATCCATTACAGTCCCACTCTCAAGCCAATTGGCAGGCTTCCTGCAGACAGGTCAGACTACCACCATCCCCCATCAGACCCTGTAACCCACAATTCCCACCTCCCCCAAATCCCACCCATGCTCCAAGATTGCAAGTGTTCCCTGAGACAGAGCCTGCCAGCGCCAGATTGCACTAAGAGCTACTCCCTGAGACAGAACCAACAAGCACCAATTGGACTAAGAGCTGCTCGCTGAAACAAAGAGTCCATCAGCACCAATTAGACCAAGAGCTCCCACTGGACCAAGAGTATCAATCAGATCAAGAGAGGCTCCCTCAGACAAAGACACTGCTTGCACCAAGTGGAGAAAGAGATGGGTAGATGCCAGTGCAAAAAATACAGTCAACAACATAAAAACCAATATGGCTCCATTAGAATCTACATCAGCAAGACCTGAACATCCCAACACAGAAGAAACAGAAAAAAAAAATCGACCTTAAAAATGACCTTTAGAAGATGATAGAGATCTTTGAAGAGGAAATGAAAAATTCCCTTAAAGAAATGGAAAAGTCAAATCAAAAATGGGAAGAAATCAGTAAATCCCTTAAAAGCCAAGAGAAAGCAATTAAACAAGTGAGGGAAACAGTTCAAGATTTGAAAACTGAAATCAATACAATAAAGAAGACACAAACTGAGGGAATGGTGGAAGTGGAAAATCTGAGTAAACAAACAGGAACTACAGATGCAAGCATAACCAATAGAATGCAAGAGATGGAAGAGGGGATCTCTGGTGTTGAGGATAAGATAGAGGAAATAGAATCATCACTCCAAGAAAATACTAAAGTCAACAAATGTCCAAGAAATTTGGGACACCATGAAAAGACCAAACCTAAAAATAATAGGGATAGAAGAAGAGAAGAATATCAACTCAAAGGCACAGAAAATATATTCAACAAAATCATATAAGAAAACTTTCCCAACCTAAAGAAGGAAATACCTATGAAGATACAAGAAGGTTACAGAACACCAAATAGACTGGATCCAAAAAAAAAGGTCCCCTCACCACATAATAATCAAACCACTAAATACGCAGAATAAAGAAAAAATATTAAGAGCTGCAAAGGAAAAAGGCCAAGTAACATATAAAGGCAGACCTATAAGAATCTAAAAGCCAGAAGGTTCTGGACAGACATTACGCAGACACTAAGAGACCATGGATGCCAACCCAGACTATTACACCCAGCAAAACTCTCAATCAACATAGAGTAAACAAAATATTCCATGATAAATCCAGATTTAAACAATATTTTTCCACAAATCCAGCCCTAAAGAAAGCACTAGAAGGAAAAATCCAACCTAAGGAAGTTAGATACACCCATGAAAACACAGGAAATCGATAGCTCCATACCAAAAAATATCAAAGAAGGGAAATATACAACACTACCACAAAAAACAAACAAACAAAACAAAACAAAACCAAGAATTAACAATCTATTGGTCATTAATATCCCTTAATATCAATGGACTTAATTCATCTATAAAAAGACACAGACTAACAGAATGGATACGAAAACAGGACCCATCTTTCTGCTGCATACAAGAAACATACCTCAACTTCAAAGACAGACATTACCTCAGAATAAAAGGCTGGGAAAAGACTTTTCAATCAAATGGATTTAAGAAGCAAGCTGGTGTAGCTATCCTAACATCTAATAAAATAGACTTCAAACTAAAATCAATCAAAAGAGATCAAGAAGGACATTACATATTTATCACCGGGAAAAATCTGACAAGATGAAGTCTCAATTCTGAATATTTACCCCAAATACAAGGGTACCTACATTTGGAAAAGAAATGTTACTAAAGCTTAAATGGCACATCAAACCCCATACACTAGTAGTGGGAGACTTCAACACTCCACTCTCACCAATGGACATGTCTGCCAGACATCAACTTAATAGAGAAATAAGGGAACTAACAGACATTATGACTCAAATGGACTTAATAGATAACTACAGAATATTCTACCCTAACACAAAAGAACACAAAAGAAGAAGATATACCTTCTTCTCAGCACCCCATGGAAACTTCTCCAAAATTGACTACATGCTTGGTCACAAAGAAAATCCAACAGATTAAAAAAAATTGAAATAACCTCCTGTTTCTTATTGGACCAACATGGTTTAAAGTTAGATTTCAACAATAAAAATTACAGAAAGCCTACAATCTCATGGAAACTGAATAATGCCCAATTGAATCACCAATGGGTCAAGGAAGATATAAAGAAAGAAATTAAAGATTTCCTAGAATTCAATGAAAATGAATGTACAACATACCCAAATTTATGGGACACTATGAAAGCAGTGCTAAGGGAAAAAATTCATAGCACTAAATGCCCACATTAGCGAAATCTCATACTAGTGACTTAACAGCACAGATGAAAGCTCTAGAACAAGAAGAATCAAACTTACCCAGGAGAAACAGATGCCAGGAAATAATCAAATTGAGGGCTGAAATCAATAAAATAGAAACAAATAGAACAATACAAAGAATCAATGAAACAAAGAATTGGTTCTTTGAGAAAATCAACAAGATAGACAAGCCCTTATCCAAATTAACCAAAAGGCAGAGAGGGGGCATCCAAATTAACAAAATCAGAAATGAAAAAGGAGACATAACTGATATGAATTCATAACATGCCCCCACGGTTGGGCATGCCTGGTGGACCTAGACACTTCTGCCTACTTATTTCCGATTCAAAATAGCCATTTCCGGGTCAAAACATCTCACGTGACTAGGACCCTGTGGTTTTGTGTGGTTGCATAAAGCACATGCGCAGCCATGTGATCTATGCACATGCGTGGAGTAGCCACATAGATTCCTGTACACACGCGTGGCCCACCCTTTATAAGCCAGTGCCATTTTCCACTGGCTTCACTTTCCATCTTGAACACATGTGTTTCCCACAGGCCTGTTCATGTCTGTCTCTTTCTTTACTATCTTAATAAAATCTCTTGTGGATTTGTCGTGTTTCAGAATGTTTCCTCACAGGGTAAGAGCACCACCAAATAACTAACAATAACAATAGACAATGAGGAAATCCAGAGAATCATAAGGTCATACTTCAAACACTTGTACTCCACAAAATTGGAAAATCTGAAAGAAATGGACAATTTTCTGGATAGGTACAACATACCTAAGTTAAATCAAGACCAGATAAACTATTTAAATAGATCAATAACCCCTAAGGAAATAGAATCAGTCATTAAAAGTCTCTCAACCAAAAGAAGCCCAGGTGAGGTGGGTTCAGCAAGGAATTCTATCAGATTTTCAAAGAAGAGCTGATACCAATACTCTTCAATTTGTTCCATACAATAGAAACAGAAGGAAAATTACCAAACTTTTTTTATGAGGCTACAGTTACCCTCATACCCAAATCACACAAAGATGCAAAAAAGAAGGAGAATTACAGACCAATCTCCCTCATGAACATTGATGCAAAAATACTCAATAAAATACTGGCAAACTGAATCCAAGAACACATCAAAAAAATTATCCACCATGACCAACTAGGCTTCATCACAGGGAGGGAAGGATGGTTCAACATATGAAAATCTGTCAATGTAATACACCATATAAACAAACTGAAGGAAAAAAAAAAACACATGTTCATCTCATTAGATGCTGAAAAAGCCTTTGACAAAACCCAACACCCTTTCATGATAAAGGTTCTAGAGAGATCAGGAATACAAGGAACATACCTAAATATAATAAAGACAATTTACAGCAAGCCAACAGCCAACATCAAATTAAAAGGAAAGAAACTCAAAGCGATTTCACTAAAATCAGGAACAAGACAAGGCTGTCCACTTTCACCATATTTATTCAATATGGTACTTGATGTCCTAGCTAGCTAGAGCAATAAGACAACAAAAAGAGATCAAAGGGATACAAATTGGAAAGGAAGAAGTCAAACTTTCACTGTTTGCAGATGATATGATAGTATACATAAGTGAACCCAAAAATCCAACCAAGGAACTGATACAGCTTATAAACACCTTCAGAAATGTGGCAGGATACAAGATCAACTAAAAAAAAAAAAAAATCAGTAGCCCTCCTATATACAAATGGTAAATGGGCTGAGAAAGAAATCAGAGAAACATCACCCTTTTCAATAGCCACAAATAATATAAAATACCTTGGAGTAACTCTAACTAAGCAAGTAAAAGACACGTATGATAAGAACTTTAAGTCTGTAAAGAAAGAAATTGAAGAAGACATCAGAAAATGGAAAGATTTCCCATGCTCATGGATAGGTAGAATCAACATGGTGAAAATGGCGATCTTACCAAAAGCAATCTACACATTCCATGTAATCCTCATAAAAATCCCAACACAACTCTTCACAGACTTGGAAAGAACAATACTTAACTTTATATGGAAAAACAAAAAACCTAGGATAGCTAAAAGAATCCTGTATAATAAAGCAACATCTGTAGGCATAATGATCCCTGACCTCAACCTCTACTATAGAGCTATAGTAATAAAAACAGCTTGGTATTGACATAAAAACTGACATGTGGACCAATGGAATCAAATTGAAGACCCTGACATTAATCCACATACCTATGAACATACGATTTTTTGACCAAGAAGCCAAAATAGTACCATGAAAAAAAGAAAGCATCTTCAACAAATGGTGTTGGCATAACTGGATGTCAACATGCAGAAGATTGCAAATAGATCCATATCTGTCACCGTGCACAAAACTCAAGTCCAAGTGGATCAAAGACCTCAACATAAATCCAGTTACTCTGAACTTGATAGAGGAGAAAGTAGGAAGTAGTCTTGAATGCATCAGCACAGGAGATCACTTCCTAAATATAACACCAGCAGCACAGACACTGAGAGCAACAATTAATAAATGAGACTTCTTGAAACTGAGAAGCTTTTGTAGGGCAAAGGACACAGTCAATAAGACAAAACGACAACCTACAAAATGGGAAAAGGTCTTTACCAACCCCACATCTGACAAAGGGCGGATCTCCAAAATATATAAAGAACTCAAAAAACTAGACATCAAGATACTGAACAATACAATTAAAAAATGGGCTAAAAAGCTAAACAGAATTCTCAACAGAAGAATCTCAAATGGCTGAAAGACATTTAAGGGATTGCTCAACATCCTTAGTCATCAGGGAAATGTAAATCTCTGAGATACCATCTTACACCTGTCAGAATGGCTAAGATCAAAAACACTGAAGACAGCTTATATTAGAGAAGATGTGGAGCAAGGAGAACACTCTTCCACTGATGGTGTTAATGCAAACTGGTACAGCCACTCTGGAAATCAGTATGATGGTTTCTCAGAAAATTGAGAGTAAGTCTTCCTCAAGACACAGCTATACCACTCTTGGGAATATACCCAAGGAATGCTCAATCTTTTTTTTTTTTAAAGATTTATTTATTTATCATGTTTACAATGTTCTGTTTTCATGTATCCTTGCAGGCCAGGAGCGGGAGCCAGATCTCATTACAGATGGTAGTGAGCCACCATGTGGGTGCTGAGACTTGAACTCAGGACCTCTGGAAGAACAGCCAGTGTTCTTAACCTCTGAGCCATCTCTCTAGCCCAGGAATGCTCAATCTTACCACAAGGACACATACTCAACTATTTTCATATCAGCATAGCAAGAACTTGGAAAAAACCTAGATGCCCCTCAACTGAAGAATGGATAAAGAAAATGTGGCACATATACACAATGGAGTACTACTCAGCAGAGAAAAACAATGACATAATGAAATTTTCAGGCAAATTGATGGAACTAGAAAATATCATCCTGAGTGAGGTAACCCAGACTAAGAAGGACAAACATAGAATGTACTCACTCATAAGTGGATACTAGATGTGAGGGAAGGGATGGCCAGACTGCAACCCACAACTCCAGAGAGGCCAGCTAACAAAGAAAGACTCTAGAAGGGACACATGATGGTCCAGTGAAGGAGAAGTGGATGAGATCTGCATGAGCAGACTGGGAGTGGGGGTAGGGTGGAGGGTGAGGAATGGGGGATGATAACATAGGAAAATGGGAGGGTCGAGCTGGAACAGGAACAGAGTGGGAGGGCAGGGAGGAAGATACCATGATGGATGAGGACATCAGGGGAATAGGATGAGGCAGGGTGCTGGGGAGGCTTTCAGGAATCCACAAGGATGACCCCACCTGGGAGTGCTGGCAGTGGCCCAGAGGGTGCCTGGACTGGTCTATTCTGGTGACTGGTCTAGTTAATACCCTAACCATCATCACAAAGACTTGTCCAGTGACAGATAGAGGCAGAAGCAGAGATTCACAGCCAGGCACCAGGCTGAGCTCGGGGAATCCAATCGATGAGAGAGAGGAGGGATTCTGTAGGCAGGGGATGTCGAGATCATGATGGGAAGACATGCAGAGATGACCTGCCACACTGGTGAAAGCCCATGAACTGTGGACCGATAGCTGTGGAGACCCCGTGGGCCTAGACTAGGCCCTTCTGGATATGGAAGATGGTTCTTTGGCTTGAACTGTTTTGGGGGCACCCAGGCAGGGAGATCGGGATCTGTCCATGGTGCATGGGCAGGCTTTTGGGAGCCAGGTGGCTGTGGTGTGATACCTTGTGCAGCCTTGGTACACTGGGAAAGGGCTTGGACCTGCCTTGGCCCAGTGTGCTGGGCTCTGCTGACTCCCCATGACCTTCATTTCGGGGATGTGGGGATGCGGAATGGCTTGGGAGGGAGGGCTGGAGGGTGGGAGGAAGGAGGAGGAGAGATCTGTGGGTGGTATGTATATGAGTAGAAATTTTCTTAATAAAAAAAATGAAAAAAAAAAAGCTTAAAGAAAAGCCTGTTGCAAAATGGAATAAATGGAGTGGCAGCCTCAGGGCAAGACTGCACTCAGCTAATCCTGCAATTTAGGAAAGGAAAAAGCCTGAAGATTTCCTGGGCCTAGACAACAACAGAAAGCTTATGTAAATGTAATTCAAGAAGGGGTGAGATTCCAGCCCCAACAAGCACAATAATTTCACAATTTTGGCCACTATGATTCTGGCTTTAGAGTCAGAAAAGGGGTTGTAGAATCTTCCTCCATGGCTAAGGAAAGCCATTGAGGCCAGGTGTGCAACAGGGGAGTCCTCCATGCAGGCCTGAAGTGGTTATTGTGTAAACCTGTGAAGATGGAACCTGGATTGTATTAGACCTCAAGGTGTTGGAAATGCCAGAACCCTGGGATACCTGCCAGGGAGAGCTACTTACAGGCTGTGGGACCAGCCCAAGAGAGCACAAGGGCTGCCACCAGCAAAAGTGGAAGGAGTTGGAGCTCTGGAGAGTTCTTTGACATCAGACATGGAGACACAGAAGTTTGAGTTTGCCATGTTATTTTTTGGTCTTGCTTTGTCCCAGTACTTCCTCACTGTGCCCACATTCCTCCCTTTTGGAATGGTTACATATATTCTGTGCCATTGTATGTTGGAAGTATGTGATCTGCTTTGATTTTACAAGAGGTTGGTTGCAGTTAAGAGATTGTTTTGAGTGTCAGAAGAGACTTGGACTTTGAAAAGTGTTGAGACTGTTAAACACTGTGGGGACTTTTGAAGTTGGAGTAAATGCATTTTGCATTATAATATGGCTATAAGCCTACCGTAGCCAGAGAGTGGAATGTGGTGGTTTGAATAAAAATGACCCCCAAAGGCTCATATATTTGAATGCTTAGTTCCCAGTTGGTGAACTGTCTAGGAAGGATTAGGAGGTAGAAGTAGGAATCCACTCTGGGGACTTTAAGGTTTCAAAAGCCCACACCAAATCCAGTCTGTCTGTCTGTTTCTCTCTCTCTCTCTCTCTCTCTCTCTCTCTCTCTCTCTCTCTCTCTCTCTCTTTCTCTCTCTCTGCTTGCTACCTGCAGATCAGGATGCAAAACTCTCAGCTACTGTTCCAGTGCCATGCCTGCCTGCTTCCCACCATGACTAACTTTCTAAAACTGTAAACAAACTTTCAGTTAAATGCTTTCTTTTATAAGATTTGCCCTGGTCATGATGTCTCTTCACATACTAGGACAGTAACTAAGACAAAAGTATACTACTCTACTTTCTTATTTTCAACTGGTTTTGTTAATTTTCTTTGTCAAATCAGTAATGTTATTGCTTTTAGACTAACAATTTCTTTCCTTTGGGGTTTCTATTGGACTACCAAGTATCAATGCTACAACCCAGTTTACAGGTGCCACCAGAAAAGTCTACTCAAAGGTGTTCATTAGCTCACATTTCGAGGAAAGAATTTTTTTCTGTCTAAAAATTTTTTTCCTGATGTTGAATTTTTCTGAAGAAAAGTTAAGACAGATATCTGGATTTGTTTTGAAGGAAGAAGGGCAGAAGGCAGTAAAGTTTCATGGAGGAAACCAGGAAGTCTAAGATGAGAAGGAGTCAGTCAAAGCAGTGTTTGGTCTTCCACATCTCTTTTCCCTTTACTCAGTAATCTTGTTGGACTTCACTCTCATACCCAGACCCCCTCTGTCTTCATCAGATACCTCAGTCACCTACTTCCTCACTGTTATTCTTTTGTTGTTGCTGTTATTCTTTAAGAATTTCGTTTTGATTTGCATTTCCCAGATAATTAGGGATGTTGAGCAATTCCTTGAATGTCTTTCAGCCATTTGAACTTCCTCTGTGGAGAATTCTCTGTTTAGTTCTATAGCCCATTTCTTAATTGGACTTTTGGGCATTTTGATGTCTAATTTCTTGAGTTCTTTATATATTCTGGATATCAGCCCTCTGTCAGATGTGGGGTTGGTGAAGACCTTTTCCCATTCTGTAGGCTGTCAGTTTGTCTTGTTGACTGTATCCTTTGCTCTACAAAAGCTTGTGAGTTTTAACAGGTCCCATTGATTGATTGTTTCTCTCAGTGTCTGTGCTACTGGTGTTATATTTAGAAAGTGCTCTCTGGTGCCAATGCATTCAAGAGTACTTCCTACTTTCTCTACTATCAGGTTCAGAGTAGCTGGATTTATGTTGAGGTCTTTGATCCACTTGGATTTAAGTTTTGTCCATGGTGACAGATATGGGTCTATTTGCAGCCTTCTACACATTGACATCCTAATTATCCAGGAAATGCAAATCAAAACGACTCTGAGATACCACCTTACACCTGTCAGAATGGCTAAGATCAAAAGCACAGAAGACAGCTTATGCTGGAGAGGATGTGGAACAAGGGGAACTCTCCTCCACTGCTGGTGGGAATGCAAGCTTGTACAGACACTTTGGAAATAATATGACGCTTCCTTAGAAAACCAGGAATCCATCTCCCCCAAGACCCAGCTATAGCACTCTTGGGCATATACCCAAGGAATGCTCAATCATACCACAAGGGCATTTGCTCAGGTATGTTCGTATCAGCTTTGTTTATAATAGCCAGAACCTGGAAACACCTGGATGCCCTTCAACTGAAGAATGGATAAAGAAAATATGGTACATATACACAATGGAGTACTACTCAGCGGAGAAAAACAATGACATCATGAGGTTTGCAGGCAAATGGATGGATTAGAAAAAAAATCATCCTGAATGAGGTAACCCAGACTCAGAAGGACAAACATGGTATGTACTCACTCATAGGAGGATACTAGATGTAAAACAAAGATGACTAGACTGCTACACAACTCCAGGGAGGCTACCTAGAAAACGGGACCCTAGGAAAGACCCAAGGATCACCCAATGACAGAGAAATGGATGAGATCTACATGAACAACCTGGACGATAGTGGGATTAATGAAGGGCAAGATTTGAGGGAAAGAAAGCTTAGGGGAGCAGGAGATCCCAGCTGGATCAAGAACAGAAAGGGAGAATGAGGAATAACAGACCATGATAGATGAAGACCACATGAGAACAGGAATAGGCAGAGTGCTCAAGATGTCCCCAGAAATCCACAGTGATATATCCTCTGTAGTCTGCTGGCAATGGTCGAGAGAAAGCCTGATCTGACCTAGTCTGGTGATCAGATGACTAAACACCCTAACAATTGCCTGGGAACTCTCATCCAATAACTGATGGAAGTGGATGCAGAGATCCTCAGCCAGGCCCCAGGTGGAGCTCCAGGTGTCCAACTATTGGTGAAATTATTAAAGCCACTCCATGTAGTTAAAAGGGAGGTTTATTTTGTGGGTAACTTACAAATGAAGGGATAGGTTGTAGGGTCTGGCAAAGGTATGGCACAGTCTGGCGGTGTTCTCTGGAGAACTCTGCTCAGTCTACCTCCTGCATCCAGCACCCAGAGTCCCAGAACCAAGAGAGAGCCCTTCTCCCAATCCTGGGTCTTCTGCTTCCTCCTCTGCCCCGCCTTGTGGGCGTGACCATTACGAAAGCCTCAGTGGGAGTTGGAACTTCCCACTACATCCAAAGAGGAGGGTCTGCAAGAGCATGAATTGTTGAATCCAAGATTGCAAAAAGCACAGGGACAAATAGCCAAACGAGTGGAAGCACATGAATTATGAACCAAAGGCTGTGGAGCCCCCAGCTGGATCAGGCCCTCTGGATAAGTGAGACAACTGAACAGCTTGATCTGTTTGGGAGGCACCCAGTCTATGGGACCAGGATCTGTCCTTAGTGCATGAGCTGGCTGTTTGAAACCTTGGGCTTACACAGGGACACTTTGCTCAGCCTGGAAGGAGGGGACGGGACCTGCCTGTACTGAATCCACCAGGTTTAAATGAATCCCCAGGGGAGTCTTGATCCTGGAGGACATGGGAATGGAGGGGAGGGGCTGGGGGGAAGGTAGGGGTGAGTGCGGGAGGGGGGAGGACAGGGGAACCCATGGCTGATGTATGAAATTTAAAACACATAATAATAAAGAAAAAAAGTATATTGATCATAAGAAAAAAAAAACAAAAAAACAAAAAAAAAAGAATTTCGTACAACATATTTGGATCATATTTACCTCTTCTCCTCCATCTCCTCCCATTCCCTACATGCCCAATTTTATATCCTCTGTAAAAAATGAAGTGTAATTTGTGCTGCCCATATATTCTTGAACGTGTGCCCTTCCATTGCAATATGGTAGACTTACCAGGGGCTGTACCTGTGAAGAAAACTGACTCTCCCTTTTCCAGCAGTTATCAGTTGCCAATAGCTTCTCAGCTGAAAGTGGGACTTGTACTCAGCACCCATCTCCACACTGGGCTTTGGTCTGGCTTGAATTTGCACAGATTTTGTGCATGCTGTCTTAACTGTTGTGAGTTTACATGTTCAGCCATCCTGCTATGTTCAGAAGGCACTGTATCACCCATCACTTCTAGCTCTTACACACTTTTCAGCCCCTCTTTTGCAATAATTCCTGAGCCTTGGGAGGAAGGTGTGTGATGCAGATATCCTACACAGAAATGAGGGTTCTGAGGCCTCTTATTATTAGCATGTAGTCAATTGTGGCTCTCTTTATTAATCACCATCTACGGCAAAAAGAAGTTTTTCTGATGAAGGTTGAGAAGTGCATCAATCTTTGAGTACAATGATAAGTCATTGGAAGCTAGATTAATACTATATCTATTTAGCAAAGTAGTAGTATCAAGTTCTTCCCCATAGTCTATGACCTGTCTTGGCTTGGAAATTGTGCCAGTTGTGGATTTAATCTTTTGGAACAGGACTTAAGTAAAATCAGAAAGTAGTTGGTTATTCCCATGATGTGTATGTCACTATTGGAACATTGGAAATGTCTTTCAACACCAGTCCTTATGTGGTTTGCAGGGTTAACAGCTAGGTATGACTGATGATTATTTTTCTTCTCTGAATGTATTCACAATGCCTTCTAGCACTATCAAAGCCATCCAATTGGGATGAGACTTCAGGAAAGGTACCAGTTTCATTTCTCTATGTTCTATGATTCAAGTATGTGATGTGTCTTTAATAACACAGTCTTACCATCAAATTCTAGAAGGTAACCAACAGCATTGGCATAGCCTGTACTATCTGGGGATCTAAGGGACCTTACTGGCCAACAACTCCAAAAGCCATAATGTATTCATAATACCAGATGTTTTATTTGTTGATTTGTGGTGTCTAGAGGGGGCATTGTTGCCACACTGCAATGTAACTCCTGTAACTCTTTCTAGGTATTAAATAAGCTTCTACAGGAGCAGGGTTTCTATGTGACTTTTCCCAAAGGTATTTGATGTTATTTATCCTGCCTGTATTCCACCCTCATCCCTCATTCCAATTTAACTCTTCCTGTTCAACTCTTCTTCTTTAACCCTTTATATTACTGCATTCTATCTCTCCTTCCTTGAACTGTCTCCCAACTCTAAGTACTTCTTACTGTTTTCTTGGCCTCTGTGGATACTCCAAACAAGACACATATTCAAAGGTGACGTCCACAAATGAGACAAAACATGCCATGTTTGTCTTCCTAGGTTATTTCACTCAGAATGATTATTTCTGACTTCATCAATTTACCTGTAAATTTAATATTTTTTTTAATTCTACTGTGTTAATCCCTGTGGTTTCAGTGATTCAATATTTGCTTTTCCTGACCTATATTCTGGGAAGTTGAGTGCCACTGGGAAAAAAATAATTCCCAGAATATTATTTAGAAATAAAATTATAAATGTTCTTATTGACAAAATAAAATCTGCTAAAACATGTCCTTACTCCAGTCTCCACATTTTTTTTTTTTTTTTTTTTTTTTGCCGGAATGCAAAAGCAAGGTTTAATTCGGGATATCCAAAAGAGATAGACATGAACAGGCCTGTGGGAAACACACATGGTCAAGAGAAAAAGATGAGAGAGACCAGTGCAAAATGGTGCTGGCTTTATAAAGGGTGGGCCAATGCATGCATACAGGAACGCATGTGGCTACTCCATGCATGTGCGTAGATCACATGGCTGTGGCTGTGCGCGCTTTATGCAACCATGCAAAGCCACAGAGTCCTAGTCACGCGAGATGTTTGACCTGGAAATGGCTATTTTGAACCAGAAATAACTAGGCAGAAGTGTCTAGGTCTGCCAGGCATGCCCAACTGTGTAGGCATGTTGTGACTTCATATCACTTTGTCCAGCAGACCCGACCCAGTGGAGGCTGGAGGAAGTGCCCGCCTTTGTGCAAGCTCAGTTTTTATAGGCAAAACCCACAAAATTCCTTAGAGGGGAGGGGGTTAGTACGGGTCCATCCTTGATTGGTCCAGGTTTTCCTGGGCCTGAATTTTGTCTTATTTCAGCTTATCTGTTTGCCTTGTCAGGAGTTTTATAACCCATCTCCAGGGTCCGGTCATGTTATCTCCAGAGAGGGGCATCTCATGATTAATAAGTCACCACCAGACATCCTGACTTTTGTTCTTTTGAAAACACCTGACTTTACCTCTCCAGGAAGGGGGAACTGACTCAGTTCTGTTTATTTTAAGATATCTCTTCCCTCAGCTCTTTTGGGTTTTGGGGGGAACTGTCTGGGCCTTTGGTGGGGGTCTTTCATTCCTCCCTTCTATTGGCCCTAGAGGGGCTAAATCATGGGTCCATAACTTGTTCTAATTCAAGAGATTCCCATGTTCTCACTTCAGGGTCTGCATATGACTTATATTCCGTGGTCCTGACTTGAGTAAAACCTTGTTGTACCATGAGTTGTATGGTGCCTAACCTCTGTTTCATAAATTGTACTAGTCTGTTAAGGATACAGGGCCTGAAGATGAGTAAGATAATAAGAATCATGGTGGGCCCTATTAGCCAGTCTCCAGATTCGATGAAAACATGGCAGTGACTTTATAGATCTATCACAGAGATCTATATAAATCTTTATATGTCTAAATTAAGGATCTTAAGATGGGAAGATTATCCAAGTGGATCCAAAATAATCTAAAGTCAAAGGGGGAGAGATGTCACAATGGGAAAGAGGTTGGAATGATGCACTTTCAAGATGAAGAGAGGCTCCATGAGCCAAATAATAGAAGTATCTCTAGGAGCAGGGAAGGGAGGGACATGGGTTTATGGCACAGATGCTCTAGATGGAGCACAGCTTTGCTGACACCATGATTTCAGTCCTGTTCAGTTCGCCCCACCCTTTTTATTCTCTGAGACTGTAAAAATAATAAATCAGAGTTTTTGTGAGCCACTAAGATTTGGGTAATTTATTACAGCAGAGGTTTCCAACTTCAGATGAATCTTCCATGTGTGCTATGAAGACTCCAAACAAAACTATTAGTTCCTTGTCCTTTTGTACATACATAAGACTTTACTTCCACAAGTAGGTTGCATTTACTGTTCCTTATCTCTGGACTAGTCATATCAGTTTTTTAACCAAGACAAGAAAATGGTACTGCTCCAACTCTGGACCTGGCAGTTAGGCAGCTTCTGCTTCCTCCTTCCTTAAGAGCCTGCTATGTGACTCCTCTAAGCAATATGACTCCTCTAAGACCACTGCTCTAGAGAGGAGCCCAGCTGAGCACAGACTAGGTGTCAAAGTCATAAATAATAATATGCTGGTTTCTACAGCAACTGTGTGGTGGTTTGTTATCAAGCAATGGATAACTGCAACAAAAATACTTTCCACTTGCCATGGTTCAATTTCTTCTCTCATTCCTTTACTTATTTGAAGATGATCTTAACCTTTACTTCAAATAATATATTGCCCCTGTAGTTGGAATTTCCATTCAGCCACCAACCAGCTCCCAAATGAAGACACAGAGATTTGTTAGTAATTATGAATGCTTGGCCTTAGCTTAGGCTTGTCCCTTGTCCCACTAGCTCTCTTAACTTAATTTAATCTGTTTCTAGTTATCTACATTTTACATTGGGGCCTTTTAACCTTTCAATCACTCTGTGTGTCCTACCTTCCTGCTTCCTCCTTGTCTGGTTGGCCCCTGGTATCTCCCAGGTGTCTCTTTTTCATTCTTCCTCTGAGCCTAAATTCATCCTCCTACTTATTCTCCCTGCCCAGAAGTCCCACCTATCCCTTTCCCATTGCTATTGACCATTCAGCTTTTTATTAGACCATTCAGGTGCCTTACACAGGCAAGGTAAAACAGCAACACCTCTTTACATAATTAAACAAATGCAATACATCTTTACACAGTTAAACAAATATTCTATTCCATGACAGGCCCCCACATTTTTCTCTTGACAGTGTGAAGATGTCACATGGCAAAGGCAACTGAAAGTTATGGACAGGGACATCATCCTGCCCCACATGTCCATGAACCCTTGGGAGTAAATAAAGGAAGCAGAGGTCAGAGTGATTCTGTGAGAGAAGCTCTCAGCTCATCCTCACTAACTGAGTCTGGGAGGAGCTTCCGAACAGCAAGATTGGCAGCCTCTGGAGTCCAAACAAAGCAGAGAAGCGGGTTCTCTTCTATAGACTCTAGGAAAGAATTCAGCTTTCTGGATCATTATTTCTGTTCAGGGAAACCTGTGCCAGTCAGATTTATGCTCCACAAAAATGCAAAATATTTGGATTAAGATTCTAGCATGAAATGGCAGTAAAAGAAAACTGATACAACTGTACCCAGTCATTTAATGTGACCCTCGAGGAGGAGGAATCATGAGACATGCAATTCAAGGCCAGCCTGGGCAATATAGCAAGACTCTTCATCAAAAAACAAAATAAAAATAAGTGAGGAGAGAGGGTGGGGAGGGAGGGAGAGGAGAGAAGGAAGAGAAGTAATCGGGAGGGAGAAAAGAATAAATACAGATTACAAGGTTTAAATCTTGATTATCCTATAATAGGACTTTGGGAAAGTTACCCTTTCAGTTCTTGTTTCTTAGTATGCAAAACAAAAATAGTAATGAGATCTAAATGAGGATTAAATGGTATAAAACCCATAATACCTAAAACAACACCAGATATACAGTAAGTGTCTCGACTTCATTGCTGGTATTTATTACTTTTACCTTTGATTTTTATCAGGATATTCTTGCCTGAAAATCACATATGCTCTTTCCCTTTCAGTTTAAGGAGCACACGCACACACACACACACACACACACACACACACACACACACGCCTAGTGCACATGCTAACAACCTGACTCTTCAGTCACCTACTTAGGATGAAGTGCCTTTAGCTTTGAACAGCTCACTCATCTTGCTTGTTTCTAAATTGCTAGAGCAAGCCTTGCTAACACAATTTTTAAAGAGAATTTTCTTACTTCTTGATGACTTAATTATAGTGCTCCTGCCTGGTGACTTTGCATTTGAAACCAAGACCTTGAAATAAACAGTCATTTCAGTTCTCGATGCCACAGAGTGAGAATGAATTCTCTCATCAGCTTGTCTTGCAGGCTTAAGAGCACACCGTCACAGGAGTGGGATGGAAGGAGCCCCACTTGCCAGTGGCCTGGCAGCCACTTCAGACTTTGGTAGTTTCTACGCTTTTAATTCCTTTTGAAGTATATTGTGTTTGATATATTGAGTGTGCTTACATACTGTACATAAGACATACTATCTGGCATTACAGTACATTTATTAAGAGAATAGAAAAATCTTGAAATATTTGATTAATGTAAATAATTTTACTTTTTTAAAACTATGTCAGAAGAAAAAGGTTTTAATTCATAAAATATACAGTCTCTTTATTTTTGGTGGCTTGGGTGTCCTCCCACAGATCACAGTCATCTAATTTCATGTCTGTGCAGTGTGGAAAGGAACCACTCTTGCACTATTCTGAACAATCCTGCCCTCATGCTACTGATGGTTGTTAGTAGGAAGATGCTCTTTGATTCCCTTGACAGCAAAGTTCACAGTATACTGTCAATGAGTACTGCTGAAAGAAGAGCCTTTAATAATGCTCCCTAACTTTGTCAGCTTCAATAGTGGGTAGAAGAGACTGGATTAAGAATACCTGTTTGCTACTCAGTCTTTCTTTCTACAAATTCCTGCTTAGTCTTTGCAGTGCCCTAAAAAGTATGATACTTTCTCAAAGCTAAGCCATATACTGCTTAGGAGTATATCACAGACTGATTTTAAACCTCACAAAATACAAAGCAGTGCCACCTCTAGATGTGGGGAGGGGGATCTAATACTTCCATGCAAGGCAGTCATCTCCCTACAGACTTCTTGTCTAACATCGTGTTAAATGCTCAAAATGTAAGACCAATGACCCAGTTCCACCACTTGCTTACCATATGAGCTTATGCATGTAAATGAATATTCTTTCTTTCGAAAATATTTGTCAAAATGTTCACATATCATCTATCTCTCTGGGCCTTTTTCTGTGTGTCTAATAATATCAAATATGAAAGCAGTTTGAAAACGTAAGTACTTAACTAATGTTGAATATCACCAAAAGTATTTTTGCTTATTACAAGTATGTAAATTTTACAATAAACATTTATAAAGGAATGTATGCCTGTAATTGAACAAAAACAATACAGAAATAGGCTGGTTGGAATAAAGGGGGTAAAAGTCTGTGCAGACAAGCCTGGGTTCAAGTTTTGATACAGCTTGTTATTATGTTTATTTCTTTGGACCTCAATTTATTTCACCTGTAAAGGGGACTAACACTCATAGCCCTGTCTGGTTGTTGTTAAACTACTACATCAGAGTCAAAATAACTCTCTGCTAGCAGGAATGGAAATGGCTGTAGGAATTATAGTGGTTATATGGTCACATCTGTTGTGTGTTATTTGATCACACTGTGACACTTCAAGACTGTGTTAATAAAGTTAACCTTGAATCAGGGGGCAAAGCCAGTGACTAGTTGAAAAGAACTAGTCATAGAGTATACAGAGGACCCAGGACACAGATAGAGAGGCACAGGAAGGAACAGGGAGGGATTTGTTTTTTGTTTTTGTTTTTTGGTCTAGGAAGTGTGAAGAGAAGGTCAGTTGGTCACTTCTCCATCACTTCCTTGATCTATCAGGTTTTCACCCCAAAATCTGACTCACAATTCTTTATCGGTAATAGAACAACTTAGATAAACAAAATGCACATCTCTCTCATGAAATGGAAAACTTTAAAAAAGCAACTGCACTACAAAAAATTCATTGCATTAAGGTATTATACCACATGGATGATTTTCCATTACCAAATTATAATTATAAATGCTAGAGTAACTTTAATAAAATGGTAAACCATTCTTAAAAATTATAGTTGTACAATGAGGGAGTTGTATATGATGGTGGAACCATCTTGAAGGTCAATTGTTCGGGGAAAAACAAGATACATACATTTTTATTTTTTTAAGGAAAGGGGACTCATGATATTCAGTATTTGTGGATATTCTATAAGTGTGCATCAATACAATGTCACTTCAATGATGTCTAAGGAGGGACAGGGATGGGAAGTGGGAGACCCCCTCCCCATTCACACCCTGGACCCCTCACCATACTGTGTATACCTTGCTTCCTCATGCCCTCCCTGTGTACACACCTCTTTATGCAGCCATTTTAAGTATCTAAATTTATAATTTAAATAAAATAGATGGAAAATCTGCTAGTTTTTTAACCCATATCTCCTATTGCCACAAGTAAATAAATTATTTCAGTAGATTCTGGTTCTCAAAACAATGGTTTATTTCAAACCTTAAGTGAATTAAAGGACACTATAAATGAGAGAAGAAGCCGGAAGCACCTGTGTGCCTCTCAACAGAGAACAAGGTGAAACTTCTCCCTGAAGGACCTAAGCCCAGGCACCATTTGATTCCAGTCTCCTCACTCCCCCTGACTGCATCAGTCACCTTGGAGAAGCAAGAAGAAATTGCCCTAGGCAACTGCGCCTGGGTCCCACCACTGGACACAGGCCACCCTGGGAGGACCTGACCAACTTGGCCCCAGTTTCCTGCCAATCAGCAGGCCCTGCGGAAAGGCTCCCCTTTTCCAAGACTACAGGCAGACACTGCAGTCTCCACACCCTGCCCCCACACCCATTTGCCAGAGACCCAAGCCACTTCCTGAGAATCAAGAAGCTTCCATCCTGACCTGGAACTCCCATCTGGACCAGAGACCAGAGGAACTCACATCTGGACAAGAGGAGCTCCCATCTGGACAAAATAAGGAGACCCCAGGGACTTCCCTAGACTCAGAGTCCAGCCCCCCAGCTCCTACCCAGACAGCACTCTCATCTGGAGCAGTGCTCCCAACTGGCCCAGAGATTCCATCTGGACCAGAAGAGGCTCCCTAAATCTGTCAACTCTCTCTGGACCAAGTACACTGAAAAGACCAAGAACGAACACAAGAGGAGATGGGCAGAAGTCAAGGCAGAAGTACATACAACAGAATAAAGAGCAATACAGCATCACCAGAACCTAGCACTTCTCCAACAGCTAGACCTGAACATCACAGAATAGAAGAAGAAGAAGAAAACAACCTTATAAGTAACATCATGAAGAGGCTAGAGCCTTATAGAGAAGAAATCAAAAATAAAGTAGAGGAACAGACAAACAAAAAATGGGAAGAACGCTATAAAAAAATAGAGGAAAGGACAATTAAAGCAGAAGAAAACAATAAATCCTTGAATGAAAATCATGAAAAAGCAAGGGAGACAATCGAAGACCTGAAGAGGGAAATAGAAAAAAAGAAGACACTAGCAGAAGGAATGCTTTAAATAGAAAATCTGAGTAAACAAACAGGAACTTCATGCAAGTGTAACCAACAGAATGCAAGAGATGGAAGAGAGGATCTCTGGTGTTGAAGATACGGTAGAAGAAATACATTCATCAGTCAAAGAAAACACTAAAACCAACAAAGTCATGACCCAAAATGTCCAAGAAATTTGGGACACCATTAAAAGATGAAACCTATGAATAATAGGGATAGAGGAAAGAGAAGAATACCAACTCAAAGGCACAGAAAATATATTTAACAAGATCATAGAAGAAAACTTTCCCAACTTAAAGAAGGAAATGCCTATGAAGATACAAGAAGCCTATAGAACACCGAACAGACAAGATCCCCCAAAAAAGTCCCCTCACCACACAATAATTAAACAACTAAACGTACAGAATAAAGAAAGAATATTAAGGGCAGCAAAGGAAAAAGGCCAAGTGACTTATAAAGGCAAACCCATCAGAGTAACACCTAATTTCTCAATGGAGACTTTGAAAGCCAGAAGGACCTGGACAGATATAATGCAGACACTAAGAGACCATGGATGCCAGCCTAGACTAATGTACCCAGCAAAACTTTCAATCATCATAGATGGAGTGAACAAGACCTTCCAAGACAAAACCAGATTTAAACAATACTTATCCACAAACCCAGCCCTACAGAAAGCACTAGAACGAAAATTCCAACCTGAGGAAGGCAAATACACCCATGAAAACACAGGCAATAGATAACACCACAGCAGTAAACCCCAAAGAAGAGAAGAACACACACACTACCACCAAAAAATAAAAATAACAACAGGAACGAACACTCACTGGTCATTAATATCCCTTAATATCAATGGACTTAATTCACCTATAAAAAGACACAGACTAACAGAATGGATACGAAACAGGACCCATCTTTCTGCTGCATACAAGAAATACACCTCAAATTCAAAGACAGACACCTCCTAAGAATAAAAGGCTGGGAAAAGACGTTCCAATTAAATGGTCTTAAGAAGCAAGCTGGTGTAGCCATCCTAATATCCAGTAAAATAGACTTCAAACTAAAATCAATCAAAAGAGATGATGAAGGACATTACATATTCATCACAGGAAAGATCCACCAAGATGAAGTCTCAATTCTGAACATTTATGCCCCAAACACAAGGGCACCCACATATGTAAAAGAAACATTACTAAAGCTTAAATCACATATAAAAGCCCACACATTAATAGTGGGAGACTTCAACACCCCACTTTCACCTCTGGACAGATTGGCCAAATCGAAACTTAACAGAGACATAATAGACTTAACTGATGTTATGGCTCAAATGGACTTAATCAATATCTACAGAACATTCCACCCAAACAAAAAAGAATATATCTTCTTCTCAACACCCCATGGAACCTTCTCTAAAATCGACCACATACTTGGCCACAAAGTAAATCTCAACAGATACAAAACAATTGGAATAACCCCCTGTGTTCTATCAGACCACCATGGTTTAAAGTTAGATTTCAACAACAGAAAATACTACAGAAATACTACAATTTCATGGAAACTGAATAATGCTCAACTGAATCACCAAGGAAGAAATAAAGAAAGAAATTAAAGACTTCCTAGAGATCAATGAAAATGAATACACCACATACCCAAACTTATGGGATACTATGAAAGCAGTGCTAAGAGGGAAATTCATAACACTGAATGCCCATATAAAGAAGCTGGAGAAATCTCATGCTAGTGACTTGACAGCACACCTGAAAGCCCTTGAACAGGAAGAAGCAAAGTCTCCCAGGAGGAACAGACGCCAGGAAATTATCAAATTGAGAGCTGAATTCAATAAAATAGAAATAAAGAGAACAATACAAAGGATTTATGAAACAAAGAGTTGGTTCTTTGAGAAGATCAACAAGATAGACAAGCCCTTATCCAAACTAACCAAAAGACAGAGAGAGAGCATCCAAATTAACAAAATCAGAAATGAAAAGGGGGACATAACAGACAATGAGGAAATCCAGAGAATCATCAAGTCATACTTCAAAAACCTTTACTCCACAAAACTGGAAAATCTAAAAGAAATGGATAATTTTCTGGATAGGTACCACATACCTAAGTTAAATCAAGACCAGATAAACCATTTAAATAGTCCAATAACCCCTAAGGAAATAGAATCAGTCATTAAAAGTCTCCCAACCAAAAAAAGCCCTGGACCTGATGGTTTCACTGCAGAATTCTACCAGATCTTCAAAGAATACTTAATACCAATACTCTTTAAATTGTTCCACACAATAGAAGCAGAAGGTATATTACCAAACTCCTTCTATGAGGCTACAATTACCCTGATTCCTAAACCAAACAAAGATGCAACAAAGAAAGAGGACTACAGACCGATCTCCCACATGAACATTGATGCAAAAATACTCAATAAAATTCTGGCAAACAGACTCCAAGAATACTTCAAAATAATTATCCACCATGATCAAGTAGGCTTCATCCCAGGGATGCAAGGGTGGTTCAACACATGAAAGTCCGTCAATGTAATACACCATATAAACAAACTCAAAGAAAAAAACCACATGATCATCTCACTAGATGCAGAAAAGGCATTTGACAAAATCCAACACCCCTTCATGATAAAGGTCTTGGAGCGATCAGGAATACAGGGAACATACCTAAACATAATAAAGGCAATCTACAGCAAGCCAACAGCCAACATCAAATTAAATGGAGAGAAACTCAAAGCAATACCACTAAAATCAGGAACAAGGCAAGGCTGTCCCCTCTGCCGGTACTTATTCAATATAGTACTTGAAGTTCTAGCCAGAGCTATAAGACAACATAAAGAGATTAAGGGGATACAAATTGGAAAGGAAGAAGTCAAGCTCTCCCTATTTGCAGATGACATGTTAGTATACATGAGTGACCCCAAAATTCAACCAAGGAACTGATACAGCTAATAAAAACCTTCAGCAACTTTGCAGGATACAAGATCAACTCAAAAAAATCAGTAGCCCTTCTATACACAGTAAACAAACAGTCTGAGAAGGAAATCAGAGATACATCACCCTTTAATCACCCTTTACAATAGCCACAAATGATATAAAATACCTTGGGGTTACGCTAACTGAGCATGTGATAAAAAAAAACTTTAAGTCCCTGAAAAAAGAAATTGAAGAAGATGTCAGAAAATGGAAAGATCTCCCATGCTAGTGGATGGGCAGGATTAACATAGTAAAAATGGCGATCTTACCAAAAGCAATCTACAGATTCAATGGAATTCCCATCAAATTAACAACACAATTTTTCACAGATCTGGAAAGAATAATACTCAACTTCATGTGGAAAAACAAAAAACCCAGGATAGCCAAAAGAATCCTGTATAATAAAACAACCTCTGGAGGCATCATGATCCCCGACCTCAGATCTGCTATAGAGCTACCATAATAAAAGCAGCTTGGTACTGGCATAAAAACTGACATGTGGACCAATGAAATCGAATTGAAGACCCCACATATGAACATATAATTTTTGACAAAGAAGCAAAAAATGTACAATGGAAAAAAGAAAGCATCTTCAACAAATGGTGCTGGCATAACTGGATGTCAATGTGTAGAAGGCTGCAAATAGATCCATATCTGTCACTGTGGACAAAACTTAAATCCAAGTGGATCAAAGACCTCAACATAAATCTAGCTATTCTGAACCTGATAGTAGAGAAAGTAGGAAGTACTCTTGAATATATTGGCACCAGAGAGCACTTTCTAAATATAACACCAGTAGCACAGACACTGAGAGAAACAATCAATCAATGGGACCTGTTGAAACTCACAAGCTTTTGTAGAGCAAAGGATATGGTCAACAAGACAAAGTGACAGCCTACAGAATGGGAAAAGGTCTTCACTAACCCCACATCTGACAGAGGGCTGATATCCAGAATATATAAAGAACTACAGAAATTAGACATCAAAATGCCCAACAGTCCAATTAAGAAATGGGCTATAGAACTAAACAGAGAATTCTCCACAGAGGAAATTCAAATGGCTGAAAGACATTTAAGGAATTGCTCAACATTCCTAATTATCCAGGAAATGCAAATCAAAATGACTCTGACATACCACCTTACACCTGTCAGAATGGCTAAGATCAAAAGCACAGAAGACAACTTATGCTGGAGAGGATGTGGAGCAAGGGGAACTCTCCCCCACTGCTGGTGGGAATGCAAGCTTGTCCAGCCACTTTGGAAATCAATATGACACTTCCTTAGAAAATTGGGAATCCATCTCCCCCAAGACCCAGCTATAGCACTCTTGGGCATATACCCAAGGAATGCTCAATCATACCACAAGGGCATTTGCTCAGGTATGTTCGTATCAGCTTTGTTTGTAATAGCCAGAACCTGGAAACAACCTAGATGCCCTTCAACTGAAGAATAGATAAAGAAAATATGGTACATATACACAATGGAGTACTACTCAGCAGAGAAAAACAATGACATCATGAGGTTTGCAGGCAAATGGATGGATCTAGAAAACATCATCCTGAGTGAGGTAACCCAGACTCAGAAGGACAAACATGATATGTACTCACTCATAGGAGGATACTAGATGTAAAACAAAGATGACTAGACTGCTACACAACTCCAGGGAGGTTACCTAGAAAACGGGACCCTAGGAAAGACCCAAGGATCACCCAATGACAGAGAAATGGATGAGATCTACATGAACAACCTGGATGACAGTGGGAGTAATGAAGGGCGAGATTTGAGGGAAAGAAAGCTTAGGGGAGCAGGAGATCCCAGCTGGATCAAGAACAGAAAGGGAGAATGAGGAATAACAGACCATGATAGATGAAGACCACATGAGAACAGGAATAGGCAGAGTGCTCAAGATGTCCCCAGAAATCCTCTGTAGTCTGCTGGCAATGGTCAAGAGAAAGCCTGATCTGACCTAGTCTGGTGATCAGATGACTAAACACCCTAACAATCGTCTGGGAACTCTCATCCAATAACTGATGGAAGTGGATGCAGAGATCCTCAGCCAGGCCCCAGGTGGAGCTCCAGGTGTCCAACTGTGGAGAAAGAGGAGGGTCTGCAAGAGCGTGAATTGTTGAATCCAAGATTGCAAAAAGCACACGGACAAATAGCCAAATGAATGGAAGCACATGTATTATGAACCAAAGGCTGTGAAGCCCCCAGCTGGATCAGGCCTTCTGGATAAGTGAGACAATTGAACAGCTTGATCTGTTTGGGAGGCACCCAGTCTGTGGGACCAGGACCTGTCCTTAGTGCATGAGCTGGCTGTTTGGAGCCTTAGGCTTACACAGGGACACTGTGCTTGGCCTGGAAGGAGGGGACTGGAACCTGCCTGTACTGAATCCACCAGGTTTAAATGAATCCCCAGGGGTTCCTTGATCCTGGAGGACATGGGAAAGGAGGAGATGGGCTGGGAGGAAGGTGGGGTGGTTGGGGGAGGGGGGAGGACAGGGGAACCCATGGCTGATGTATAAAATTTAAAACACATAATAATAAAGAAAAAAAATTAAAAAAAAAAAGAAATTCTCTATTGGGTACCAACAGAAAAACGTTTCACAAAAAGTGAAAGGCCAGCAAGGGACGGACTGAAGACTCCATAGTCTGGGATGATGGATAAAGTAATTTGACTTTATTGCACACCCAACTTTATTTCTTTTTTCTATGTGATTGAAGTGATCACCTTTTATTACTGCCTTTCTCCATTCCTCTCTCTTGCTACCTCACCTGAATCTCTTCTTCATTAGGGATGCGGTGTGTTAGTATGCGTGCGTGCACATACACATACACTCACACACACACACACACACACACACACACACACACACACACACCTATGCACACCCATTCCTCTCTCCTGCTACCTCACCTAAATCTCTCTTTCATTAGTGATGGAGTATATGAATGCACACATATCCATGCACATGTGTTCACATGTGTGGTTGCTGGGTGTACACGGTGGGTGGTCAGAGACTGACACTAGGTATCTTCTTCTGTTACTGTCCACCACATATTTGTTGGCATACAATCTCTTTACTCACCCAGAACCCCACAATTTAATTTGGCTAGCCTGGCTGGCCATCAAGATCCAGGGATCTGTCTCCATATCCCTCCAGTACTGAGATCCCTGGTGGCTGCTGCTGAGTCCAGCTTTTATGTGGATGCTAAAGATCAAAACCCAGTACTTACTGAGCAGTCTCCCTAGACTCTTTTAAGCCATGTCAGAGTTTATTTGGAGGAGTCTTAATATAGTGGAATGGTGCCAGGTGTGATGGCAGAAGCATTTCCAGCATTCAGGAGGCAAAGGCAAACATTTCTGAGTTGGAGACTGGTGTACATAGTGAATTCCGGGATAGACACAGTTGCATAGTAAGACCCTGCTGAGTATGCGTGTGCGTGTGCATGTGCGTGTGTGTGTGCGTGCACACATGTTATCACTGGTTTCCTTTTTCTTCTGACTTTACCCATTTTGACTGTAATACATTAAGTTTAATCATGAAAACACTCACAAGGATATAGAGATGCACATGACAGGAACCAATGATAAAGGACATGATTACTGAGGACTCGGATGTTACAGGGTAGACAATGCAATGTAAGAACAGGAATAATAGGTGGGTTACCAAGATTTACTGTGGCCATGTGTGACCTGGAAAGGCTACACAAAGGAGCAAACATTGTTGTATATTAAAGGATTTGGACAATGAAATGAATTGAGGACGCCCAGGGTGAAGGAGGCAGGATGAATCAAAACATGGTGTGTGGAAAATGCAGACCGCCCTAGTCAAAGAGCCGGCTGCCTGGGGCAGTGTTCCCAAAGCTGGGCATAGTGTACTACCAGTATTGCAAGTGTTATAGCTCTGGAAGTCAGGCTATACCAGAAGCTGGGTTCAAGTGGGGGATGGTCTCCCTGCAGGACACAGCAGCAGTCCTGCCCCTCTCTGAGGGAGAGCCTTTACTATTGAGCTCTGCTCCACTCCCTATGGGAGTTTCCCAGCAGAGGTATCTGTTTCCCTCAGCTCTTGCTCAAATTGTTACCTCTTCTGCTTCGCGCTGCTAAGGGGGAAATGCCTGCAGAAATGTAGCAATCTACTCAGGCTGCCCTGAGGGAGTTTCCCAGTAGAGATTCTGCTCCACTCAAAACTCTTTCAAGAGATTTGTTTGGAAAGGAAGAATCCAGGAGAGTGGCTATCTCTGCCAGGATGGAGAAGGACAGCTGCTAACTGACCAGGCACAGAGCTTATATAGGGCTTCTTACAGACTGAGTTTTTCCAAGAAGAAGATTTTCAGGGAGGGAATTGGTCAGACTTTGATCCCCTTGTGATTGGACAAGCTCTGATTGGCTAGATTTCATGCTCAGGGATTGGTTGGATTCATGCTCAGTTGGCCAGGGACAGATTTGGCTCTGGTTTAAGGCCAAAGTTTCTTTCACGAGCCCTTTTTAGCCTATTGGCTCTGATTTCAGGGCCAGGGTGGGTTTCTTTCACTGACTCTGGTTCCAGGGCCAGGGTGGACCTTTGACTGGACCTTTTACCCTATAGTATTGTTTCAGTTAATACAAGGAAAAACCTTTTATATAATAGAGTCAGAAACTACGCATGTCAGAGAGGCCACATTTAACTTCAACAGAGAATATGAAAACCATACAGAACACCTCCTGCTTTTGCAGGCTGCATGTGTCACCTGTGGTTCCCAAAGAAGCCCAACACCCTTGGCACTCATGTATGTTCAAGAGCCAAGGATATTTTGATAGAGTACAGGAATTAAAATCAAGCTAAGGATTAAAAAAGCGTTCTACTTACTTTCCTGTTAGTGGAGGCATCTTACAGCTCCACCCCACTCACCCTGGAGGAAGAAAATATAAGCATGCATAGGGGTTTCATCCAGATTGAAGATATGTGATCATGATTATGCTAACAGGCCAAGCTATACGCCAAAGGACTCATGTAGCATCTTAATTAAATGTTAAAGATGAATTATTTCCAAAATCCATATAAATAATACCAGCAAGGGGCCACAGATAAGATAAAAGCCATGCTGGTTCTGTCGGTTGTCTATGGCTGCCATATCAAAGTGGCACAGTTGAGTGACGTAAGCAACAAAATGCTTTGTCTCACCTTCCTGGAGGATAGATGACTGAGATCACAGTGGGTCAGGTCAATTCCTTTTGAAGGTCATGAAGGGCAATGTGTTGTATGCTACTCTCCAGATCCTGGTAGACCCAGGCATTCTTTGACATTTCCCCACCATCTTCTTTCAATATGCAACTGTCTGTGTCCAGATTACCACTTTTGATAAGGACAGCAGTCATTGGATTACAGCCCATCCTAATGATACTATTTTAACTGGTAGACCCTATTTCTAAATAAGATCACATTCTGAAATACAGAAGGATTTAGAAACATGGAGGAAATAAGTCCAGCAATATAAAAGAACTACTTGAATGACTAGTATCTCCATCACACAGCCCTTAAGAAGCGGTCTCTCCTGGCTTCCACTCTGAAGTACAGGGTTACCACTTCATCATTTGGCTGCCTTGAGCATGTCAAGTTCCCTGCTGTAATTAAGGTTTCATACCCATAAATAAGCAGATATGTTAACATGGATAATTAGTTACAAATTATTTTTATTTTGTGGACTATTATATTTTCAAAGAACAAAAGGAGTTATAACAGAAGGCTTGAAAGTTAATTTTTGCCAACTGTGAGCAGGCCCAGCTAATCTGCTGCCAGTCCTCCTTCCTCCTGGGCACACAGCAAAGCTGTATTTCCAGCCTCACGTCTGTGAGTTGGCCACATGGTGAGTTTTAGCAGTAGAACAAAAATAGGAAGAAATTAATACCCACTTCCAGCTCTGTCCAATAAAAACATCTCTCCTGCAAGCTTCTTTTCTGTTGATCACCACTTAACTGCAGATGAATTTAGGACTGAAGCAAGGGCAGAGCTATAGTATCAGATCCAGCCTGAGATAGTGTACTAGTCTGGACATTTAACTATTTAAGCATTGAGAAGGAGAAAGGACAGCAGAAGGGAGACAACCACAGCTCGGATAACACCAAGGACTGGCTATCTTTAAGCATTTTCTCATAGATTGGGTGATTCTAATAGTGCATAAAATATGAAAGGTGGAAAACTAAAAAATTAAGTACCCCAAGTTTATCTTATTTTTTTCCATTTGATCCTAATAAAGAGAGCTCACATTTTAAACTAATAAAACTGCTCCTCTGTGCAGTGTGGACACATGACCCACACTGTCTTCTTGTAGTGTTCTGTGGGGTATGAACACATGACCCACACCGTCCTCCTGTAGTGTTCTGTGGGGTATGAACACATGACCCACACCGTCCTCCTGTAGTGTTCTGTGGGGTATGAACACATGACCCATGCTGATCTTCCAGTCTGAGTCCCATAGAATTTAGGGTTTATCTAGATCCTTTGAAAGACCTGTACTGTTAAACCTTTATCTCCTTTGTTCTAAATATAGCAGCATGAAGGATTTACGTTCTTTCCCATTTCCAACAATCTAGTTAAAGTTGCATAAGATGTAACTCAGCATACATCTTTCAGAAATAATTGGACAATGAAGAATTTTCAGGCCCAGGTCTCATAAAAGCCAAGACATCATTCTCTATTCCCTGGTGTTTGCAGGCTGTTCTTCTTCTTTGCTGCTGCTATCATCATCAATTCAGTCGAGTCCTTCAGGATGGCTTCTCGCTGCCTTTGTAAAATGAGCTTGCCTCTGGACTATCTGTCTACACTTTTCCCTTTAGGCAAATCTGAGGATCAGACAACACCTTTATAGATTCAAAACTTTCTTTGTCCTAAATCTCCACATAAATTCTATGGGACTCAGACCGGAAGATCTGCATGGGTCATGTGTCCACACCACACAGAGAACTACAGGAGGACAGTGTGGGTCATGTGTCCACACCCCACAGAACACTACAGGAGGACAGTGTGGGTAATGTGTCTGCACCCCACAGCACACTACAAGAAGACAGTGTGGGTCATGTGTCCACACCCCACAGAACACTACAGGAGGACAGTGTGGGTCATGTGTCCACACCCCACAGCACACTACAAGAAGACAGTGTGGGTCATGTGTTCATACCCCACAGAACACTACAAGAAGACAGTGTGGGTCATGTGTTCATACCCCACAGAACACTACAAGAAGACAGTGTGGGTCATTTTTCCCTTTAAAGGAGAAAAAAACTTACACTCCTACACACCCAATTACTAGTTGGAATGATTTATAATATGCATGTCAAATTTCTGTTTGGGAAATGATGTTTTTGTAATTATTAGGAGGAAGATTAATTGAAAAGACAAAATTTAGGGTTTTTTCCTTTACTAAAGAGAGTTAACACTTCAGGTTATCATCATATCAAAAATTTCACTCATTAATTCTTTTTAATAAGTACTTACTGATTTCCAAAATGTCTCAGACATTATGATCTAGGTACAGAGGTATTTAACCTTTTGCACTATGGCATGACAGAGTGATCCACAAATGAGTGGGGAGACAGTCAAGAATAGCTATTCAAGGACTAGCATGGCCCACAGGTTGGACACACTTGACAGGAGCTGGGGATGTGACACTAAGGCAAACAGACTCTGTCTCACTTGTACAGAGCAACAGTGGGGAAGTGGGGCAAAAACACAGAGTACCAGCTGGAATGTGGTGTTCTGAGAAGTGCTGCCAAAGAAATCAACTGGGTAAGAAGAGAAGTTGAAAGTGACAGCCACCAAGACTGTGCTTCCTGAGGAAGCAACAGCTAAGCTGAGATCAACACGATGAGAACAAGATGGACACACTATCAAGCTGGACTGGGAAGACCTTCTGGGCAGAAGAAACTTCAGCACAGCCACAGAAAGATCAGTGTGGCTAGACCATTGCTGTCACCCATCTCAGCATCACAGCTAA
Source organism: Onychomys torridus (assembly GCF_903995425.1). Classification (NCBI taxonomy): domain Eukaryota; kingdom Metazoa; phylum Chordata; class Mammalia; order Rodentia; family Cricetidae; genus Onychomys; species Onychomys torridus. Next base: position 1,598,695 of record NC_050457.1, on the reverse strand, counting down.
ACCCAATTTAGAGGCTTAATATCTTAGATCCAAAGTCTTGAACCTAATGCATCATTTTAGTTTATACGATAATAAAGTACTCAGCAACGTTCACACTGGCTGATTTTTTTGTACTAAGGGATTTTCAGTTCTCTTAGGCAATCATCAACTCCAGGAAAACACTAGAGAGTCATCTTGACACTTAACATATTGAAAGCATCAGCTACCAGTCCAGTGATGAAAAAGAGTTAATACACCTCCCTAAATGCCCATTTTACTGCCAAGAAATTTATTATGCCTGAGAGAATCTGGCTGGATAGTTGTAGCCATCTGGTATTTAAAGTAAAATCCATTGTGAAGAACTGGCCACATTTAAAAACAAAAAACAAAAAACACAGGAATCAATCTTGACTTAAACGTAACAATGAGTCTCATGTCCATTTAACAGAGTTGTGCTACTCTGCTTTTTGGTGACTGGTTTTAATGGTATTTCAAACTATCTGTCAAATGTCATGGGAACAAGACGGATGGAACAGTGCTTGACTGCTTTTGAGCTCGGCAGGATGCTAGTGTGGGCTCCATCTGCTTTCTGGAAGCATGGGGCCAATGGGAACATGCCAACCTGAAGAGGACACGGTGGTGATGGTGACTGTCATTGCAGCTCTGATCCATTTCTATGGCAGAAGGGAGGCAGCACTCCCTCCTGAGGAACACAGTAGTCACTGTGGGGGTGTCTAACTTCAGGAAGACTTAGGATAGTTTCCAGGGACCCACTCATGGGCTCAGACCTCAGTCCTTAGTTAACTAAGGGCTTTCTCCAGATTCGCTTTTAGTAAGGGTAGACAAAGAGGAATAACTACTTATGGGTTTTGAGCACTAAGTAAAAGAATAAATGCAAAGTGAATGGCATACTGTGGTCATTCCATAATTGTAGTTTTCACTTACATTATTCATTTTAATTAATATAGTCTAAACAAATACCTGCAAGATAACTCCATATCCTTAAAGAGATCTGGCAGATATGGAGGGTGGATAAGGCCAACCTCTTGTCTTGTACCAGTCCCATCCCAACAACCATCCTGTGTCTCAGATGAGGGTGCTCAGGAGAAAAATTGGCCCTAATGTCTGTAAACAGAGGCTACTCTGTCCCACCTGCTCCACAGACACTTTTAAAATAGTAACACATAGGCTTAATATTAATTACAGACTATTTGGTCTATTGCTCAGGTTTATTACTAACTAGCTCTTACAACTTAAATTCACCCATTTCTATTAGTCTATATTTTGCCATGTGACCTCATGGCATTACCTGTTCTCTAGCACATCTTGTTGCTCCAGTGGCTCACTGGCATCTGCTCTATTCCACCTTCTTCTCCCTGTATCTCTGCTTGGGTTTCCTGCATGGCTCTATCCTGCCTTGCTATAGGCCAAAGCAGCTTCTTCATTAACCAATGGTAATAAAAAAATATTCATGGCATACAGAAGGGTCATCCCACAGCATTTCCTCCTTTCTGTCTAATCCAAAAAGAAGGTTTTAACTTTAACATGGTAAAATTACATATAAAAAAACAGTTATCCAGCAAGAATTACAGTTATAATATCTAGTCTATTTGTATTTGACAAAATCAGAGAAAACATTCAATTATCTATCCTATCTTGCTGAGTTTAAAGTTCTATATCTAATTTATCTTTTTATCATAACTGAGAAAAACTATAAATATAAGTATCCATTCTTCAAGTCCACATTGGGTGCCAGGTGGGGCAGTCTACAGAAGTCTTGGGACAGGACTTAATGACTGAAGAATGAAATTAACAACACACTCACAAATACAGAATGAAGTGGCACCACCACCTCTTTGTCCACCAGGGAGAGATGGGGAAAGATCCAGATCAGGTCACCAAGCAGCAGCGTCAGGAAGCCATCCACCTCCAAAGGCATGCAACCTTCCTCCCTCAATTGTTATATATCCTCAAAGAAGACCATGACCATCTGGCCAACCCGTTCCATTCCATTGTTCATTAGGCTGAATGGGCCAGTTCCCACAACAACTGTCCTCACTGGGAGAATCTCAGAGTTTTAGACTGTCTTAAGGACACTTAACAGACACTAACTAGTAGTAAGTTAGTAAGACCTTCTTACTACTGTATTTTTTCTCCTAGATTCCTAGGTAGGAAAAAACTGGTAGCAACTTTCCTTCCCCCTAAATCCAAAGGGATCTCCATTAATCTCCTGCTCCTGACATGACAACCTGAAGCTTTGAGAGACATAATGTAGCTGTCTTTCACACAGTTAAAAAGGGTCAAGGATATCCTCCCCTAAATCACAGTCAATGGAGATTCTTGAAAGTCACAAATGATTTCAGGTGCTCACTATTTGATAACTCTATTTTCTATTCATAACTTAGCAACAGCTGACAAGCTTTATAAATTGATTCTTCACATTAGATGTGCTCTTCTAATGTGAGATTTCCTTCAAAGAAGGAGCATGAAACTTGAGACAGTATTTTAAAGTGCCAGTGTAGGTAATGCCAAGGCACTTGTAGGTCCCTTTTATTTGTGTGTGTATACCTTCTTATACCTTTAATAGGGAGCCTCTGGACAGGAGCAACATCAGCACTGGTCCCATATCTCTACCATTAGGGCCATTTGTCCCCTGACAGCATCAATGGGAAGCCCTCAGTAAGACAATGGTTTCCACACCATTCATACCTCTTATTGGCCTGCCCCAAGGCTTTGCCACTAGTGTATTGAAGATTATCAGAATCCCTCCCCAGAAAATCTGCCCAGGGATTAGACATATGTCAAAGGAATCACTGAGTGTGTGGACACATCAGAGAGCTGCTCCCACATGTGCTGACTCTCCCACCTCACCCCTGCCAATCTACTCCTCACCAGAGAGCTGTTCCCACATGTGCTGACTCTCCCACCTCACCTCTGCCAATCTACTCCTCACTCATTGCTTCTCCCCTTTCTTGGCTGTCTTTCAATTCTTCACATACAACGCATTTTTCCAAGTTTCTGAGAACCTGCAGCTCTTTCAAATTGGAATGCTTTTACCCAGGACAGGCTACACACACTGTAAAGACTGAAGGAAAAGTAAAATGCAAGTGCTCTTGTTCAGAAGGAAAGATATAAGAGCCAAAGAATCAGAATGCCTGCTGAAATATAGTGTCTTCTAGACATGATAGGGAGGTTTAACCCATGAAATTTCAATGATACAGTTGCCTGAAAAGACCTACCTTGTTAACACCAGTCAATACGGTCAACATTCCAGTGTGAGGAAATTTTGCAAGGCCCAACCTCTACATAAAGAGCTACAAGTAATCAATGGCTGCTCAGAGAATGTGAATCAGTTTTCTCCAGGCACAAGATGCCAGAAGTTATCCAGTCCCAAATGGTAAGTTCTAAACACATGTGCATACAATACTAAGTGGACTCAACACACTCACTCTCTCTCTCTCTCTCTCTCTCTCTCTCTCTCTCTCTCTCTCTCTCTCTCTCTGTGTGTGTGTGTGTGTGTGTGTGTGTGTGTGTGTGTGTGTGTGAACAATAATTTAGGAAGAAGTTATGAATTTGTGAGGAAGTAGGGAGTGATTGGAATAGGTAGAAATGTTTGTCAAGTACTGATGTAAGAAATTATCAAAAAAAATTTTTAAAGAATTTCAAAATGAGGATATCAGAGCTTTACACAATGCAGATGACCCTACTGAACACAGGGACCTATGCATACCCAGGACTCCTCCACAAGAAAGCTGGTCACTGCTTTCATTTCTGACTTTCTGTTAGCCAGCTCACCGTCACCAAGCACATAACCTCTAGTCACATACACACACACTACCATTTTCTTTCCATTATCATAATCTTAAATATCAGCCTATTTATCTACTTACTTTTCAAAAGTCTAGCTCCCCATCCAGCTCTTTAGAAAGCTTTCTATATAAGCTCTGTAAGAGGGGGATCCTATGTCTTCCTCAGGCACTGGGGTTTGGAGTCTCAAACTGTCTGGAACATTCAACCAACCAGCAAGTGTGATGCATGATGCACTAATTTGTTCCCGTGTTCAGCCTAACATTATTTTTAATACTGAAATCTTTGGTACGTAAAAAAAATACTACTGGATTCATCAGAAGGTGAGTAAGAGTTCTGGATGTTTGAGTTAAGTAAATACAAAGCTATTCTCTTCTGAGGAACTGCCCCCTTTTTCCCCCAGACAAGGCTTGCTTTGTAGAATCACATAATGGCTTTTATGATTTCTGAACTAGCCAAACATTCATATTTTTCTTATATAAAGGGAGCATCTCAGACACTATGAGCTATATTTTGAAGACAGATAGGTTTTTATGACATCTTCCTGATGTCTCTGTGGGACAGTGAATAAAGATTGTTCCGATTCTAGAGGTTACACAGTTATGACAAGAGTCCTCAGACTTAGAGTGTACCCCACAAATGATAGAGCAAGATCCCCCAAGACTGCTCCTGCTGCTGGCCCCAGCTCAGAGCAGCAGTATCAGCGCTCCTTTGCTTTGTCTCCCTTTCATGATGCTGGTCATCAAACTCAGTACCTTGGGCAGGGGCTTTCCTGCTATCGATCCTCCATGCACACATCAACAACTGACTCTACAATCGAGTTTTCTGGAGTAAGTAGTACCTTGAGAGAAAACTGGTCTGGTTTTGTTTGTTTTGTGTTTGTTTGTTTGTATGTGTGTGTGTGTGTGCTCATAGAAGGAGAGATTAGGGGTAAGGTTGCATGTGTTCAATGTTTAAAGTCTACAGAAAGAGAGCATCACACTTGCTTTATCAGCTTGTCCAGCTTCAGGAAAAGAGGGCAAGGCAAACTTAAAAGCTTGTTTATATCTCAGCTCCCTCCTGATTCTGAAGTTCCAAGCATTCCAGGTATCTTAGGGTTTCCAGTGCTGTGAAGAGACACCATAACCACAGCAACTCTTATAAAGGAAACATTTAATCTCAGGGACTCATTTATAGTTCAGAGGTTGAATCTGTTACCATCATAGCGAACAACATGGCAGCATGCAGGCAGATATGGTGCTGGAGAAGGAGCTGAGAGATCTACATCTTGATCCATAGACTATAGGAAGTAAACTGACACACTGGGCATGACTTGAGCATATATGACTTCAAAGCCCACCCCCACAGTGCTTCCTCCAACAGAGCTCCTACTTCCTAATACTGCCACTCCCTATGGACCAAGCATTCAAACACATGAGTCTTTGGGAGCCAAACCTATTCAAACCACCACACCAGCACTTTGTAAATGTTTCATTATTTATCTCCAAATACAAACCTTCCTTTTGAAAATGAACAGTAGTTCTTTCTTTACTGTTACCAAATACTCATTCTGTGCTGATTGCTACAACTGGCTTTTTGCTTTTTTAAGTTTCTTTAGCTAGAGTTGGCGTCCAAGTAAGGGACTTAGAGTTAACCAATATGGCTCTTACATCTTTGATCAGGTTTCTACTATAGTTCATCTTTTGTCCTGAAGTTTCATCACTGAGGGAATCAGATTGTCTATTTTATGGTTTTCACAGTTTGGCTTCTAGTCACATTCTCAAATTGTCTTTTAGCATATTTCTTGACCTTTTTATTTTCTGTAAATTGGTAGTAGTATCTAGAGAGCTGGTCATTTTAATGCATATTTTTCTTTTGGGGTTCAAAGCTACTTGTTTGGAGGTACTGTACACTTCCATTGGGAGATGTGCTAAGTCAGATGCCTTCCTCATGTGATGTTGGGAAATGCTGATCGATATACTAATCACTCAGGTATAAAGCTGGGAGTTTCCAACAGTCTCATCCCTCATCATTTGTTAGTCACCTTCTACAGAGGACCTACTCTACATCAGCAATTTGGTTACCTGAAGACAAGAATTGGAGAGGAAAATTAAAATAGATATTTCTCTTTTACTTGAATGTGTCATATGAATAATAACTTTGTGTCTTTGAGTCCTCCAAAGACAATCTCTGGGCTTTTGTAGAGGTATGTCTTAAAGTAATACTTTGGACAGCTCATGCAAGAGTTCTCTGTGATGTCTGACTTCCTAGGAAGACTTGCTCATGTAGCCTGCTGATCTTTAAACTGAGTTGAAATACTGCCTGTAAGGCACCCAGATGCTTCTTTAAGGGAACTGTATTGTCTTTCTGCCAAAACATAATTCTGAGTAATTAAAGCATATGCTTTCTTTTAAAGACATCTAAACTTTTGTTTTAATTCTATTGAATTCTTCGTGTCCATTCAGTAGTTTTCTTTATAGAATAGTATATCCCATAAATAAATAAATATTTTAAGCCAGTTATCAGTTCAATGTGTTTTCCAGTCTCTCTGAATCCCTAACACACACACACACACACACACACACACACACACACACATACACACACACACACACACACACACACACACACACCAGTGTGGAGAGACTTTAAACGGTCTATGTTCTTTACTGGCCAACATTTCTAACTCACAGTCATTTGTGCTTTTTCAGAATTGTTCCACAATCAAGTCATTATGTCTGTTTCAAACTTTAGAGCGGCTTGCATCTGCCAGGTAGCCTGCTCCTGCTCCTCTGCAATGACCCTGAGAGCTGCCTACTTCCACCAGCCAGCCACTGCCTCCAGTGATTCTCACTGTAGTGCCAGCACATTGCTGCTAGTTGACAACATTTTTGTCTGAATTCTGCTAAAATTAACCTCACTTGGAATACAGTCTTTCTGTTTCATCAGTATAATTACTGGCCTGGAGTGCCTTCCTAAAGCTCTTGTTTATCATGATTCATGCAGCAGAAAATATACAACTTGGGTTTTGAGAGCCAAGAAATGACAATTCAATACTGTGATAGAGAAAATGGGAAAAAAATCAGTATTAAAACCCAATAGCACCAAAGACTCCTTCATCCTGAGGGGAAGGGACTGTTTGGTGAAGGATATACATACACATCTGCATGCTAACACATCTCTTTTTCTAAAACTCAGTGAATACTTGTATGTTAGTTCATCTTGGCCAGGTTAACCACAGGATGGATAAGCTGGATGTGATAACTAAATGCTGCAGATACTGTCTCAGGACTGACAGACAGTAAGGTCCCAAGGCTCCTCTGGATGCTTTCTCTCCTGCTAAGTGGCTGAAATGTCGCCATTAGTGCCTTGTTCCTCAAGCTTACAAGTCTCTAGTTGACATGCCGGATAGGGATAAAATCCTAATTTAAAAGATTCTAACATCCCCAGGGAAGATAACTAAAATTGCCTTCCTCTACAGAAGGCAGACCACTTCTTCTCAGCATCAAGGTCAGCTCCAGGCAGCCATCTCAGCCTACTTACATATTAAAATCACCCAGGAAATGTTGACAAAACATAGCTAAGAAGGCTCCACCTTAGATCAACTGAATCAGAATGCTTCATCCCAGTCTTAACTACTATCCATTTTATTAGTTTATTGCAGTGTGTCATGTAACCTGAGGTCAGATTACACAGCTAGAGGGCTCAAGTTGAGGGTGAAATGGTGACAAGAAAGGACAATAGTGTGAGGATACAGTTGTGCATACTGACAAACTCCACCAATGAACAGGGAATAAAGAAGAACCATACATGAGAATGCTCTCTAGCATTCGGAGACATTTCATGAGGGAGACATGTGCACTGTAATGTAACTCACTTGGGTCACAGTTTCTCTTCTTGTTGGCAAGGAAACAAACAAACAAACAAACAAAAACAAACAAAAAAACAAACATGACCCCAGCTTTGTCATTTGGAATACTGAACATCTCTGAAACAATGATTGTTTGGAATAGATTCAAACAGGGCCTGTCAGAACCAATCGTCATCAGTGTAAGATCTTCTAATATAAATATTGGAAAAGAACTCTCTTTCCACTGAGATTACAAAATTTTTAAGATGAAAACTATAGCTGCTGGCGGCCATCTGCTTTAGTTGTTGCTGTGCCATAAAAATACCAGAGGCTGTGTGCTTCACAAAGAAGAGAGGTTTATTTAGACCATCCCAGTGGGGCTCCAAAAGCATGACACCAACATCTGCTTGCTTTTGGTGAAGGCCTCATTACAGATGGCATCACAATGTGGAAATGTGGAGAAACCATTGTGTTGTGAAACAGAAATCCTGGGAGATTCATGGGCCAGCCTTTCTCATTTTATAAGACTTTGCTCTCCCAGGAATTCACCATGGCCTTATGTGAACTCCCTTAATCAATCCCCAGAACACTACCCCTGAGAATGTAATTGCCTCATATCAGGCACTACCTCCTAAAAATTCTCCCATCTCTGGAGATAGCCTACCATAGCTGATAGGTCTCAGTTGTGGTGACTAAGGTTCTTCCCCTTGAGTGACTTTGAACAGAATTACTGATAAACTACAACAACAACAACAACAAAAGTTCTGAATAGCAGATGGGTATAGAGGCCAGTATAAATCAAGAAAACATTCTGGTTTGGGGGTCAGATGCATTGCTGTACATTTATCCATTAAATAAGGACAACATTTGCTATAAACGACAGGAAGTGAGCTGAGATTCTCCTAATGTTCCAAAGTTTGTGTTAAGACTATTTTAAATGTAAGTAAAATCACAGGAGTTGTGTATTTTAATGATCTTCCTAATTTAAAAAAAAATCTACAGGGTGTTCTTTTCCTAATTGAATTAGCTGAAGTTAGGTTAATGAGACCATTAGTGAATTAGCCCCAATCCAACTTCCTAAGAGACCACAGTGCAAAAGTATAATTTAAGTGAAAACACAGTTTTCTATGGAAAATCACTCCAATAATTTGAGTTTGTGTATATCATGCACTCTACTGAGGGATTATAAGTAATATTCCTTGAAATTGTTCAGATTAGCTTATCAATAATTTTAAAAATCTGACTCTACTCCATATCAAGCAGAGGCAAACATTCAATGTTATGATAAGAGGATACTGAATATGTTTAATTTAAATTTTATAGTAACTATTATTAAAATATTTGTTACCTTAGTCATGTCTATCAAACATGTAACAGCTCAAGTCTTTCTTTCTCTCTCTCTCTCTTTTTTTTTTTTTTTTTTTTTTTTTGGTTTTTCAAGACAAGGTTTCTTTGTAGCTTTGGAGTCTGTCCTGGACTAGCTCTGTAGCCCAGGCTGGCCTCGAACGCACAGAGATCCACCTGCCTCTGCCTCCTGGGTGCTGGGATTACAGATATGCACCACCACCGCCCGACTCAAGTCTCTTTTATTTCATTTAACTTGTCCTTTGACAATTTCACACATGTACAATGAATTTTGTTTACTCTCGCTTCCATCCTTTCTTATTTCCTTCCCACCTTGTCTCAACTCCTCCTGAAGGCCCTTTCCCACATTAATGCCCTTTGGGTTGCTGTGTGGTGCTTTGATTTTTCTTGTGTCTGTGAGGTCACTGTGTTGGTGGGTTTACTGTTTGCTAAGCAACCAAAAGCAATCCATCAGTACCTGAGTTCATCAGGGAAGGGGACGAACCATGAGCCCCTCCTCCTTCCTGATTGGCTGTCAACAGGCATGGTCTTGTACAGACCAGAGGCCACCACAGCTGCTATAAGCTAGTGTTTATAATGGCTCTACCATACCCTGAAGATAACATTTCAAATCTCTCCTCCATCTTCCAGCTCCTACATTCATTCTGCTCTCTCTTTTGCAATATTCCCTTATTCTTAGAGGGTGTCTTAGTCAGGGTTACTATGGCTGCAATGAAACACCACGAACAAAAAGCAAGTTGGGGGAGGAAAGGTTTTGTTTGGCTTACATTTCCACACTGTAGTCCATCATTGAAGGAAGCCAGGACAGGAACTCAAACAGGGCAGGAACATGGAGGCAGGACCTGATGCAGAGGTGCTGCTTACTGGCTTGCTCCTCGAGGCTTTCTTAGCTGCTTTTCTGTAGGACCCAAGATCACCAGCCCAGAGATGGCACCACCCATAATAGACTGAACCTTCCTCCACCAATCAATAATTAATAAAATGCTCTACAGACTTGCCTACAGCCCAATGTAAGTTAAAAATAGAAAGAGGAGGGTCTGCAAGAGCGTGAATTGTTGAATCCAAAATTGCAAAAAGCACAGGGACAAATAGCCAAACGAATGGAAGCACATGAATTATGAACCAAAGGCTGTGGAGTTCCCAGGTGGATCAGGCCTTCTGGATAAGTGAGACAATTGAATAGCTTGATCTGCTTGGGAGACACCCAGTCTGTGGGACCAGGATCTGACCTTAGTGCATGAGCTGGCTGTTTGAAACCTTGGGCTTACACAGGGACACTTTGCTCAGCCTGGAAGGAGGTGACACGACCTGCCTGTACTGAATCCACCAGGTTTAAATGAATCCCCAGGGGTGCCTTGATCCTGGAGGACATGGGAATGGAGGGAAGGGGCTGGGGGGGAGGAGAGGGTAGAGGCGGGAGGGGGAGGACAGGGGAACCCATGGCTGATGTATAAAATTTAAAACACATAATAATAAAGAAAAAAAGTCATAAAAGAGATATCATGCATAGCTGGATAATGCTGGTCCTTAAAAGCCATTGTTGAGCAAGCAAAAAATAAAAAACAAAAAACCCTGTGTCAGGTATAAAATGGTTCCATAGACTGTTGCCATTCCTCTTGGTTGCTCACTGGAACAAAATGATAAGACCCTATTGCTCAAAACACCACACACTGGTCACTGGATAGATAGAAAGCAAGCTGGCACTAGGTTGGAAGTTTTCTTCCTGCTGGCAAGCTCTCATGGCAGAAGATATCATGCAAGTTCCTGAGTATGATAAGACATCAGTGCCTTTACCTAGCTATGAACACTATGAACTATGAATGCCAACCTGCTAGGCTAGATGTGCCCACTGGTGCAAGAGTGGCCCAAGTGTTGTAGGAGTAACCCACTGCTGTTAGATTGGATTTCAGGCCTGCTCCACAGCAGGGAATGTAATCCTAGTATGACCCCCTAGGATATGGTGAAAGAAAAACATAGCTTGCAAGGTCATCAACCTTAGGTGGACCAAACTTCTGTGGTTTAGATAAATTAACATGGCACCTAACTGGAGCCTCTTTGTGTTTATAACCATGGATAAATGCTAATCTTAGTTTTAGTGGCTGCTTAAACTTATGGGTATTCAAGATGCCTAGAGTAAATGATGGTTTGGTGCTCAGTCACAAACAGGGTATTATACTAGTCTTTCTAAGGCTTAGGGAAGTCTTGTTCAAGTAATTTTACTACATTTATTTATTTATTTATTTATTTATTTATTTATTTATTTATTTATGTGTATGTATGTATTTCTGTACACATACCTTGGCACATGTGTGGAGGTCCCAGGATAACTTGCAAGAGTTAGTTGTCTCCTTCTACCATGTGCATCCCAGAGATCAAATTCAAGTTATCAGGTGGCCAGTGACTTTACCTGCTGAAGCATCTCTCAGCCCCTAATTTAAATACAAATATCATATGTCTTTCTGATCTTTTTTGGTCCTTCATGAATAATTACTAGTTTGGTATAAGAAATCCATCAACTTCAGTTATAGTTTTTAACAAGAGCTGATTTAAATAAAATGGGGTATATTAATTTCCGATTTCATGGACTGACTTGATGCTGTTTTCTCTATAAAGCAAGTAATAGTTAGAGACAAGACCTATGGCTACTTAGAGGAAAACACCGAATTAAGACCAAATGTCATGATGACACATGAATGCCTCAGGTCAAAATAAATATCAGTTTTTAATGAATACTTGATATTCATTAAAACTCTTGAAGATTCAATGACATGTAACTGCCCATGAGTGGTTCCCAGTTACTGATCACTTGATTGCACAGTGTAATTGTTAGGTTAATTTCCATTTGAGGGGACTGCTTTCTTCAACAGGTGAGAGAGCAAAACTCAGGAATTGTGTAAGAAGAGCTTACATACAAAGTGGAAGTAAGTAGTGGCATAATTCTAGCATATTCCAAATCAATCTCAGCACAGCTTATCACAGAGATCCAGCTGACCCACTGTGTGCCCTGCCTTCAGCACATAGCTCTGGTTTACAGCATGCCTTTACATCATGCTTGGGGAGCTGATGTTCCTGGGCCATGAGGTACTGTGGTCGGTGTTTTTATCTCATATTTCACTTCATAAGGCAGTGTGCTCTGTCACTACCCACAAGGAGCCCACAAATCTCTGCTTCAAGAATCATTTTCCTTCCATCTAAACCTGACATCTATCATTTATTCCCTCCAACAGACCATGTCAGGTAATCAACCTGAATATTTTTCTACATAGAAGCCAGATACCATTACTGTTTCATAATTTAGTAACACATCTCTTCTCCAAGTTCCCCATTAAAGTCCATTTCTTCTTACTTGGCCATGAAGACTCCTTAGGTCTCCAATAAAGTCCTCTTCACAGATTCTAGATTTCCAACAACTGCTCCCTACTTATCCTTGATTAGATAAACTGTGTTGGAATCATGTAACTAATTTTTGGTTAGTTATCTCACAGTTCATACCGTGATCTGATACCTGTCACCTAAGGGTTCAGCCAAAACTTCCAATTCAATTTCCTGTTCCCAGGAAGGATTACGATAGCTATCCAATGGGCAGCTTCCAAACCCAGATTTAATAAATATTAGTGTCCCTTGCTAGGAACTTCTGAATGAATCTTCATCCTGTCTTATCTACAGAATAATCAGGTCATGACCACCATGTTTTCTCTCTCTCTCTCTCTCTCTCTCTCTCTCTCTCTCTCTCTCTCTCTCTCTCATCAGTGAGGTGACATGTCAGTTTGGGAGAGCAAGGCAAACAGCACAGTTTTGACAGACTCTGAAAACAATCACCTTGGCCTCCTGACATGCCTTTCTCCCTTACCTACCTGGAAAACAGCAGATGGAAAGGTGCCCAAATTCAGCTCAGCAGTGTTTCAAAACACAAAGTCACTACCAATAAACCCAAGCTGCTGTTCTGCTTTAGGCTTTGGCGACATGCCTAAGAGTCTTTATCTTTTGTTCCAAGGCAGATAAACCCAAGATGTGAAGTTAGAGGACACATGAGATCTTAAAGGATCATGAATTACAGGTGCAAAAAAACTTGTTAGTTATCCTGGAAGGTACTTTTGAAATAATATATTTCATTTTAAAGTATCAATATTGACCGTGATAAGGAACATTGTTTTAAAAAGTAAATAACTCACATATTATTATGATTAATAACAGTTCGACCTCATCTGAACTACTGTATTATCACTCAAATGTGATTGTTTAAACGTCTGAGTAGATAAATAAATCACTCATTCTTTTAAAAACAAGAATAAAGTTGAATCAAATACATCTGAACTTCTTTCTAAACATCAAGTATTTTATAATGCATTTTATTCATTTAAAGAATAGGGGCTTACTTTCGAAAGCAATATGGTGGTTTCTCAGAAAATTGGGAATTGACCTACCTCAAGACCCAGTTATACCTCTCCTGGGCATATGCCTAATGGATGCTCTACCATACCACAAGGACAGTACTCAACTATGTTCATAGCAGCTTTATTAGTAATAGCCAGAAATTGGAAACAACCTAGATGCCCCTCAACTGAAGAAAAACTGGTATCTTTACACAATGGAGTACTACTCAGCTGTTATAAACAGTGGCATCATGAAATTTGCAGGCCAATGGATAGAACTAGGGGGAAAAAAGCATCCTGAGTGAGGTAACCCAGACCCAGAAAGACAAACATGGTATGTACTCATTCATAAGTAGATATTAGTTGTAAAGTAAAGGATAGCCATGTTACACCCCACAGGCCCCAGAGAGACTAGGTAACAAAGAGCGATCTAGGAGTGCCATGCAGATCTCCTGGGTGGATTGGAAGCAGGTTGGGATGAGAACTGAGGGATCCAGTGAGGAAGGGATGGAGAGTACTGAAAGAGACAACTGGAAAGGGGAGGCATTTTGGGGTGAGTTAGAAATCTGGTGCAAGGGAAACTCCCAGGAGTCTCCCCACCTAAGATTGCAAGCATTAGGGGATATGTAGCCTGAATTGGCCACCTCCTATAACCAGGCAAGACCTGCAGTGGAGGGATTAGGACACCAACCCAGCCACACAACCTTTAACATATAGTCTGTCCTGCCTATGTGATATGCTGGGCAAAAGGTGTCGCAGAGATTGTGGGAGTGGCCAGCAAATGACTGTTCCAGCCTAAGACCCTCCAATGAGAGTAAGCCCACCCCAACAGTACCAAGAGCTCCAGGACCCACAGGCTGGATGATCCAGAGACCTAGGATAGAACCAAACATGTCTAGAGAGAGAAAAAAAGTCAATGTAATGATGTCTAATGATATTCTGCTATATTCATAGACTGGTGCCTAGCCCAACTGTCATCAGAGAGGCATCACCCAACAACTGATGGAAACAGATACAGAGACTCACAGCCAAACACTAGGCCAAGCTCGGGGGAATCCTGTCAAAGAGAGGAAGGAAGAATTATAGGAGCCAGAGGGATCAAGGGCATCACCCACAGAATCAACCTCCTGGAGTCATAGAAGCTCATAGATACTAAACTGACAAACAGAAAGCCTGCCTGGGACTGAGTTAGGCCCTCTGCACTTAGGTAACATTTGTGTAGCATGGTCCTATTGTGGGATTCCTTACACTGGGGGCAGGGGCTATCTCTAACACTTTGGCTGGCTCTTAGGAACCTATTTCTCATACTGGGTTGCTTCGCCCAGCCTTAATACAATACTTAGTCTTACTGCAAGTTGATATTCCATGCTTTGTTGATATCCACAGGAGGCCTACCCTTTTCTAAATAAAAATGGAGGAGGAGTGGATGTGGGGGATAGAGGTAAGGTGGTGGGGAGGGACTTAGAAGAGAGGAAGGAGGGAAAACTGTAGTTAAGATGTAAAACAAATAAAATTTAAAAAGGAAAAAAAAGCAGAGGAGAAACCATCATAAAAGAATAATTTAGGCTCTGTTTTTCCCTCTAAAAAAAAAAGAGAGAGACGATGAGGGATGCTAAGGAGATTCCTGGACCAAAGTCCAAAGCTGATTGCTGCCATTTCCTTGAGCACATAGGAAGACACTGGAGATGAGGGAGGCTGATACTGGAGAATGTTTGGGTACTGGAGGAAGCTTGAACACAAAGGCAGTACAGAGGCAACTAAGCTCCTGCATGTTGCTTACTGTTGTGATCTAGTTACTAATTGTGTTTACTTAAAGATAAAAACCTTTTCAGTGAAATCCCCAGCCTGTTTTCAACATCACTTCCTCACCAGGTATTCTGTGATGTGCTGGAAACACAGAGATGGAGCCAAGTCCAGCTGTGTGCAGGGTTTACTTGCAAGAGAAAACAGCACATCACTCAACTAAACAATGAGATGAGATCGTGTGCCACTGTGACACCATTTACAAGGGCTATTAGAACAAAACCAAAGAGAAGAAAGGAGCCCTTCCCAGAGGCAGAGAAGTAAGATAAGCCACAGAAGCATTTCATGTGGAAATCACTTTCACAACTGCCTTTTCAGCAGCTGAGTTGGTGGGTTATGATGTCCACTGTGGTGATATTTTATTTGTGTGTTAAATGTAGTTTGCCTGGAGATGAGAGGACATAGCCAGCCATTTTTAAGTAAACATAGAAGTCAGACAGAGGTAGCACATGCCCTTAATCCAATCACATGGCAGGAAGGGTCTCTGTGTGTTCAAGGCTACACTAGGGAACAGCCAAGCTTGGTGACACACACCTTTTATCCCAGTACCAACCATAGAGACCTGGAGTACAGACAGGCAGTAACAAGGAAGTGAGGTAGATGGGCTAAGAGCCAATGAGAGGGCAGAACAGCAAGGCAATAAAAGCCTGGGTAGACAGAAAGTATTTCTCTTGGGAAGCTAAGGTGGCGTGGTGAGTTAAGGTTAGCTGGTGGCTCTCACTATTTCCCTGATCTCTAAGTCTTCACCTCTATATTTGGCTCTGTGTTTCTTATTTAATAAGACTGTAAGGAACATATAAGACCTAGGGTGAACAACTCTGGTAATGAGTGATAAGCAACAGAATGATGTAAGTAAACCACAAATGGAGTAGTGATAAGCTATAAGCTATGTGTGGAAGTAGGGATAAGACTAGAAACCTAGCCAGGAAAGAATATAAAAGATGAAGCCTCAGACCTGACCAACAGAGCTCATCAGACCCTCGTGTGAGACGACTCTGAGGACCTAAGGAAAATCTGAAGGTCCAAGGAGGAAGAACTGGTAGGAGAGAGAGTATCAGAAGCAGATGGGAAACACCACCCTCCCTAAGGGTGTGGAGTACCGAAAGACTACCAGGCACCTTGATGCCAACCCAGACCCCTGGGGAAGAGCGGAAGGTGCTGGGAAAGAGCTAAATGAGGCGCTGGCTGGCAAAAAGGATAGAAAGGATTGTGGATTTAAAATGTGAAAAACTGATAACTGATTCTGAGAATCAGTCTAAATGAATTAGTAACTGGGAGTGGTACCATAGGAAAAAATTAATTAAATTTTTGTACAGCTTGGTATACCACTTACAATGAATAGATTAATTACAAAATTTAAGAAAACTAACATCTCCCTGGTGACAGGTAGAGAATACCAAGATGAGGTTGAAGAACAGTGGGGGGAGTAGTCTCCAAGGTTAAAAATAAGGCCGGCATGAAATCAGTAAATGTGACTAACACATTAACAAATCCGGATGTGGTAGAACAAGAATTAGAGGGATGTAGCAAGGCACAAACTACCGCACTGCTTATGAAAACGGTGCAGGATATTGATAAGGACAGATGAATGGGCAAAAGGTTAGCCTTAAACATAGTGAGGAAAGAACAGGAACATAGTGCTACTCCTGCATGGACCAGACATAACACCGTACCATCATTTCCTGTCTCTACCCAAAGTAAGAGAACTCCTATTAGAAGTATTATATCAGCTCTGAACCCCTTCAGCACTGGAGGATGTAGTAACCGTCCCAAATTTGAAATTGGAATGAAGTTTGAGGAAATCAGGCTATATACTCCTCAGGAGATCTCAGAATTACAGAAAGATTATGCCCAAAATGGACAGAAAGATGCAGAATATATGTGCTGACTGTGGGAAAAGGGAGCTGACACAGTCATGTTAACTGATCTAGAAATGGGGAAGATCGGAAACATAGTAGAGAACCCCTCAGTATTGGAAGCTCTAGAGCATATAATTGAGACATCAAAAGGCGATACACATCCACTATTAGATTGGATTACTGTAGCTTGGAGATTCACATTTCCAACACTAGACCTCAGGCAATTTGAATCAGCAGCACAGTGGACAACATACACACAAGCCATAAAACAATGTAGAAAATTAGGTATATTATATTTCATATACAACCACCGCACCTTTTACACCACAATTTTAAAAGATCATTATTAAAGGAACTCCAGCACACCTTAAAGTGCGCCTAGCTGGACCCCTGCAGGCATGTCAAACCATCTGAGATGCCATGGAATTCTTTAAGTCTTACAGGGAACTGGACATATACAAGGTAGTATCATTTAATGTTAATAAGAAACAGGACAAGAAGAAAGTTACACCACGATTTCTGAACATAAAACCATTTGGGAAACCTAATCAAATGCCCATAAGACAGAATGCAAACAAACCATGGAACCCAATTAGAAGGTTGATAGGAAGGAAAAATATCCCATGGAAACAGACACAGAGCAACCCATAGAGACAGACATACCAACCAAAACCTTTTTTAGGCAATCGAAATTTCAAACCAAATTTCAGACCAAATTTTTCAATCAGAACAACCACAGGCCCCCAAGAGCAGGACCCCCCAGATGCTACATACCAAGACAGACTTGATCAACCCAGCTGGTAAACCATTTGTAGCTATTCCTATAATAACAAAGACTACACAAACTTTGCTAAAAGAAGGCATTATAGAGAAATCTCAATCATCCAATTATAAAAGCCCGGTATGGCTGGTGTTGAAACCTAATGGCAAATGGAGATTTACGGTTGACTTCAGGAGGATGAATGAAAAAACACCCAAACTTCCAGGACAACTTCCCAATGTGGAAGACATCTTTCTTAGAATTAAAAATTCGGCTCCAAAGGCAATGGCAACTATAGACTTAGGTGATATGTTCTTTGGAATCCCATTACACCCAACATCTAGGGAACTTACTACATTTACATGGTAAGGACAGCAGTATCAATTCTTTAGACTCCCTCAAGGGTATTTGAACAATCCTATTGTTGCACACAACACCTTAACAACTACATTAAAGAACTTTGAACCAGAATCAGAATGTAACATATACACCTATGTGGATGATATAATGATAGTAGGACAAGCCATTGAAAAAGTACAAAGTACATTAGAGAAATTAATTCAACATTTAAGAAGTGAAGGATGGACTATAAATCTAGAAAAAGTAAATAAAGCAGGAACAGAAGTAAAATTCTTAGGGGTACATTGGACTACAGAAGGACCAACAATACCCGAAACAGTAATAGATAAAACAAATTAAGCGACCTCAGAATAAAACTGAGGTACAACATCTAATTGGCCTATTTGCGTATTGGAGGCAACATATCCCATACCTACAGATCATATTACAGCCTTTATATAAAATAACAAAGAAAGCACAGGATTTCAAGTGGGACCAAAACTGCGAAAATGCCGTTAAACTAGTACTGGAATATATAAACCAGTACAGCCACCTATATTATATACAGCCTGGTGACCACGTATTTGTCGACATCTTGTATATGCAGGGCTATGGTAATTGGAATATATTTTCAAAAAATAAAGACAGGGAAACAACAATAGGCTTTTACTGCAAGAAATTCCCATGGTCAGAGAACAAATATTTTCTGTTCAAAAGAACCATATAGACAGCCTACGAGGCATTCAGGACAATCCACTCACTGCTCAAAGAGAACCATGTGACTCTCTGATCACATATACCCATTTTGGACTGGGCAAAGGCACCAGAAGAGGCATGGGCTGGACTACCCATGGAAGGAAAGGTACTCCAATGGAAATGGTACCTTCAGGAGTTCCTTTTATCAACACCTCTGTCAGCAAAGGGGTGAGTACCAGCAGTGTCAGAGTTGATACTTCAGTCCGACAGGCCCATGACTCTGGAGGGATACATTTTCCCAACATCAACCCCTCCCCAGAAACAGGTACCAATGGGACATTGGGGGACTAGAGAGTAAGGTCCCTCTCTGGTTAATGCCTGGTTCACCAATGGATCAGCAACCATGGTGAACAACAAAGTGAGATGGAAAGCAGCTGCTTATAGACCTGGGGATGGAATAGTCATTACAGACCAGGGCACTGATAAATCAGCCCAATATGCAGAAGTTATAGCCACACTATTGGCAATAAGACAAACCATAAAGGACAATTATAAATAAATTTATTTATACACCAATTCATGGTGTATGGCAAATGGCATAGCAGTATGGTCAGGTAAATGGAGAAATAATGGATGGAAAATTAATGGTAAAGACATATGGTCAAAGGCAGCATGGCAAGAATTGAATGAAGCAAGTAGACTAATCAAAATCATAGTATACCATGTAGATGCACACACCAAGAAACAGGATGAGACAAGTAAAAACAAAAAGTAGTAGACAAACTAGCTTCAGCATTAAGTATAAAATTAAAAGGTACATGGAAGGGAAACATTGATCCAGAAACAGGAAAAGGTAAAATACAGAGAGAATGGATACAGGTAAGACCATCAACTGTACTATAGGACATACCTATAAGTACAGAAGAGATACTGAAACTCCATGAGCACGTAGGTATGCATGCACTAAAAAGTTGGTTTGATAAAAGAAATCTTAAAATAACATGGCAGACAATAAGGAAAGCAATCAATAGTTGCAACAATTGCCCAAAGGCTATGACAAGATTAACACACAATTACCAAGGGATAATAGAACACCAAATGGATTTTAATAGAATCTTACAAATAGACTTCATAGGACCACAAAACAACTTCAAGGGAGAATATTGCTGCACCCTAGTAGACATAACAACAGGTCTCTGGATGGCCCAAGAAAGCACACACCCAGACCAAAACACAACAACACTCACAGTCTGGGGATGGTACGCAGCATATTGAATACCTGATATAATACAATCAAACCAAGGAACTCATTTTATAGGAGCCAAACCACAAAGAATGGCTAGAAACTTAAACATTCAATGGGACTTCCATAGAGCCTATACACCGACAGCAGCCAGAGCAATAGAAAGATGGAACGGAATGATTAAAAAACAACTGGAGATGCATAAGGGAATACCACTGTCATTAGCAATAAAAATAGCAACTTATGAATTGAATACCAGACCCAGAATAAATAGGAAGTCACCAATAGAAGAAGCTATACAAAAACAACATACAATTGATTATCCTACAGTTATAGATAGAGAATTAATAAGGAATCCTAATTGCCTTTACAGGAACTGGAAGAATAACAAATTATCCCCAGCAGAAATAATAGCACCAGGAACAGGAAACAATGTGTGGATAACTCAAGGTAAAAAGGACTTGAAATTAGCCAGGCTGGAGGATACAGCATAGATATGTGTCAGGGAGGTGATATTCATAAGAGCAACCCTCCTGACAATTTGGCTAATAGCCATTGCATTATACATAGTACTGTCAATCTTAGAATTTGTTTTTCCCTTCTGTAACATCATTTACCAAAGAAACAACTCACACAACACAGTTAACAATACCAATCCTGGATACGCTTCTGCAGCATCCAGAGCAGCCAGCTTCACAGTATGTTGGATACACTATCTGCACAGGAGGCAATAAGAATAGCAAATGTGATGTACACTCTAGAGGCAAGCGAGCTATACACTATTGGGCCCTTTGTGTACTCGTTTTTCTCTCAGGTTAGCAGATGCAATGGCAATAACAGAACACCAACGCCAGCACCACTGGACAGTACACCCACAACAAACAGACCCACCACCACACCACATATTATACAAGTGGGCACTAGGAAACAGAACACCATTGCTACACCAACAATTTATGATCTAGAAGGCAAATTACTGCTATATTGGTCAGCATCGAGAAGATTTACACATTATATAGGAAAAACACAGTTTTTTGCAAAAATATGCACCATGTTTAACATATGCCTGTTATAAGGGTTGTGATCAATATAGAATGGCTCTTAGCATATACCATCCAAACAAAGAATGTATGTTAGAATCAGGGGATGGTGTTAACACCAACATACATGAGCAGAACGCATTAAAATGCCATTACAATGAATTGTGGACCAACATTACCAATCATGCAGCCATATACAGCATGTATTGGACAAAGAATTCACATATCAGAACAAACACATTAAGGGTAAACTCACAATATAGAACCAATATAATGGGAATATCAATGAAATTACATACACAATATTGGGATAGAATATATTATCTCCCGATATCAAGAAGTAAGGATTTTCTCAGCGAACATTCCGACACACCATTAATTATATTTAGAGGAAATATAACCAGACCAAATAAAGAAAATATTGGATTATATACTGCTAATTTTCGAAAAGGATACGTAATACCGCCAGAAGGAACCCCAACAGTATTCAAGGCACCAGCTATCATACCAGACCTAAAAAGTCCAGCTAAATTAGATTTATAGCCTAGGATTAGAAAAATCGAAATTGCAATAGATTTGACAGCACTGAAACCACCTATAGAATATTGTAGTGATGTGAATTTTAGATTTGATTTAGACTACTCATCGCCAACAAGAGAAGGAAGAAAACCACTACAAGCAATGGCAGTAGCAGCCTTTATGGCAGGAGCAATTTTAGGTGGAATAATGAGTGGAGGAGTATCAGAAACAATGATAGAACCAATAAAGGCAGAAATATACTACATACAAGAAGTAAATAAGAAAACAGCAGAAGCTTTAGCAGCTATATCATATTCTATAGATGGCATGCATACACTAATACAAACTATGCAAGGTGAGATAAAAATATCACAAGATCTTTATAAGGAACAATTCTCCCATCAAGCAAAACTTATTAATACTAATCATAATATGATGATGTGTCAAATGTATCAAACTCAAATCAGATATATGAATAATGAATTAAATAGTTTATTTAGCACAGGGTTAGGGAGAAGAACAAGAGAATATCAAAGCATACTAAACCCTAAATATGACAGCTCATGCACCAATGAGTTATGCATTATACATTTAATGGAGATCTTCTTACAAAATTCATTTTCAGCGTATCATTCTAAGGCAATACCACAGCTATATACTGAAAGAACAGGAGTATCAGAATGGAACCACCAATACTTCGTACCCATAGACTATTACTTATGGACCAATATGAATGACACACCAGTATATATAGCATTAGAAGACTCCATATCATTAGGAGCAAATATATACATATATCCACATCTACCAGAAAGCACACTTGAAACTAGTCAATTGGCAGTAACTACCATCACACAGTCACTAGAAGATACAGGCGATTATACTTTCTTGACATGTGCTAAATATTTACCTACTTTTTAGCTGCATAAATCTTAATGAAACCACAATGAATAATGATATCACAACATTCAATATTACAGAACCAGGATGCTATATGGTACACAACTGTAGCATCCTACAAATGAATTTCACTAATTATGATGGTAAAAAAGTAACCAAACAAAGAGTAACCACATTAACACTAAAAGAGAAGCATTATTTTGATGGTTCACACTTATTCAATGACCCAACAGTATTAGAACATCACCAAACATTTGTAAAACAAGGAATGGAGTTACAACACATTGCAGATTTCAATCAGAAACAACTAGAATCCATACATAACAAAATTAAGGAACAAGATGCAGCCATACATACATCACAAACAAACGCACAATCTAGTGAATTTGTTAAGAACAAATACATACATACACAAGAACTGGGCAAAACAGATGCAGGAATGCAGTTTTGGGGATTATTTAAGCAGACTAGTTAGATTAGACCTAACATGAACACATGGTGGCATTGGATTAAGTTAGCAACCTTTTGGTTTTTGGTAATTTTAGGGATAAGTATTGACTTATGTTTGACTGAAAAAAAATCAAATGCTTGATAATAATTCCATGCTTAAGATGTCTTACAGGAATCAAGTAACAGGAAACCCACTTTGGAATCGGTCAGGCAGACACTTTGATTTACTTAGTACAAGTGGAATGTGTAATTTACTATATACCATATACCAAAAATATATGGAACCATTGTCTGATATTTTCCATAAATAGGTATATTATCTATGGCAGGAACGATACAGGGATGCAAATACTGCACCCATAAATTTGCAATGTTTCACCTATCAAGACCAGGTGAGGTAGACAACCTCCCAATGCTCTTGATGCATATAATGTTCCACTTGCCAATAGAAAGAGGTACACGATATGAGATTAATGGAGATGGATATGTGAGATATTATAGAATCATGCAATCTAGTATATATAGAGTGAATGGAATGTATAAAATACACAGAAATAACATGGATGCAGCCCTACACATAAGTGCTGCCTTAGCTGCAGCATATGTGGGCCGTAGTAACCACAGAATATATGAAACATATAGAACATGGCTAATACATAATCCTGATGAAGCAATAATAAGCATCGATAAAAGATTTCCTGAATGACCCACAGTGGGAAACAGGAGAACCAATGTATTTACAAAGCATGTGTACTAGAATATTGTGTAGAGATTTTGTTACAGATGTGTTAAAAGAATTTGCAGCTTATAGCACTTGGTTGAAGTTATATAATGCATATATAGATAAAAAACATAAAAACAAACCCAGAATGAGAAGAATAAGAATGCTAGGATTAACAAATTAGGATAATATATTGTAAATTCCCAGGCTGCGACCTCATGTGATGCCTTTTATGTTGAAGACATTTCATGCATCAGGGGATGGAATGTAAGGAACATGTAAGGCCGAGGGTGAACAACCCTGGTCAGGAGTGATAAGCAATAGAATGATGTAAGAAAGCCACAAATGGAGTAGTGATAAGCTATAAGCTATGTGTGGAAGAAGGGATAAGACTAGAAACCTAGCCAGGAAAGAATATAAAAGATGAAGCCTCAGACCCGACCAACAGAGCTCATCAGGCCCTCGTGTGAGATGACTCTCCTCCACCAGAGACGTGGGATCCTGTCCCCAGTGCAGATGTGGCTGACCAGAGGAAGGCTGACCCATGATCCAGAGGAACAGATGTGGCGAGTCAGGACCTGTACACCTGGAGAGGTACTCCTGCTTCCATTTAGAAATTTGTCTACAGTATACCCCTACAGGCTGCCACTAGTTTTATTTTCTAATCGTGTTTTTTGAAATTATAATATTATTACATCATTCCCTTGCTTTCCTTTCCTCCCACAATTCTACCCATGCAGGCTGCTTTGATCTTCAAATCAATGGCCCCTTTTTCTTTAGTTGTTGTTTTACACTGTATACACACACACACACACACACACACACACACACACACACACACACCTAAATACATAAATACAGCTGGCTCAGTCTGTTACTTGTGTATGTGTATAATTTCAGGGCTGACGATTTGATATTGGATAGCCAAGGGAAGACCATTTCTTCTGCTCTCAGCATCCCACAGTGGCCCATAGCTTTTTATCTAGAGTTAAGACATGAACAACTCCAGTGGATATGCTAAGACAGAAGTGAAAATACCACTGGTTTTAAAGATGGTGGTCACATATCTTTAATCCTAGCACTTGCAAGAAAGAGATAGGCAGATCTCTCTGAGTTTGAAGTCTACTTGGAGAGTTCAAGGCCAGGGCTATACAGTGAGACACTGTCTCAAGAGAAAAAAGAAAGAAAAAAGAACATGTCTGTGAGGACTTGGCCAGCTCCCAACCAAGCAACTGTACCATGCTGAAAGCATCCTGGTTAATGTGCTTAGCATCCCGTGCCTACTTCATTTGTGTGGATGGCTACAGGCAGCAGACCCAACTGAAGCAACAACACTTTTCCCTTCTCTAGCCTTAGACCTCAGCCATGCACTAATCAACCTAATCTTCATTTGTTCCCACTCACGGCATACCAGAGAATAATGCTGTTTTTACATAATATATTTTATAAGTAAAACAATCTTTGGGTGTATCCTCAAATAAGCCTCAGTACACTTTTCTACAAGTCCTGGAAATGAGGGTAGGTGGGAATCCACGACACTAATAAATATTGAAAGTGTGTTCCCCTACAGGAGTGCTTTCTTTAGATAGACTCTTCCTTTTTAGGTAAGTTCAGTGCTAGAAAAACAGTCAAGAGGCAATAAACCTCTTAAAGGCTATATATATATACATCGCAGAAAAGACAAGTTGACCAATATAGATTTTCAAAAGAACTCTTGAACAACATACCTGTTTCTAAGAATTCTTACTTAGTGCAGTCTGGCCAAGGACAACTTCGCTCCTTCCGGCTAATCAGCTTTCTCAGATGACACGTGATCATGTGAGTGCTGCCTGTGTCCTAACGGAGCTCAGATGCTCTCCAGCTATAAGGATTTGTAGAATAAAGCCTGTACTTCACCCTTTCAACATGTTGGCGATGAAAAGGTAGGTGTTTGGCAGGAACTATACTTTTTATTTGATCATTTCCCAATAGCACTCTTTTATTAACAGACCTTTACTTTACATCAAAACTGTTTCCTCCCATCCAAATTTTAAGAAGACTTCTAATCACTGCCTAAAGTAGTGAGTTTTTTGTTTAACTGAAATATTACTCAGACCTTGAAGCAACTACATTGATGACCACATTTGCCTTCTTAATGGTTTTCTGTCTACAGCTTTTTACAAGATTAGTTGCCTTTAGGTTTAGATTCTGAATGTTTGTTAAAATGTCTCCAGGCAGTCATGAAGAATCAGTTACAGAGCTTCAGTAATGCAAGGCAGTACTGCTTTTCTCAAAAGACAGCAATAACAAACTTGGGTTTTAAAAAGGACAAGACTTGGTGAGTAGTTGGTGTGGATGGTGGCCCTCTACTTCTGACTGGCAGAGACGGTTGTATGTAGGTTAAAAGCTCTTAGCCTTGAATAGAATTTAAAGGAAGTTCTTTTTGGAAATCTGAAACTTCCACTGGAGTTGCTCTAGAGACAAAACTCAGAAGCATTTCTCAAAACTGTACTCTGTCAATCACTATTTCTTTGAGATGCTTATAATTGTTTATTAATTTAAAATAAAGTTAGCAGTTGCTATGAATTTGGAAATACAGAAGTTTAAACAGATTGACAGGATAAAGTGCATACAGAAGAGGAAGCTAAAGAAACCCACCTATCTGAACACGAACTTCACTTTCAAGGAGAAAGGATTAAGTGCCCCCATTGAAGAATGTGAAACCATAAAAGCAACGTCCAAAGAAAATTGTCCTTTCTTTCTATGTAGCTCTTGATCCTCAGTCCCCCCCTTATTAGCATACCTTCTTGTCAAGTCACCATAATCTAAACATCTCAACCATTGCCAGTAGTCTATTGTGGAAATATCTTTGTGGATTTCTGGAGACCTCTCTAGCACTTTGCTTCTTCCTATTCTCATGGGGTCTTCATTAATCATGAAAAATGACATCTTTTTTATCTTAATAATTCATTTCATTTATTACCATAATATATCTTTATATGCTGTCATAAGAAAAACAATTTGCATATATGAACTCATTTTCTATAATATAAAGGAAGGTAATACAAAGTATAAATGCACATTTTAAATGTGTGCATATAAATTTCACATGTGCATTTGTTCGACTTAAGTAAAAGTTACATAGTCTATGCACAATTAAAAGGTTTTTATAACTGCTGCCATTGTTTTTGATAATCTGAGACAAGGTTTAGCCCTGTATCCCTGGGTGTCCTGATACTCCCCATGTAATATAGGCTGAGACACCAGAGTTCTGGGGTTACAAGCATATTCTACCACCACACCCCAGATATACCCTCTTTATAAATGGAAATGTATTTATTCTCATACTGACACTACTAAATTGGTGTTGTTATCCAGTTGTAAACATAGGAAACTAAGGCATGGAGAGGTTACATTAGGAAGGCTAGCCAAGGATAGCCCTAACCATTGTACATCCTGCCTCTTGTGCAATACAAATAACAGCACAAATATTTCTAATGATACTGCTTGTTCAAAACACCCTTTTTATTCTTTCATCTTGAACTTGTGGTGTTAGATTACAAGAGAATCATGAAAACACCAGAGATACTGCTCTGGATACTGGAGTCCCTGGAGCAGTGCGATGGAGTAAGACTTCTAAACTCTGATAGAGCTGTAGAGAATCCAAGACTTCTTGGAGAAAGCAGTTTTCACTCTGAAATTGTCTTTCAGGTGATCTGTAATGTCCTTGAGCTGTAGAATTTCTTTCCTTAGCAGTCTCTCTCTGCTCCCACCAACATACTGCCATAGCTCTTCCTACATTTTACTCCTAAACCTGTGAAAAGTGTGATAGAATCTGACCCTGTCCATCTACTTTATACAGTACTACCAAGTATAACCTCAGAAAATTGTCTAAGCTGTTCCTATTTTAGTGACTTTCTGTACCTCAGCCTAAGTAGAAGGCACAGATTTTATAACCAGTCCACTGTAGCCATGTTGCCCCCATACCTTCCTACAATACAGTAAAACTGATTTGAAACATGATTACTGGGAAGGATTTTTTTTTCCTTTAAATTCTCACTTACTTGTTAAGCCATTAGTGTAGTTAGAGTTTTTCTCTAGGTCCCACTAAGCCCCAGCAGTCTAGTAGCCCACTTATAAAATGAACACACAGACGCTTATATTATTTCAACTGCTTGGCCATTAGCTCAGGCCTACCACTGTCTAGCTCTTACTCTTATATTTAGCCCATTTCTATTAATCTACACTTTGTCATGTGGCTTGTGGCTTACCTGTATCTTACATCTCATTTGTCATGGCAGCGGCTGGCAGGTCTCTCCCTTCCTTCACCTTCCACTTCCCAGAATTCTCCTCTCTCCTTGTCCCGCCTATACTTCCTGCCTGGCTACTGGCCAATCAGCATTTATTTTTACAGAGCGATATCCACAGCACTTCCCCTTTTCTTTTTTTTTAAGGAAGGTTTTAACTTTCACATAGTAAAATTACATATAACAAAACAATTATCAAGCAAGAATTACAGTTACAATATCTAGTCTATTTGTTTTGGCAAAATTAAACAAAATATTCTATCTATCCTATATTCATGAGCCTAAGGTTTCATATCTAACTTATCTTTTATCATAACTAAGGAAAATTATATCTATCTAGTCTTCAACTACATCAAAGACCTCAGAAAGATATAATATTACCTGAAAAATGGGAGAAGGGTGCAAGCAACTTTCAGGAGTCTTGCAGGGTAAACAGAGTCAGTTGGCAGCCTGGACAGTCACCTAATGTTCCTTTGTAAAGTTGGGGCAGCTGTCTTCAGCCCACAGAGCTAGGGCCTCTTGGTCAGTTTTTTCAGTGTCCTGTAGAATGTCTGGCAGTTTCCTCTGTGAAGCAGGAACCTGAAGGACCATTTTGTCAAGCAAAGTTTAGTGGTCACCTTTCTATGAGTCCTGCATGTCCAGGTGATCGAGCAGTCCAGGCAAGAACAGTTTCTTGCCCAAATGGCTATTTTTGTCAAGGTGAAGATAAACTCCATATGAAGTGTCGTCAATGCCCATCCTCCTCTCTGAAGTAAATCGGTGTGGTCAGGAGCAGACATGTCTCACTGTCCAGAAAGTCTAAACTTTTAAAATATTTTAAATGCCATATTCTGTAGGTCTTTGAAGTGTAGATTACCTATCTATCTGAAATATATCTATGTATACCTAGAAGACTTAACTAATATGGCTATGAGTATGATTATCATAGATGACTAATTATTAATCTATTTTTAATTATCCACTACAATTTTAAATGAGCTATACAAACATAATACCTTAAGAGTAGAAATATACACACAGTATAACAAAATTAACTTTAAGTTTTTATCAATAGATTAAAAGTAAGTTCATTAATCTACCCTTTCATCCTATTATATCTGTATCATATCCCCTTTTCTTCTTTAGAAAGAGATTGCATGTATAATCAACCCAATTTAAATAAAAATATTGGTTTTTCTCTGTCCCACACCAGAAGGCTCTTCTGACTTGGGACACAAGAATCTCTTAACCTTTTATTTTAGCAATATGCCTGGGTTTAGAGAAGGAGTGAGCCAATTCCATCTCCAAAGCCAGTTTGATAATTTTGGGAAATTGGGCATAGTTTTTCTTACTACTTCCTGCTGGAGGGGGGCACTGTATCTTATGGGGACACAAAAAAAATTTTAGGATTATGGAGTAGTCCGTGAGGGTGTATCTTCTGAGCCAGTTGCCTTGAAACTATTGTGGATGTTGGATCATCTGGGCCATTGTGTCATCGGAGACCATTGCGGGGGGGGGGGGGGGGGGGGGGGGTCTTGGCTGATCAAACCTGATGTATCTAGAACAAATCCACAGCCTCTGGCTTTCTGTGGAAACAAAAGCAGAGACTCTTTTCCAAAGCAACATATCCTTATATCCAAATTTTGAAGTCAAGGTACCTTTAAAATTTACATATTTGTTTAACTCAACAGCTTTTACGATCAAATCTTTTTTGGCAGTTAAAAATCCCAAAGACAACACAAACCAGATTCTTTGTGTAATATCCATCTTTATGTGGCTTATTTTTTTAATACTACCTTTACTGTCTCTTTAAAGACTCTATTTTTAAAAACTATATGTTTCTTTATATAACTGTATATATATATTTTTTTTTCTTTCAAGCCTACATACATTTTTACACACATTACAAAGCATTTAAAGTCTTATTCCATCTGAATTTGTCTTATTGTGAATCAATTGCTTTAAACTGCAGCATGACTAGGACTGAAACCGCTGTGGCTGCTGGCTCCACCCCCATCAGCTTCCCAACATGGTGGCGGTACAGTTTACCGCCAGCTCTGGGTCTGGAGCCCTGTGTACCATCAACTATCAGAAGCAGTTCTATCAAAGCAGCACATAGCCCAGAAACTTTTTTTTTTTTTTAACTAGCAAAGGCTAAATCCACCACACAGCAGAGTAAAGTGCCACTTGTAGATGCCACATTCCTGCCACACTGCAGGTCAGACGCACATGCCAGGAACCCGCCATAGTAGCTCAAACCAGCAGGCTGCCGCTAACTTGAGAAAGACACCTAGGAAGCTGTTTTTAGCTCTGCTTTAGAATCTTTTTTAGGTTTTAGGTGGAAACTCTTGCCAACATGTTGGGTGCCATTTGTAGTTAGAGTTTTTCTCTAGGTCCCACTAAGCCCCAGCAGTCCAGTAGCCCACTTATAAAATGAACACACAGACGCTTATATTATTTCAACTGCTTGGCCATTAGCTCAGGCCTGCCATTGTCTAGCTCTTACTCTTATATTTAGCCCATTTCTATTAATCTATACTTTGCCACATGGCTTGTGGCTTACCTATACCTTACATCTCATTTGTCATGGCGGTAGCTGGCAGGTCTCTCCCTTCCTTCACCTTCCACTTCCCAGAATTCTCCTCTCTCCTTGTCCCGCCTATACTTCCTGCCTGGCTACTGGCCAATCAGCATTTTATTTATACAGAGCAATATCCACAGCCCATTAGTATCCATCTTATATAAAAAAAAAAAAATACAACTAAGATGGGCTGCTGTATAATTTTGATTTCCTTATTTGACTCTTTAAGATAAACATGTAACACATTCAACTAAGATCTAAATGGTGTGCTAATATGTGCTAGTAATACTGTTTGTTATTTATATCAACAGGATGTTTCTGTACAAGTCACAGACAATTCTACCTAACTTATGTAAAAATGGTGTTATATTGTTTCCAAAAGCTTAAAGTAGGAAAGATTTTAAGGTCTGCACTATAGTTTTAGTACCCACTGAGAAGCCACTCCTTCACTGTCTTTCATTATTTTTGCTTTATCCTAAGATTCTCATTATGTATGATAAAAGTTTGTTTTCTTCCCCAAACTGGATCATGTGAAATCTTTAGGGATTACTTCCTCATGGTCCTCTCAGGAGCCTGGCTATTACAACAGTGCTTGGCTCTCTGTCCCCATAAGCGTGACTAAAGTCACAGTAATATAATTATACTAGTCGTCTTAGTTATGGTTTCTATTGCTGTGAAGAGACACCATGGCATGGCAACTCTTACAAAGGAAAACATTTAATTGGGTGGCTTATAGTTTAGAGGCTTAGTCCATTATCATCATGGTGTGAAGCAAAGCAGCATGTAGACAGACATGGTGCTGGATAAGGAGATGAGAGTTTTTACATCTTGATCCAAAAGCAACAAGAAGTGATCTGAGACCCTGGGCATGGTTTGAGCATATATGAGCCCTCAAAGCCCACCCCCACAATGACACACTTCTTCTAACAAGGCCATAACTACTCCAACAGAGCCACACCTCCTAAGAGTGCTGCTCCCTATGAGCTCACAAGGGCCACATTAAAAGTACTACACAAGTCAAGTGTTGTTAGCTGTCAGTGGCTGATGAATGCAGAATGTGGGAATGAAGAAGGCTTGGGTGTCCTTTGTCATGTTTATCTCAACTATCCTCCAAAATTCCCTTTTCTGGGCCAGAACGCCCCCTAACGTTGTTATAGGGAGAAAAGAAATTAGTAAACAGCCTAAAAAAAGGGTTTTTAAAGAAACACTGCGCCCTTGAAAACAGCTAGAAGATCAACCAATCCCAATAGGGGTTACTGCTTTACCTCCTACTGTGTAAACATGCCTGGGTGCTTCACTTCTATTGCCAAAAATGTGGCAATAGGACCAGTTTGCATCCTGAATGACTGTTAAACCATTTACTGTATGTCGGCATCACTTGAGATAACACAAACATTTGACTTAACAGTTTATACCCTTAGCTCAGGTTCCCTGTGCTGTGTGAATGTGTGCTACCAATGGAATTCTTTTTTGATTATCTGTAGCTTAGAAACACTTTGCTGTAATTTGACTGTGTTCCTTAAAAGGAGCTGTTATGTTTCAAGCCCTGAACAAATGGCTTAGGTGCCTATTTAACTTATCAAAGCAGACCTGGCCTCCAGGTTCTCCCTGCATCCCTCAGCCCCCACCTGCTACAGGGTCTTTCCCATAACTCTAGCCCAGGGGGCTGGGCTGCTCCTCCCTATATAATACAATCTTTTTGGTTGCCTCTCTTTGTACCTTTGGGCCTCCTGGCTGCTACACCTGGTTCCCATCTCCTTTTCCCACTCGTCCATCCCCACCACTCTGGACTCTCCCAGATGTCTCTGCCTCTGGCTATGCTCTTCCACATATCTATAATAAACCTTCTCCTCCACCACACTAGGAGGGGTCATATTCCTTTCCTTTCCTTTCCTTTCCTTTCCTTTCCTTTCCTTTCCTTTCCTTTCCATTTCTTTTTTTCATTCAGGAGCCACCAGCCAGTGGAGTTATTGAGAGGTGGTGTAATCTTTAGGACATGGGGTCTAGTGGGAGGAAGTTAAGTCATTGGAAGTATACCCATCCCCCTAACTACCACTTTCTTTTCTTTCATCCTGATCACCATAGGTTGAGAAGGGTGCTCCAGTATGTACTCCTGTCATGATGGATGGCCTCAGCCCAAATCTAGAGCCACAGAAACAATTAATATTGGACTAAAATCTCCAAAGTAGTCAGCTAAAATACACCTTATAAGGATATAAAAACAACACCTGGGTGGGATGTGGGGGACCAGCTTTGAAAGGTTCTTAGGTGGAAAAGAGAGGAGTTAAGAAATATCAGATAGAATGAGAGACCTAACCTATGAGAAGAAAGACAGCTTTCAGAGAGGGTCTGGGTCAATACCCAGCAGCCTCGTCCTTTATTCAAAAGTGCTTTTTAGGCTGGTGGCAGTGACACATGCCTTTAATCCCAGCAGTTGGGGGGCGGGGGGCAGAGGCAGGTAGATCTCTGTGAGTTCAAGGCCAGCCTGGTCTACAGAGCGAGATCCAGGACAGGCACAAAAACTACACAGTGAAACCCTGTCTTGGGAGAAAAACAACAGCAACAACAAACAAACAAATAGACAAAGGGCTTTGTAACATGCCAAGGGGAGAGGCAAAAGACCTCCCCATTGCAAGATCAAAGCACACCTTTGCCAATTTCATAGTCCACATTTCACTATTTTAAAGTGAGATGCCTTGAAGTATAGTTTATTGGTTATCTTGATTAAAGTAAACTGAATAAAAGATGCAATTAAGTTCTGCTCAAATCTCCCTTTAAAAGAGACTCTTAAAATTAAAGAACTGCTTAGATCTGACTCTTTTACTGACTTGTAGCAATCACTGTGTCTGGCCTACATTTAACAAAGTAATGAAAGACAGAAAGAGAGAGAGAGAAAAGGAAAGAGAGAAGGAGAGAGAGAGAGACTATCACAATGGCATTTCATCAAGAACTGCTTCCTTTCCCAGTTTTTGCTACCACCCTGAAGAGGCCTCTGCAGGAACAAAGCACTACTTCCGAGGCAGAGTGAAGAGACAGTGCAAGTGTCTGTCATGACATTTCCTGGAGTGATGTCCTGTGACCTGCAAAGCCACTTTTGTTCCTGTTCACTTCCCAGTGCTTATTGGGCCCACAAAATAAATCATTCAAAAGATATGTGTCCCTATGAGGAGTTTAATACTGAGGTAATGAATAACAATGTGATCACCAAAAAACAAACAACCCCCCCAAAAAGACAAAAAAACAAAAATCCAGAGTTTAAATCAATCAAAAAGTATTGTCTTATAAACTTATTTGTGTATGATTTACCTACAGTCAAATGCACCCATTCTAAAGACACAGTTCCAAGGAATTTATTACACATCACACACTGTTGTAAACATTGTCAGTCAAGACACAGAACATCCTCTCACTCCAAAGACCCACTGTGCTCTGCTCTGTCACTCCATAGTGGGGCAGGGAGGGATGTTCTTAAGGAAGACATTTTTGAGTCTGCTCACTTGCCATACACAGCATTCAGATCTTTGAGTCTTCACACACAATCAGGTACCACTTTCCTCAGCTATGATCACCACAGACTAGATCCTAATGAGAGTCTGTTACCACGGAGCTTCCAATCCAGGCTAGCGTTTGAAGCGTGACATCCTCCAGGCGTATGAGCAGGAAGGGGGTGTGTTAATCTGTCTGGCATATTCTGAAGCTGTAAAGGCCTCCTACTAAGGCTAAAGGGTAGATAATTAACATAGACGAGAACTCAGGGAAAGAAGAAACAAAATAGAAAGATGTGATCATCACTAAAAATCTTATCCCTTTTGTTCATTTGCATAAAATTATATATGCATGTGTACACTTAAATACAGGTTGAATGTGAAATTTAAAACAAAAATTATAGGCACCCTGATACTCACATTTTTTGCAAACTCTTACAAAATCATTTTTAAAACAAATTTTATTTCACATTAAATATTTTTTCTTCTGCCTTAAAAAAACAAAAACAAATTAAAGCTCATAACATTATTGACTGATGGAAATCAAGAATGAGGTTTGGAGTGAAAAGTGCTTCCCCACTGCCTCTCCAGGATCAATAGCAGATGCCACATGGGCTTCCTTGACATTGCTTTCTAATACATGCAGAAAAAAGTCAGACACCAAGGAGACCCATGTCCTGATGCTAAACCTACGCATCTCTGTCCTGTGGAATCTGTGAGAGCATTTTCAAAACATTGGAACACACCACCTGCCCACCTCAACACAGCATCAGCAAAGTCTTATGCCTTTTGTACTTCTTGAAATTTTGAGATAAGATGAAAATAATGATTGTGATGTTTAAAAAAAAAAAAAAAAAGCCAGACTCAAAACCAAAGAGCAGGATTTATTCTAGGGTGGAAACACACACACAGACACACACACACACACACACACAC
Source organism: Onychomys torridus (assembly GCF_903995425.1). Classification (NCBI taxonomy): domain Eukaryota; kingdom Metazoa; phylum Chordata; class Mammalia; order Rodentia; family Cricetidae; genus Onychomys; species Onychomys torridus. The sequence goes on along the minus strand of NC_050457.1, from coordinate 1,563,745 downwards.
ACACACACACACACACACACACGATGTGAAAGTAGATGGTCTGATAGAGTACGAGGTGGAAGAAATGGAGAAGTGAGAAAGTAACAGAATGTCACAAGAAAACCACCATTTTGTAAGGACTATGTGCCAGTAAAGAAGCATCAATGTGAAAAAGAAATCCCTTGTGGTTTTGACTGTGCATTCTTATCAAAATGTAAAATCTGACACACACACACATCACACAATGAAAGTTTGACTGAAGTTTTATTTTAAACATGACATCATTAAAAATATGTAAAAAAAAAAAAAGGAAAAGTTGTTTTACTTGGTCACTTGTTAAAAATAGTAAAGTAATATACATAATAATATATGACATTTCATATGCCAAGATTCTAATTAAATTTATAAAATTATAAAAATTATAATTATAACATATTTTATGCCATAAATATTTATATCACAATTATTAATAAACAGCTTTAGTGATTTTCACAATTAGGTCACACTGAAGTACTACTTTTAACACTCATTATTGTTGGCTATTGAGGTGGTTTCAATATTTGGTTATCTAAACACTGTGATGAATTCAGTTAAATTTATTTCCTTATAAAAAATATATTTCCTTATGTACCTTAGGTGGACAATTACTAACTTTGAATGTAAAAACATTATGTCTTATGTATTTTCAATTTGTTATAAAAATATAATCATCTCTACCAGTCATATTGGCAATATGTATCAATATCCTCACAAATATTTCCACTTTTAGT